>NC_079291.1:77159141-77467209 GCF_023638135.1 Falco biarmicus
GATACTAGAGAGGAAACTTTAAAACAATGCTAGATGCTAGAGGGGAAGGTTTGAAAGATAAAACAATGAAGACTACAGACTAACAAGAATACAAATAAGGCTGAACTGGGTGGCCTGACAGATTTTTTTTCTTTCTATGCCAGCACCCAGTCTATTATCACATTTTTTTGTAGCATTCTAGGAAAAATTAATGTGGAGAGCAAGGTGGGTTGTTTTTTTTCTAACTGTTCACTGAAAAGGAGAGAATCATTGCTTTTATGGGATGGTAATGTAAACAGATGAGAAGAGTGTAAGAGTTTGGCTGTGAGAGTGAAGCAGGAGTCACCTGTATGGATGAGATGAGGAAGGTTAGGAAAGAAGGCAGCCCAGGAGGGAATGGTGTTAGAGCTTTGGGGTGGGAAAGCTCCATCTGCATCAGAGCTCTGGGTTGCATTTGCAAAGATTAGAGAAAACTGTGTATCAGTAATTGAGATGTGACAAGATTAGAGCTCAGTTAAACTTTTGTTTATGGTAGTGCATCAAAATTAGATGCATTAAAGATATAATTGCAGAAGGGGCCTGTAAGATACAGTCTGTTCTTGATGATACCGTTTGTTTTGGGCTTGCGTCGTCTTCCAAGTGACTGGTGCAGCAGTGAGGCTGTCACTGGGTGGGGGTCAGCTCAGAGATGCTGAGAGGGATGAGTAGGAACTTAGCTGCAGCCCTGTTAAACTGGAGCCACCAGCCAGGTATCCAGAAAGGCTGCAGAGATGAAAGGCAATCCTGTGTTGAACAGGAGGAGGCTGTTTTCCCGCAGAGGGAGAGAGGGAGCAGTTAAACGTGTTTCAGCAGAGGTGCTTAGAGAAGGAGCATGCTGTGAATACAGCCTGGGACTCCCCTCCCCTCTTCTCCAGAAAGTCAGGGAATACTACTAGGGAAAGTCCTCTAAATGGCATGCCAAAGGAGTAGAACAACTGCAGAGAGTCATGAAAACCTAAAAAAAAAGGACAAATCTCAAGAACAGGAAAGTACCCAAAATAATCAGACTCTCGGATTAAAGCAATTCTGATGCACTGTAGAGCCCAGGAAATACACAGGTCTGTCTTTTGTTTGTTTGTAACAGTCATGTGATTGCTTCCAACAAGAATTAATTTTCATGTCAGAGTAATTCTCCTGGTATCATTAACAAATTACAGAAAAATAGGCCCAGTGTTTTTATAAATTCCATTTGCATTGATGGCATTTTGACTTTTTTTATTTTGCTTTTATCATATTTAGGTATTATTTCTATTTGATAGTTTGCGTAGTATTTTAATCTACAATCTAGCTCTTACCTGTTCTTTGGTAATCAGTCTCTTGGGTTACATGTCAGGCAGATTCCAGTTGACATATCAGGACTTTTCCAAGTGTTGCTTACATAAAAGCTCATAGTTAAAACATCTTTAACTTTTTTTTTTCTCTTTCAAACTGAAAATTTGTGCTTTCTTTTAAATATTTTGTTTGCGACTCCTAACTTTGGGACACTTTTAAGATACATTGGAATACTGAAACAGAGTAATTTAGATATCCAGGAAATCACTGTGCTACATTTGTACATACTGAGTAATTCATCCTAGAAGTACCTGTTCTGGTCCTCAGCCTAAGCCGAGCAGCGTTGTTGCAGAGATGTCGTAGCGTTGTGCAGAGCATCAGTGGGGACATACATATGTACCGTGGCTCAGCTAGGGCCCCCCTTGCCAAACTTTTAAAAGCAGGTGTTGGGTCCGCATGTTTTTTTTATGCCTATAGCCTTTTGTGTCGCAAATCATGACACAGTACTGTCTGTGTCAAGATGTGCTGAGCAGGTACACAAGAGAGGTACTATTCTGGCTTCTGAGAAAACCCCACCCCCAAAAGGTTTAGAAACAGCAGCGACATCAATATCACGGGTCAAGCTGCAGCAGTTCTGCCCTGTGGCTGAGTCAGCTTGTGCCAGCCAGGTCCCTGAAAATGCCTCCTCAGATGTCTGGAGAGTAGAAGTTCTCTGAAATGCAGTGTCATCACACAATACTGAGTCATTGACCTCTTACGGTCTCGTTTCTCTGTGAATTTATGACCAATAGCTTTGATCATTAAAAGAAGTTGGATTAGCTCACTAGAACTTCCGTTTCTTGGAAAATGACATGAACTGGAGATCCAGGCCAATACCCACACCGTTCCCACCACACCTGTGCCCCCCACAGGGGCTGGCAGGCTTCTCCTGCCTTGGTGGGGGGGGGAGTACTTGGATTTCTCCTAACACTGACACAGAAACACCTGCGGGGACCACCTAATAATACCATTATAACTCCCCCCTTCCCATCTCCTAATTCGTATCAGTAGAAAAACAGGTGCTGTTGTTAATCAATTGCCAGTTTTTAATTTGGAATATTTTGGGGGGAAGTTACAGTATTGGTGGAGGTTACTGTAAGTGAAGAGTTGTCTCAGATGCAGGAATTGCTCTCAGCATGCATCACAGAGATGCGGTCTGGAGGTAAACAGTGCTTCGAGTTGTTTTTATAGCTAGTGCCTTAAAACAGACCCAGTGCTTAGAATTCCAAAGTAAACTGTGTATTAGTAGCTAAAGGATTATTTCTTATGCAGAATAATCTGTGTATTCTGCTGACAGAAGCCAGCTTCAGCAAAAACGCTTTAAAAGTACTTTCTTGAAATCTGCTCTTGCAGTGTGTGAAGGCAGGTCATCTTGGCTCCTTTAAGCAATGCAGGAAAGCCTGTTGGAAGTGTTTAGGTAAACAGTGATACAACACACAACAGAAAGCTGTGATGCCACAGAGACGTTAACGTTGCACCGTTACGTTCCTGTTCACTTTCAAAAACGATAGACTGGGAAGCTGTGGGAAATTGTAGGCAACTACAGTAGCAACAGTTCTGACTTTCATGTTTTTCATAGAAGCCAAACTGCCCTCTATGGGCTTTTAATTTGTGAAGTCATTTATCTCAGGGCAGGACTGTATTTACAGAACCGAACATAAAGACAGAATATTGTAGCCTGGGATTTAAAAATGTCAATGTACATGATGCCAGGATAAACAACAGAAATTAATTTCAGTTACATCTACCCTGACACTTCTCAAATTATTTTTTATCATTGCCTCTTGGTATTCTATTTTTTTCCTGTTCATCCACAACAAACCTCTACCTAA
The DNA here is from genome assembly GCF_023638135.1 of Falco biarmicus. NCBI lineage: Eukaryota > Metazoa > Chordata > Aves > Falconiformes > Falconidae > Falco > Falco biarmicus. The sequence goes on from NC_079291.1 coordinate 77,162,303, forward strand.
GCTAAAGAAATACATGTAATCAAATTGTTCTTCATACTAATTGGAATAATTAAATACTATACATAGATAGCTCTGTGCCCGGTAGAGATCAAAGGGGGTCTGTTTTATGCTATGGCAGTGACCACTGTAGTTTTCTAGCAGCTTTCTCCTTTTCTTTATCCCTTCTGTATCTTCTTTATCTATTAACTTACCTCAGTTTTAGAGGAGGGTGCATTCAGGGGGGCACCGTGCAGTGGTGTGGCTCACTGTAGCACAAAGTGTGTGCCGCTGTAGTACAACTCACCATTAGCGTGCACGTCTTAGCCCTTCCTCTCCAGCACTACACCCAAAGAGTACAGAGACAGTACTTTGCCTCCTCCCAACTTTATCTCTATGGGTTTCTCTTCTTTTTGAAGTTGTTTTGACCTTTTACCAAGAAAAGGTCAAGCCAAGATACAATAAAATAATCTTTACTTGGTGTGATTTCCTAGACTCTTTGGGCAGAGACCTTGTTTTCCATTTTGAGCAGTCTGTTTTCTGCAATAAAACACTGAATAGGTCTCTCTGTTGCTATAGAAATAATATCGCATTAAATGAGGGAACTAGCGCCTTGCTGTCGACAAATCTAATCTAAGTGTTAGTCTCTAGAGCCTGCATTTCACCACTGGGAAGAGGTATACATAATTCTACAAATTATTTCTGTAACTTATGCATAAATGTCTTTATACTCTGAAACTGTTAGCTAAATTTCCCAAAGTGATAGCATGGAGATTAACATGGTGTAATGTGTTTACATATATCTTAACAGAGCTTTCCTCCTTGCCTTTTCCCCACCCCCCCTCCCCCATACATTTTCATATTTATAGCTTGAAATTTCCAACTCTTTGCATAGGAAGGTCAGGGAGTGGCAGGAAAAGCAGCTTTCTCAGCCAGGTACCCTACCCCATGGACAACAAAGTGTGCCAGACTTACTTTTATTTTTATTTTTTAAAATCCAGCTCCCCAAGTAATATAAGGTGCCATTTGCCCTGTTGTTTCTCAGATTAATATTTTCTATTATTTTCTATTTCAGATCAGTATTTTCTATAACTGGAAGGACAGTCTAAACTGGCCACCATCCTGGTGCATTAATATACCCCACAAACTGATCTGCTGTCCACTACTTTCTAGACTGCACTGGGAGTCATATTCCCAGTATTTCTCGAGTTACTCAAAGATTTTGCTACAGTAACTTTCTGCCTCGTACAGCAGTTAAACACAAGAGAGTTGTGGATTTTGACTTTTATGCACCACATACCAAATCTTACATCTGTCTTGATGTTTAGACATAACATGAATATGGCTTTTTCCCACTTTTTCTAAAGGTGTAGCATTCTAGTAACAACAATAAGGTAGTACTTAACCCTATATCTATAGGGTATAGAAAAGGAATTGAAATCTTCAGTAATAATAGTTACTAAGGGTCAGTGTTTGTCAACATCTTGATCGTAGAGTATTTTGAAGAAACATAGAGAAAAAATCTTTTATCTCATAGTTACATTACAGGAGCCCCCGATACATTTCTGTATGTATGTGTAGTTACAAAAATAGAACACTAATTAAAAATACATTATGATTGATTTGCATAGACCTGTATGCAAATGTATATTATAAATCTATTTCAGAGTTCTTGTAAAAATCCTGTTACAACTTCTTAGTTAAAAAATGCAGTAATTATTTATGAAATGTGCCCATGTTAGATACATGTTATGTATTGCAGGACAAAATACAATTTATAAATGTTCTGTTTAATCCATGAAGAATAAACATATCAATGGCCCCTGGTTAAAGATTACTCTTTAGAAAACTTTAAAACCCCTCTGTCATTATTAAACCGCTTCTTTTTAAAAAAATCCTTTCTAATTTTTTTTTCAGTGAATTTAAATTAATCTAGCAATTACATAAACCTACCTAGACAAGGACAAATTTCTGAAAACCAGAAAAGCAACTGTCTGGGTATGCATATTAATATAAAAACAGGTGTGGGAAAAAGTAGCGAAGTACACAATTACCTTTCTTTGAAATTAATGCCATGCTCATGATTAAAACAGGCTCATCATATAAAGAAGTTACCACAAGATACTAATTATATTTTTGCTGTTAAAGTAGTTCTTGTAATAAATAAAAAAACACCCCCCCAAAAAAAAGACAAACCACCAAAATAACTAAATTCCTTTGCACAGCCATAAAATACAAACCAGAAGTTGACCCGGTTTTTACCTTGTGTAAAGCTGTTACACCATCCAAGGCTGCTACATTTTTTTGCCACATCTGTCTATAGATGGAAAGAATCAGCCTGCTAAAGCTTCTGGTGCAAAACACTGACCACTGTATCACCTACTGCTGTGCTATCTGTTGGTTCCTATCCAGAGCCTTGCTTAAAGCAAGTTATTGAAAATGGCTGAGTATTGATATAGGAAGGAAAGAAGTGGGAGGGAAAGGGCTGAGTGGACATACAATATGCGTGTTATCACAGTCACATCTAATATAAAATATTTTCTTAATTTACATAGTTCCATAAATGAAAGCTAACAATAACGATAGGAAAAAATAGCATAAATACTAAAATGTGGGTTTTTTTCTATAGGAACTCAATGGAGAAAGGACCAAGAACAAGATCTAAAGAATGTTTTGAAGAACACTGACCAGGATATACCATTGGTATTTGTCAGTGGAAATCATGATATCGGCAATACTCCAACAAGAGAAACAATAGATAATTATTGCAAGAACTGGGGAGATGACTACTTCAGCTTTTGGGTTGGAGGTGTTTTTTTCCTTGTGCTGAATTCGCAGTTATACTTTGATTCTTCCAAATGCCCTGACTTAAAGCAAGCCCAGGATGCGTGGCTCAATGAGCAAATGGCTACTGCTGAAAAACAGAAATGCAAGCATGTAATAGTGTTCCAGCACATCCCTCTGTTTCTGAGAAAACCTGATGAAGAACATGATTATTTCAACTTGGAAAAATCCGTTCGTCAAGAGATAATGGAAAAGTTTCATAAAGCAGGTATTTTCTCACATTTTCCTATTTTTAAATGTTTGTTTCAAATTGTTAATGGTTATGCTGCCAGACAAAATACATTTAACTTAAATGGTACTGTTTTCAAGGAATTTTTGGTACTGCTTATAAGCCTCATTGTTCCCTGCAGGTCAAAATTATCAACCAAATCTAATCATACAAAAAAAGAGTATCAAGAAAAAGTTAAAACTTTGAAAGAAAAGTTGAAAAGTTAGAAACTCTTTAAAATAAATAGCAAGCATTCCATTTTGCAAGTACCGATAGATGTAAGAACCTGAGTTTTTCATGCCTACAGAGTGGAAGATCAGGTATTGCCGTAGGAGAAAAATATAGAATTTATGTTTTACATAAAACATGGAAACAGAATTCAGAATTACCTTGGAGGTTGTTTTCTCCCACACTGAGCCAATTTTAAACCAAGAGTGTAATACACTCCAGATTTATTCAGTGTTAAAAAGAATCTTGCTCTGCTAAGATCAATCCTTTGCATATCCATTACTAATAGGGGCCATTTCTGGGATGAAGGGCAGGTGGAACATGCGCTGAACAAGCACATTGTACCAAATCCCTTAGCTTTGTTTGATGACACTTGAATGCCATGGAGACAGACAGAGTACACAGCTCCTCTTCCATGCTGTTCCATTATTTCCTGTTAATTGCCTGCATGTTACTGGAGTGTGTTAGTCCCTCAAAATTCCCTGCCAGCCTGCCATTGCTGCATTGGAGTGGTGTTTTCCCTATATCTGTATGACAGCACGTTACTTGGATTACTGAACAATGCAAGTATTTTATAATATTGTTCCTAATTTACCATATCATTGTTAAGCCTGGACTCATCCAAAACCAATTTCCAAGCTCTGAATCTCCTACTCTTTCCAGCCAGTGGGGCCAAAATTCACAGCTGAGGGCTCTCTAGGAGACTGACATACTTGCAGATTCCAGGATTTAGAAGAGGGTTGTGGGTTGGTTTTTTTCCCATAAGGAGACACATTAAGAATACGTCAGTATCTTTTTTTTAATTTCTGTGCTAGCGTTAATATAGTGGGGAGTATTGCTTTTGGAAAGTGAGGCAGCTAAATGACTGCTCATGTACTGTTGCCTAAAAACAGGTCCTGGTTCATTGGAGAGCTTATTAGCAGAAGGACATTGCCATACAGGTGTATCCCAGTAAACAAGCATTAGTGTGGAAACCCAAGCAGTGCTGTTCTAGAGTTTTGTCGCCCAGATGGTTTACTAACATTTTGCAACACTCAGTTGTCATGGTTTAATCCCGGCCAGCAATTAAGCCCCATGCAGCCGCTCACTCACTCCCGCCACAGTGGAGTGGAGCAGATTCTCTCCATCAGGGAGAGAATGGGAAGAGTAAAAGTGAGAAAACCTGTGGGCTGAGATAAAGACACTTTAATAGGTAAAGCAAAAGCCGGGCACGCAAGCAAATCAAAACAAGGAACTCATTCACAGTTTCCCATGGGCAGGCAGGTGTTCCATCACCTCCAGGAAAGCAGGGATCCATCATGTGTAACAGTTACTTGGGAAGACAAATGCCAAAACGCCAAATGTCCCCCCAATCCCTTCCTTCCTTCTTTCTCCCAGTTTATATACTCAGAATGACATTCCATGGTATGGAATATCCCTTTGGTTAGTTGGGGTCACCTGTCCTGGCTGTGTCCCCTCCCAGTTTCTTGTGCCCCTCCAGCCTTCTCACTGGCAGGGCCTGAGAAGCTGTAAAGTCCTTAACTTGGTATAAACATCACCCAGCACCAACTGAAAACAGTGTGTTATCAGCATTGTTCTCACACCAAATCCAAAACACAGCACTGCACCAGCTCCTAAAAAGAAAATTATCCCAGCTGAAACCATATGCTTAATCAAGAGGTAAAAGAAATTACACAAAATGTTATTATCATAATATCTATCGTTGTTATGTTATCATGTTTCTTAGAGAAACATTTCAAAGTAACGTGTATCCAGAGGCTTAACCAAAAGTTGGGTAGGTTTCAAGTGACGGGGGAAAGGCAGAGAGAATGGGAAGTCAGCAATACAAGACAACTCTATGGAAGAAATTCCCAAACGCCTTTCTGTGCCAGCATTCCATTTGTACCTTCCCTCCGTCATTTCCCGTTGTGTCCTTTGTTCCCATTCCCAAAATGACGCATTGTTTGGTTCCTTCATGAATATATTAAAACATTGATCTTTTGTTTGCTGTGTTATACAAGAAGTAAATGAGTCAATAGGTAATATTCACAATCCAATGATCAAACATTTTGCTAATTAAATGAATATAGAGAGCAAGCAGCTCAGCGTAACTCAGACTGCAGAGAAAAATTAGCTGAACCAAAAGTTGGCTCAGAGTTTCCTTAGTAACGGATGCGTTCTGTTTCCATTTTATTATTCAATTGAAGAACCGTCTTTGTAAGACCACAAAACGTTATCAGTGGATTGCAAACAGCAGGCAGTTACCATGGTATGACAGATGCACAGACAGGCAATGGCACCACTTATTTTCTGACTCTCTGCTTTGTCAAAGAATAATCGATTTCAGCATATCATTAGACATCAAATTGGTTTTCCCCCCATTCACTTCACATGTTCTTGGCAGACTGAAGCACAAGAATATTGCTAATGAAATCCCAATTTACTTTGCATGTTGTTGTTTTTAATTATGACTTGCAGTTTAAGGAGGCTAACCCCTTACAGCATTTAATTTAGAAATTTGGTATAACTATTTATTCTGGGGAAAGAAAGTAAGTCTAGCTTTTCAAGGAGTCCACCAGGCTGCTACTGTTCTTCTTCCCCTGACCTGCCACCAGTCCCTCCTTCCTTCTGCTTTCTCGCTCTCCGATTCAAGTGTTTCTAGCCACTCTAAAGGTTTGTTGAGTAATTATGTAAAATTACAGTGTAACGTGCATGTTTTGGGGGTTGCTGTGTTTGGCAATGCAATGTTATTATATGAGCATCATATTTTAGTTGTCGGTAACCCAGGATCAGACCTGGAATTACCTCAGTTTTCATGTTTATACTTTTTCTGTAAGTGTCAAACAGAGCTGTAACTCACCTGGTTTGAGTGAGACAGGAGAGGAAGGACAGTCTCGTAATTCAGGTCTTTCCATGAACAAAGAAATTCATATGGGTATGTGTAGGGAATAATCAGATACTTAAAGTATGATGATATTGCACAGGTGCGTTAGAGTGAGGTATGCAATTTCAGAAAACTGTTATTTTAAATTCAGAGCCCAGATTTTCTGTAGTTATTCTCTTCTAATCAATTATGTATTACATAATGGTTTTGGTTTAAGTATCCGCTCATTACAAGCAGAGATAAAAGACTAGCTGTAGAGGCTACATCTGGTACGAAATACTGAATTACATTTCTCACATTAGAAGTGTCCTTAGCAGTTGGGCTAATTAAAGATAAAATCATGTTCTTATGATAAATATTTATAAATTGAAAGTCTGGCACTTGTAAACACATATTACTACTATGCAAAGTTAAGCCATGCTTGTAAGCTGCACATCTAAGAAACCCTCATACTCTGTTTTCTTTAAATGCATTATAACAAGTATTGTCCTAGAAAAAGTGATTTCAGTGACGCTGAAAATCAACTCAGTTGAGAGTATAGTTTATCATTAATGTGAAAATTCATTTCTGAAAGCAGATTTGTATAACTTCGGAAAGTTTAGCCTCAGTTGTCAGTGCTCTGGCTCCTCTACGTACAGAAGCAAAGTACAGAAAAAAAACCTGTGTGCAAGGACTGTGAATGAGCAGACCTGACGTTCTCATCTGTGAGAGCGGCTGGAGTCACTCGACTCTGCTGTGTGAAATGCATATTCAGCTTTTAAGAATTATATAGTGCTGATATAAATAGGTTTCCTCATAGCTTTGTAGGGAAAATAAAGAAGTAGTAGTGGTCTAGCCAAATATCTGGTCTGCATGTCATGTGTCTTTGATAAACGTAAGTAATAAACTAGGTCTTAAATTAAGCGGTTATGTAATGGAAGACATACTTTTTCTTACATATCTTATTCCCATATAATTTTCTTAGGATGTTAAAGACTTTTTTTCTATGACCTGAAAAGTATGGGTACTTTTTGTTGAGCTATACACAATCTTTTAAAGACCTTTTTCCCACTGAGATTACTTACATTCCTTAACACAACATAGTAATAAGTGTTTCTTAATGGCCCTAATGAACTAAAACATTTAAGCAAATGTCTGAACTTGTTTAAGAGCTCTGCTTTGTAAAACCTAAATTAATAGCTACATTTTCACCAACGAAGTTGAGAAAAGGCATTTTTGTTCAGAGTGAGATGAAGAGTATAGGTGGTCTATCTAGGTGAAAGATTTTGTATCCAAGAGAGAATTACTAGATAATAGACATGTGTCCAGCTTTTTTTAATTAAAAAGTTTTAAGTTCATCTAAATGTGTTCAAGGCATTTTTTTCAGATGTGGTTAAAAATAATTTTTACTTATGGGGAAAAATAACAACCTAACTTTATTAAATGGCATATTTTTTCATTATATTTCTGACTGTAGATGCTGTAATTCTAACACCTTTACTCATTAAGAAAGTGTGATAGCTACGTTCTCCCCTTAAAAATGTTATGACAGGAGAGTAGTATTAAAGGAAGAAGCTTTCTGAACATCCACAGCTGAGATATATTTGAGCACAAAATTAAAGCATGGAATGTTGAAAGCTGTTGTTTCTAAAATTTACCAGACAACATATGCTACGTTTTATTATTTTCTTTATTGTGTAATCAAAGTTGACAAGGCAGTAATATTTTCTTCTTCCTGCCACTGAGGCCTTGATTTTGGCAAAGCCCATACACCAAGTGAGTAATCTCAATGCTTGCTTTTGTGTTGCTTTGGCAGTATTTAAGATAATTGAGATTAAATACTTTCAACTTTAGTGATTTAGGTCAACCTCTTTCAACCCTGAAATCAGGCACTCACTGTATAGGTAGAGTGACCAAATTTAAGATCTTCTACATCACTGTGTAAGAGGGTTTTTTAAGACCAGTCCCCAGGTATGATAATGTAATCTAGCATGTAGATACACTTAAGACTTTTTTTTTTTTTTCCCAAAAATTTCAGCAGCAAGTACAAAAGACGTTTATTTAATAGTCTGTAATGACATTAAGTAACAGTTGTTCTTAGATCAGTTTCTGAAATCTTTTTTATCCACTGGGCTGTAGTTTTGGTTGATGAAAATTTCTTTTTGATCCTTAAAGCACATGGCAAACCAGGATAGTTCGGAGTTTGTGTCAAGTCTCTGACAAAGCCTCACTTTCAAGTTGAAAAAGCAGCAAAACCAGGAAATAAATTCCACTGAAAGGTCACAAGAGGCATTCACAAAAATTAACTTGAAGCGCAGAGCAACCTTCTACAGACGGCACCTTTAAAGTGTCATTTAGACTAGCATTTTAATTAGGTGATCTGGACTGACCCTCTGGGTGTGCTGCTTGTTTCTCCTCTGATTATACTGAAAAAACAAGTGAGACTAAGATCTTTCTCTATATAGCTCTACTCAGTGTTGTCCTATATAAAAATACTTTTCACAGATACTTTGCAAAGTAATGTCTCCCACTTACACGGACCCACTGACCACCAGTTTCATCAAGCTCTGGATTCTTTAGCGTACAAAGCAAATTTAAGGAGTTTTCCTGCAAGTTTGCAGGATCATGTTTGTGAACAACAGTACATGGCATATTTTTATTAAGGTGCTTATAGTGCTATGCACTATAAATGTTCATATTCAGTTCTGTTTTATTCACACAACTCCTCTGATGAAGGAGGTGGCATGACATAGAGCTTCTAAAGGGCTACACAAAATTCTATGATGTTGTTATTTAAGGTTGACTGAAGAGGTTACAAAATGATGGGTGTTGATCCCCGACACTTACCAGTGGGACAGCTTCCTTCTACTGGAGCCCTGTTGGTAGCTAATGATTTGGGCTTTTTTGGAGGACGGGGTCTGAGAACTGCCTGAGCACGAACAGTTCTGTTAACAGTGCTGTGACTGATGCTTTCTCATCTGCGCTGCTTGGAAGACGGGGTGATGTGAGCACCCTCAGACTGCAATGAGGTAAAATCAGTTCTATTCCACATGAGAGGTTTTGTTTCCAAAAACTACTAAATATTATCATTCGCTCTGTAGTACTGGGGTCTTGAAAAAACGATGTATAGCACCTCCTTTGGGGAGAAAAAAGTTATGGTAAAAAATGCCTGTGGTTAATGTGTGCTCTTGTAGGGAAGCCGAAAGAGCATCATTTTGAGGTGCAAAATTGTTCTAAGGACAGGTATTCTGTTGAACTGACCACATTGTTCAGCACTGCAGAAAGCAGCTGTACGCTGCAAGTGAAAGGAAGAAAAAAGAAAAGCCAGTTTGTGCCTGATACTCCAGGCGAAGTGCTCAAGATCAACTTATCCATGTGACTTAAATGGTTGTATTTGCCAGAAACGTTGTCTTTAAAAAAATAGATCTACACATACATCTGTGTGGGTGTACACATACACACACGTCTCTTATAGTAGCATCTCCCTGTGCCTGGATACTACTTATTTTGTTCTTCTGCCTATGAAAACTCTTGAACTACTAGAAGTACTACAGTGTTGATAAAGTTCAAGTTTTTCACTCAGTAAAATTTATTTTTTTTACAGAATTGGCTTTCTACCTGCTTGCTTCCATTTCGGCTCTACTGCTGCTCCTCTCTAGCTCTTGCAGGTTTGGGAACAACTATATATAGGATCTGCTTTTGCTAGTATATCCTCTTTCTTCAGTCCTTGAATGAGAGTTTTGTCCAGTGAAGCAGTGATTTTTAGATAAGCCTAATTCTATTTTAAACCTGATTTTATCATTCAACTTGAACAGCTAACATAAAAGCAGAGTAACCAGACCAGAATTATGATCCCTGTCGCCCAGTCTCCTGCTTCTCCTACTAACCAAACCCTTGCGAAGAGCACAGGAGAGCAAGTGCATAATGGTATTTCTTCCAAGTACTCTTTCTATCTCCAACATTTTTTTCTTTCAGGGACTTAGTGTACCATATTAATGTTATCAATATAGTGCAATTTAATGATTCTCTTATAGACTGGTTCAGTAGATTTTTGAAAACTCTCAGCTTTTCACAGTGCTCTGCAGGAGGGAGTTTCTTGTTTCACAGCTATGTGAAGAAATGCCTCCTTTTGTTTGCTTTGAACTTCACCTGTAGTCTGTATTGAGAGCCATAAATCTGTAAGTGAAGGGCAGTGAACACTGATTCATGTCTGCAGTTACTGTAAAAAACATTAATTAGCATTTAAAGGGGATAATCTGGACCATGTGATAAATTTCATTGCTCAGTCAGAAAAATTTTTTTCCCCAAATTCTTTACAGAGTGCATAGGAGGAGAAGCAAGGTCTGTACTGTAGCCATTACATATTTATTATGTCATTCATATTGCACTAATTTAGCCTTCTCGTTCTCTTACAGTCTCATTTGCTTTTGCTGAGAAAAGCATTTATTTAATTGAAGGCTCAGTCTAAATAAAGCATGCTACTGATTGCCTATGCTGATTATTCCAGGCATTCTCTTCCTAATTTGGAAAATCTGCTTGCTTTTCTTTGGTTTATTTTTATATTAGTAATTTTCTTCCTATATTTTTACACTGCCTGTAGTGCTGGTTTGAGCAGTTTGATTTCCAACTGAGGCTAGGCCAGTCGCATTTTGGATGCAGCAAACCTGCTTCAAAATGGTTTTTTTGTATGTTAGGAACTAGAGCTGGAAAACAGCTTCTTCTGAATTCAGGGGGTTTTGGAAGCAAGCCGTGGAAGTGAGTGTAGTTATAGAAACTGAAATCAGACAACCCTGGAATTTAAACTAGTTTGAGCCTGAATTCCAGCCCAGTATCATCTGATCGTGGGAGAAAAGTTGTTTTCCAGGTGGCATGTTTCTTTATGAAATAATTTTTAATATTTCAAGATAAATGTGAGTGCATTGTTTTCCATCCTCGTTTAAACTATTTGGATTTCTGTAATCACTGCAACTAGATCTCCTTTGAGACTCAGGCTCAATCTGTATTTCTTGAATTAAACTAGCAAGCATCAAATTTTTCAGGAACTTAGGAAAACAGATGTATTTCACAAAATCTTACTGTTGCATTGTTATGGAATATGCCTGCTGTCTATTTAAAAAAGCAAAAAAAAATTCTTTGCTAGCATTTCAAGTTTAAAGTAGTGGTATTTTGTAGTGACTTAACTACTCCTTAAACAGAAGAAGTGGTCAAAACACTGACTGAAAAGATGTGGTTGTCTGTTGGCCCCCATAGAGAAGGCAGGCCGTAGTCCCCTTTCTTTCCAGTCTCAAATGGAGTCGAAAACATGCACAGTCTTCCATGTTCTTGCATTTTTCTATGCTACAGAATATACCAGCAGCAGAGTACTGAGTAAGGGACTCTGGGAATTACGGGTCTGCAACTGCACAATAAGCTAAGACTGGGATGTAATCACTCTCAGAGGAATTATCCATAAGACACAGCTAAATGCCTTTGTTCTCTTACAGTGCAGTTATGTCAAAATCATGCTGACCCTTTTCCCTGGTGCCGCAGAACTGTTGTTGAGAAGCGTTTCTCTGAGTGATAAACTATAATTTGTGGGAAGAAGACGATGCACTTTTAAAATTCTGTAAAACAACCTTAGCTACTCCTGCTAACAGACAAACTGTCTTCTGCATAATACTCAGTGCGTAGCTTCTTTTCAGGTAATGAACTATTTTCTCATCTGATTCTTGTCAGGAATAAAATCAACAGCATGCTAACACCACCAAGGCAGCTAAAGTTGTCTTTCAAATTTTTCCCAGTATCACCGGTCCTGGAGGAGGGGGTGGGTATTTCGTATACAGCTCTGTTTCTTTCAGAACGTTATTCTGCTTTGTCTGGTTTGGGGGCTCAGAAGCGCTGTAAGATGGTCATCATTACAAAAAATAATCTCTTTTAAATCAGAGCTACTGCAGTCTGTGAGGATGCGATGGTTGTACACATGCTTCTACGCAGGCTCCTGAGCCTGGCTGGCCTGGTCATCCCTTTCTGAACAAATCATTTCCATGAAGCAGCCAAAGCAAATCTCAGATACTTGTTTCGATGTCCTTTCCTAATGGGCCAATGAGTCAGTTTAACAGTACCCATTACACCATCTCTGCAAGGAAAGCCCTTTTTAATCATGTACTGCTTTGGCTCACAAAGCTTGATGAGAACCAAGAGAAAATGGGAAACGCTGGTAAAAATTGTCCATCTTGCCAGAGCTCTTAAACTGAGAAAGATGCGAATCAAGAGCTTGCAGAAGGTGCTGCGAGGACTACTTATGTGGTGAGCTGGCTTTAGAAAGCAGACGTTGGAAATCGGGGAGGGGGCACGGGAAAGTCTTCAGAGGCGGTTTTGAATTTTCTACTGAGAAAAGCCAACAATAGAAACCATGAGCAAAGTGTTCATATCAAGTTTTTAACTTGGAAGAAGGTATCCAAATTAAAATACGAATTTTGTTTCAGATTTTTAAAACTTGAGTTGTGCTTTAAAAGATTCTGCTTATGAATGAACATACAGATAGCATCAAAGCTAGCATGATGAATTACCTGAGCTATTAATTACCCTCTGCAGCAATTACCCCTCTTGCCTTGCCGAAGTCACTGTGTAGCCTTACAGGCTGAACTGACATAATGCAGTGTGTGAATTAGCATAAAACCAAAGTATTTAGTAACTTGTTTCATGGTTAGGCTAATGAGGCGTCTAAGGCTTATCAACAGATGTTAAGTATTACATCTCTTCAGATGACTCTTGAACAATCCATGTTTTGGTTGGTTGTTATGTCATGAATTATTTATGCTAAATAGGCTGCTTTGGGCTCAGAATTTGTACGAAAATAGGTATTTCTTTCTTTAGTAGGAACACATTATTCTGCAAGGAAAAAGAGTTATGATCAGATCTCTGGAAACAGTAAATCTTTTTGTCTTTCAGATTCAGCTTTGTCAGATCAGAACTAAAAAGGACTTTTTGTGCTTGGAACAGAAAATGATGGTAAATTGCATGGCAGGAGGAATCTTTGGTTTACTAAAACCAGAATCAATTCCTGTATTTAAATATTTCTTTTCAAAGACATGGATTTTTTTGTACATTGATTGATTCTGAAGATTCATGTTTAGTGTACAGACATGAGGCTCGTTGGTTTTAGGTGTTTTTATGATCCAGGGACTGTTTTAGAACAGACAGAGCAAGATGTGGTGTCCAACACTGCATGGTGCCCAACCTGAGTCTCTGGCTTCCAGTCCTGTTCTGATCAGAAATTAATTTGGCAGTTCAGGCCCTTTCTCCCTAGCAGATACCTGGTAACTGTTGTATTGTTATGTAGTCTGACGTCAGATGATGATGATCGCAGAGACAGTGTGTGTAGTTTGTTTTCTGGTGGTGGTGCTGGGGGTTTAGTAACTATCTGTACAGTTTTTTACTTTATTCTGATTTTAATCCCTTTTTTCTTTTAATGAATTATCCATTAGATATGAGTAGTATCTTGAAGTAATGGATCCTGCTTTTTTTGATTAATGGATACTGTGAAACCTCCAGTCACATTTCAATTCAAATCATTATATATATTTCATAGAAAATGAAATACTGAACTCTTGTGAAGGTGCCATGCTTTGGACATTTATTTACACAGTAGCTGTTTAGTATTTCTTGTTTAGTATTTCATACAGCTTTTATATCAAAGCTTTTCCCAACTGCTATTTCAGAAACCAGGGATTAAAACCAAATCGCTGTTCTACCTTTTTTTGTTGTTGTTGTAGTGGGAAGGGACTGTACTATTTTGTGTATAGTTGGATGCATTTGACTGACCAGAGGATACCAGAAAGCAGGCTATAAAAATGAGGTCTGCCAAGACACTGTTCTTTCCTCACAAGGGTTTAGGAAAAAGAAAGGGGGTTGGGGAGGAGTTCCTAGCAACTTGCCAGTATTACTTCAGAAAAAACATCTGAAATGAATAAATTGAGTGCATACATCTCTAAGATTCTTTTTATGTTTAAGATCAAAAGCAAGAGCAAAGTAAATTGCCTGCTTGTCATCTTAGCATTATTGCATTGAGTGGTTCACATTTCCTTCTTATGCTAACTAACAAAAGTGAGTGGAATACAGTTGAATGAACAAAAAAGTGCTATTGAAGAAAAAACATCATCAGTTAGACTTCTATTAATACATAGCAGTGACCTGTTTGTTTCTTTGTTCAAGATGTAACATACTGTAACATAACAATAACAAGAATTAATACTAGCACTGGAAATAAAGAGTACCTGAGGTCTGGGCAGAATTTTCACTGGGAGATATCTAAAGCAGATACTAAAATCTAGCAGAGGCTGATGCAGAGCAGCTAGATCCGCAAGGGCATTTCAGTGCTGAACACCTGTCTAGTGCAATTAGGATCTGAATGACATACATATGCTAAAAGGCTGAACAGTACCCATAAACACCAGCTTGTTTAGGCAGAATCTGCCTCCCATAGCCAACAGGGGGTAAAAGGGGTTTAAAATCACATCCTCTCTGGTCGCAGGTATGACATCTGCACTGCTTACAAATCATTCCTACTTCAGTTCCATACCAAAATACCTTCTTGAGTGTAGGCAGTTAGCAGGAGTTAAACATAATCATGGCAAAGCTGCAGTACTTGCCTAAGAAAAAAAGCTGCACAATTTGTGGGCCAAACGTTTTATCTGGTGTCTGCCTGCTGTCTAGGATGGGTTTCTCAAAATCTTCCCATGAATTTTCAGACAAGGGGAGATTCTTTTGTTTTCTTACAGCATAACTAAAGTTGCTTTATTTTGTATCCTCTGTCCTCCTAATCACACTGAAACTGTATGTTGGGGGTTGGTTTACATATACAATGTCACAATGTCTTGGCTTCTGTAAATTCTCTGGATGGTGTGACGATGCTACTTTAGGAACACAGATGCTTCCAGTAAAAAGAGCACACATTTCCCATACTAAAAGTGTATAACATGGGTTTACATCCTAACTAACTTTTTCATAGACTAGTTTTGCTTACCTGCAGAAGAAGTGGAAAATACTGAAAAGAACTTGTTACTATAGTAGTACTGTCACTTACCAGAAGCTGGTAAGGGTATTTTACAGATCTAGGTGGTGTAGTAATCAAGCAGGCCAGATGTGAGCTTCCTGAATGCTCAATCCTTGATCATTTAGCTGCCACTTAGCTCTGCAAGGAAAAACCAAGATACAGTTGGGTCCATGCTAGGTGTGAGACTAAGAGTAGAATCTAGAATGCTGCCAGAGATCCTTATTTAAGCACCTGAGGGACAGGAAAGTGCTGCATATGTGGATCCATTACAGGCAGCTCCAAGTTGAAAGCAAATCGGTAACGTTCAGCTTAGTGTGTCATGTTCTCCCCACAAATGCTTTCAGAGGCTGCAGTAAGCAGCCTCATCTACTCAGCATCCACTCCTAGCCCATCAGGGCTTGTTCTTTTACAAACAATGCCACAAGGCAAGATCGATCCTACTTTAATGAGTAGGATGTCATATGTAAAGGTCCCACAATGTTCAGTTTTGCTCTCTGTATTAGGAAGCAAGAGAAGAGAATGCCCAGCCATGCCATAAACAGCTCTAGATGGACACATTCTGTCTGTCACTGCAGAAGGGTTGGGGGATGGAGGTGGCAAGTGCAGCCTCATGGTTTGGACAGGTGTGCATGTAATAGGAAAGAAACACTTAGTTCTGCTGCTTGACTGACTTACATGTATGTTAAACAGTCACTGTAATAATCTACAACATGGTAGCAGTTGAGAAGTGACTGCTCACACTGACTGTAACATCAGTTGTAAAACATCTTTATATTATTATTTTATGGACCCAAATAATATCTAGGAAGTACAGAAACTGTGCAAAAAGCCCATTATGTCACAGGGCTTTTATATTCCACCTTTGCCTTCTGAGGTATTCTGAGAGAAGTGGAGGGCCTGCGATGCCAACCAGCCCCAGCCCCCAGGGAAGTCTGCTGCCTCCCTGGGGCCTGGGTAAGGGATGTTACTAGAAAACTCCCTTGTCTGGTACGGCCCGCCACGTAATGTATTTACAAATACATTAGAAACAAAAGGAGGGGCAAAGATAATCTTGGACTTGATGATCTCAAAGGTCCTTTCCAACTTAAATGAGTCTGTGATTCTATGACTGGGTTTCTCCTAAGATTTAAAAAAAAACTAAAACCAAACAAATAAAAAAGCCCCCCAAAACCTCCATGAACTGTTTTGCTAGGTCCCAGCAGCTGAGTCAGAGCAAGCTCTCAAAGTTATCATGCTGATTTACTAACAAGCGTAACTCATGCACCAGACAGATGAGCAGGTTACACTGCACAAAGAAAATTAGTACTGATAAACTAAAATACGGTAACAGACAAGTTCTAGCTGACAATGACCATGTACCACTGTTCAATATAAAGGTAACATCATTCTCTGTTTTCCACCTTGAGTCATTTGCTATTTGGGAAGGCCTTGGATTTTGAAATATGAAAGCCTGTGCAGCTTTTACCAGGCACACAGCAGAATAATTTATATTTTGCTTTCCAAGCTGCTTAATTTTTAACAATACTTTGAGCCTAGTTTATATATTTTATATCAGTCTTCAAATCACTCCCACAAAAGAAAAGGACATATGTAGCCAACGGTCTTAAAGCAAGTTCACCTCACTTTCCTTTTCATTTCATTGCTGTGAAAGAGGTCTAAAGCTACTGCAGGAGAAAGGGTGGAAGGTGTTTCTGGCCAGAAAAACAAGGATTTCCTTGTGAAGTTATAGTGCATTCCTAATCACAGCTCTCTGCCTTTAAATTGCCTCTACTCTTTTCCAGACTTTCTGCTGTCTGAAGGCAAAAATCACCTGCTGCTAGCTTTTGAGTTTTTTATATGTCATTTAAGGTTATAGCATCTCACAGATTACCCATTCTCTGGCCTACCACTTGAACAGGACTAAGCATCTCTTACCTGTTAAGCATGGAATGGCAGATGGCTGGAATATATGAAAAATAACAAATGAAGTTTGATGTTGTCATCACAGTGTCTGTCCCTGTGTATCTTTATAGGCTTACTCATTATTCTGTAATGATAAAAACAATGGTTGGAAAGGTAATTATCAGTGCTGCGAATTTAAGGATAGCTTTTAACCTGGGGTGGTAAACAAGACCCTCACTGTGTGCAGAGGAAAGGAGTGCCATCAGGGCACACCCCACACAGCCCATAATAGCTGGCGCTTGTCCCCACACATGCTAAGCTTCACCCTTCTCTGCTGTCCTCCGCTGGAACAGGCACATGTTTAGATCTTTGCTTGTTAATTTATTTTTCAATTAAACACAAATTATGTTCAGCAAGGTACAGCATCTATAGAATAGTGCCAGCATTTTCCTGTTATAGCACAGCAGGTTTTTAGCCAACATAGTAAACTAATAGGAAAGATTCAGTTTCATAAAGTAGGCAGTTATTTTGATGACCTGCTGGCTATCTAGTCATGGTTGTCAGGGAATACTTGAAGTGTTTTCTGAGTCACTTAGTATTAATATATTTTGAGATGCTTTATGTAGAGCCATCAAAGTGTTACTATGATTAAGGAGCACACAACCTATTGTATTTCAATAGAGAAATTACACCTAAATCCTTCAGGTGCATTTGAAAATTTTTGAGTTGTCACTAATAGTTTTGTAAATCAGCATCAGATCTAAGCAGTTCCTGTAACAAAATATGAAACTAATTTACATGTTTTGCACTTGATGATAAACAACAAAATTCCCATCTGGTCCAGTAATTTTTCTGTTTCACAACAGTATAAAATAGCATTAGATGCAGCTTCAGGAAACTGCAATAGTCTGAAATCCAAGGATCTTAGACTGAGCATGCCAAAAATTAATCCTGAAACCTGTTTGTAAAATTAGCTATTTATACTAACTCCACATTTTCATTCAAAATAAAATATGCACCATCTTAAATTAGCAAGAAAGCTGATGAATGATTTTTTTGCTGAACTACAAATGTTGTTGACTATGATGCTCAGCTGTATCTATCAACAGTGCACAGAATGGCTAACTGGTGACATAACCTGGAAATGAAATGCCTGTCTATGATAGCATATTTTCTCTTAGGAAGAATCTAGGTTCTCAACTCTGTTGTTAATGGTTTTACAAACTGTGACAGGAAAAATACTTACTTAGCATCAAAATGACTTTTTCTTTACTTTTTTGACTCACAAGACTAAACAAGGTTTCATTATTTTGTATTAATAAAAACATTTGATTAAATTTATAAAACATCACATGGGGAAGGGAAAATAATCTATTTGGTAGTATGAAGTTGACCTCTAAAGACAATCAGAAAAGTCATTCAGAGTAGCAAATACAGCTTCTACCAATTTATTTGCTTCTGTTTGCAATGTAGAAGAAACAAAATCAGAAATTACTGGTGTGGAGGTGAGGATGACACAATTTCATTTGATTTGAAATGGTTTCAAAATTTCTGCAAAAATCCCATAGCTACTGAGGAGTATGGCAGGCAAGTAGACCTGGCATATGGATCGTCTTTAGAGGCTGGTCAAAATCAGATAGCATTTGCAAACTTAATTTTTGTTCAATTATCGTATTCTGAGAAAAGGGGAAGAATGGTTGGACTTTAAAACATTCATTTGGCTCATCAGTTAGACAGTGATTTGGCCAAGGATTTCAAAGTACATTATAAAGCCTTAAATATGAAACATGTTTGTCCTCCTTACCTGCTGATGCTTGTCATTTAGCTTTTCTTCTACTTCTGACCAAGCCTGGATGTTACTTGCATGCAACCTTCCCAGAAATTTTCAATACAGCATTCTGTTGTCTCCTACAATAGATCAAATGTATTTCTTTCTTTTCAAGTTTATAATGGAGTAGTTTTTTTACCCCCAAACAGTCCAAATATATAAATAGTCTATTTTTTTGTAAAAGGAAAGAAACATTACAGCCTTACATCATTAAAAATACAGAGGAAATCAGAATAAACCTGCTTGCTTTGTACCCTGTACTAGATAAATGTTCATTCACGTCATTACCAAGCCTGACTCCTCTTGCAGGTTGTCAACCTTTCCTTTTTTTGGTTGTTCTCATCTTTCTTCCCCTCTTATTATAACTCACAACCTCTTCTGCTTATTTGGTTTCTTTGATGTACCTGGCTCTGTTCCATCAGTGGATACCCACCCCACCCCCGCTGATGTCTTTGAGAAAAGATTACAAATTATCTTCTCTTTTTTTTTTTTTTTTAAGGTTACTAGCCTTGGGTAAACAAGGTTTAAGCTCTCCTTAGAAAATTTTGTTTGTTAATTGACAAATACAGCTCCGCAGTCCTTGGCTTTCAACTCATGTTTCAGTAGCATCATCCTTTAGGCTATCACTGAAAATTTTTTTCTGATTTTAATCAACCTCCTCTAGAGTGTTCCTTCTTTCTAGCCAAAGCAGTACCAAGAAGACAAACACACCTTGTAGTAAGCATAAAGAAGTTGGAGTCCAATAACCCTAAGCAGAGCTAGTACAGCAGAATGAATTATTTATTACTATTAGAATTATTTATTGCTGTTTACTAATTATTTGTTTAAAATACAAGTTCACGTAGATGGTTTAATTTTATGCTTTATGAACCATTAAAGAATGAAGATAAACATAACACCTGTAGCTGTACTTGCTGTGGAACTTTCTCTACAACCCCAGCAGCTGTGTAAGCCTCAGCATATAACTGCAGCATTATCTTTTATTGTAAACACATTTTATACATAACCTGCAACTGCTAACTAAATGTGTACTCTCTTTTTTCCTTTTTTCTTTAACAGGCATTAAAGCTGTGTTTTCTGGACATTACCATAGGAATGCTGGAGGGTCCTACAGAGGACTGGAAATGGTGGTTTCATCAGCAATAGGATGTCAACTGGGAGAAGACACGCATGGGCTTCGAGTGGTTGTTGTCACAGCTGAAAAGATTGTTCATAGATACTACAGTTTAAATGAACTGAGCAGTCAAGGCATAGAGAAAGAGCTGCTAGATATGCTTGCAAAGCAAAATTAGGCTATGTCAAATGGTATGATTTTTTTTCCATATTAGACAAATAAAAAGTTTCAGAAAGCTTCCCCCAGGTGAAGCTACAGTTTTCTGATTGTGCACCATGCCCCAGAACAGATCTCTATTTGTTATCATCCTAAATAACAAGAAAGCTGTTGACATGTTTATCTTGTTGAAAATGAGACCTGTGAGGAGTATGGAAAAATAGCAGAACTAATACGGTAATCTATCATTGAAAAGAACTGTTCTGAGAATTTTTACTTTGCTTCTAGAGAAGACTTTCTTATGAGAGAGGAACGTATCAGAGTGAGAGTTGTAGCTTCTACACAACTCTTTAACTCCAGTCTATTTTAGTTTCATATTGAGAAATTATTTTATCATCAATAAATTTACTCATTTCTGTTACATTCTGGATAATATAAATGGGGCATTTTTTTACTCTGTAAAAACAAAACCTCTGAAATCACCACAGTCCCACTGACTTTTAGCAACCTTTGCATCAGATCTTGTTACCTAGACATAGTATTTTCTACCATTTCCCATATGTTACTTCCTTAGTTTTTCAGAGCCAGCAGAAATACGGGAGCAAACACATTCTGTTTAGCAGTCACAGCTCAGGTGTCTTTTTATATCCTGATTTTATGTAATGGAAAGTCTGTAAATGAAGCTAATATAGGTGCCCCTGACAAAAACTAAACATGGAAAAACTATTTTCCTTTTGAAATTTAACTACCATTCAATTAACACATATTCTTGCTATAGCTTCAAAAGTTGGAATAATTGCATGGGGAGAATATTCTGTACATAATACTGTTATCAGAAGTCACTTTGTTGATTCCTAGACAAGGGGAGAGCTTTGATTTTCAAATGCAGTATGAGAGTGCCTTACTGTATTATTATACAATATTGAATGTTGAAACCCCTAAAAAGTGTATTTTCTTCACTGGGATAAGTCTTTAAAAATAAATTATATAAAATGAAATTTGTGTGCTGCGATTTACCTATTTTTTTTTAGCAAGTGTATCCTATTTATTTACTGTTAAATATGAAAAAAAAAAGTCTTCACATAATTTAACACATACCTGCTTGTATTTTTTATGTATTTAGTTGAACATACTATAATCCATGCCACAGGTTATCTAGAAATAGAGAGCATGCAGCTTGAGCACCTGAAGAGGAAAGAACACAAACAACAGTGGCTGAAGAAGTAATGCATTCTATCCATTGTTCTGTATACTAACATACAACATTGTTCCCTAGAGGATATTACAGGTATTTAAATGGGGCGAGGGAGATGAAACGCTGTGTTGAAGAGTCAGTTTCTCTACATTTTAGTCATAACAGTTTTATCTAGGAGGCTCCTTCAAGCTTGATTTGTGGAACTGGTGAGATTCTAAAATTACCTCTGTAGCATTTCCTTGCACCAGTGAACCAGCAGTACCTGCAGATGGACAGGACCAAATGTGGGCTACCATCCCATAACAATAACCTAGGCACAGGTAATGTTTGATTCCAAAAGAAAGAAAATTATTTTGCTTTTATTCCCCACTTGGTTTCGCTTAGTTGAATGTTTTCACAGTCTCATTTTCAAGGGAACATCTGGGAAATGAGAACTAAAATCTAAGACTAGATTACTTTGCAATAGGTAGGTACCTAAGTACCCAAGTGGCAGTTTCGTTGGAGTTAAGCACTCATTAGTTCAGATACTGGTTTTAAAAATCTATGTACTTAGATATCTCTTCAGCCACTGACTACTTTTAAAATTTAGTCTTACAGAGCTGAGAGCTATTTTGTAATCACAGCTAATTAACAGTTTCAGGAATGAGACAATGCTAGTTTATGTTTTGCAGAGGGAAGAATAGTCTCTCTCTGATTTAAACCTTTTAAGTCAATTTATATCATGAGGATGAAGAAGTTCAGCAGAGGGACCTGAGATAATCTGAACATGGAATATTCTCTCTGGTCCAGCGCAATATTGCAAAGCTGAATGGAGGAAAAATTTAAACAGTTTTTTAAATATGCCTGTTTATTAAAGGATATAATTTTTAACTATATATATATATAAAGCTTGGGAGATCGAAGCAGAACTTTGGGAGAAAGTCTTCCCACAAACATGAAAATGCTAATAGTAGTAGTATATAGTGTTCTAAAATTTTCAGAGTTACAGTGTACTACTATACATCATAAATGTTTATATAAGCATAATTTTGATTCTTAATAGTATTTTTTTTCATGTGTCACTTCACCAGAAGAAATTCCATGGCATTTTGTCATGAAAATACCACTTAAGTACAAAGCTTAAGTTCAGTTTTAAAAATAAAGGTTTCTCTATATCCTAAATTCTTCTTTTATTTAGTGATTTCTAAGAATATCTTGTAATGTTCATGTGTAAAAATATTACCAGATTTGTCTTCAGTGTGGAGGTTTATAAAACAGTAAAGTTGGGCTGCTGATTTTAATTAAATCCTTGCCCTGTGTAGGATTGTGGGACCTAACACTAGCGTTGTGTAGCCATACGTGTTTTGTAGGCTCTTGCCTGGATTTCTATCCCATGTGTTCATGATAGGAGGACAGGTGATCACTAAGTAGTGAGTGTACTTCTATTATTGTTTACTGAACTAGATGGTAAAGTAGAAGAACCCAGATATAGTCTTAAAGACTTGATGACAAATGTAATTAACTTCACAAGATGAAGAAAAATATTCTCTTGAGTTTCATATTTGAAACATGGCAGATAATGATTTGGGTTCTTACCCTGCAAGTTTTCAAAGGAAGAAAATTAAACTGTGAGAGACCAGCAAGTTGTGTGCATTATTATTACTCTGTAGCCTGACACTCTGATGAACGTAACGTCAGCTGACACAGAGGAATGGCCTCTGCAGTACTTTGACCTGAGTACTGAGCCCATGCCTCATTTCAGTGAATTGAGAATTGCCTGCACTACCTGAAATAGGAAGGGGTATCCAGCATTTCATTAGTTGCTAATTTTGCCATTGTCTACAAGAGTAGTCTTAAGTTAGCACACATACTAAACTTTTGGGCATCCTAAAATCTAAGATAGAGGGAAAATAAATAAAATCTATTTCCCTTGCAAGGTACATTGTTGCAAAACATTTCTTACTTTGAGTGACAACTTGAAACCTCCACCCAATTTCTCATTCATATGAAGTGGATGCAATTATGTACAGCTCACATGAAAAACACATCCTCATTTATATAATACAATCATGGGAAGGAGGACTTTTAACCACAGTGTGTTGCTGGACATTGCTGTATGAAGCAGAGTTAAAAAAATAAAAGAGGAATGCGCTTTTTTTACCAGCATAAATGACAAATTTTCTTTGATCACTTTTCCTAGCATAATTGGCTAATTTAGAATTGATACTGATGCTTTAACTAATCTAAAATGGCAGAGGTCCTTGTGGTCACAGTGCCTCATCTTGTTTATGTAAAGTAAAATAATTCATATTATGGTAAATTATGAAACAATCCACCCATGGAGACACTAATTATAATCTAAAAAAACATATTTTGATGTTGAGGACATTAATTTTGTATCTCCAGCAGGGCTGATAATTGTAACTCTCTGTCAGCATATGACTGACTTTTAAACACGATGTCACTACAAGTTCTAACTACTGATGAAACAGGGATAGAGTCCTCATGCATTTCTGTGGACTCAAAGGGTTGGGCAGAGAAGGAAAAAAAATCTTGACCACAATTAATTTTGGTTTCCTGCAGGCAGCTAAAAGGCTGAGATAACCCCTGATGACTTATTAAATGTGGAAAATTCATATGAGAACACCAGAACAACCTGTGAAAGTAACCAAATACTACATAATCTGAGGTGGAGACCTACGAACAGGAGAAAAATTATTAAAAAAGTCTTTGAGATCTACCTTGGTTTGTCAGTTTCAGTGTAGGCAACGAATTTAGAAACACACTTCCTCCAAATCTTTCCAGAAAGGTCATTAAGCCTTGAATACACTTGTTTGTGTACTGCTGGCCTTTAGTTCATTAGTGTCCAGCAGCTAGTCTTGCAAGTTTTAAGAGGCAGTATTTTGATAGGACTACAGTATTCAACTTCTGGAGATTACAGACAGGCAATAAATGCTTGATGTCTTGTTAAAACTTAATCACATTTTATGTTGGGAAGGGGCAGTGGCAGAAGTAAAGTCTCTTCCACCATCTCTATTTGCAGACCCAATGTCCTGTGCTCACTCAGCTTCAATGACTGCTTTCTTGCCTCAGCACTGCAACTTGTTTTCTAGTATCTGGTTTTTCCAGACATGATCCTCAAGTAGCTTGTTTTTTATTCTGCTATGAGAACAAATACTTAGACACATCTAACATAAGCAAATATACAAAACTGCTTTAAAAATGCACAGTTCCTCTGTTTACGTATGTCATCGTACAAGCTGTTGCAGGCTAATACGTCATTGTTTCAGCTGATGTTAATGCTGTGAATAAGCTTCTTCCCTTAATGGTCTCATTAAGTCTCCTTTGCAACTACTATTTGAATGCAGCAGTATCCCTTAACCCAAGGGAAACATTTACACACACATTAGTTATCAGAAAGCTTGCCTGCCAAGCAAACCCTGACATTACCTATTACTTTGTGACAGTCACCATGTAGAAATGCTGGTTTGCAGTAGAAAATTGTAAAGAGGGAATTTCAACTTCACTAATATTCTACAGTTAGTAGGAACTTCTTTATCTGCCTACTCTATGGTGACATGAGACGTCACACCACTGGCAGGTATGGAAATGCAAAGCCAGATGCTTTAGGGCCACCAGCAGCCAGTTGCCATGATCCACTACCAAAATAACATCCAGCAGAGGGGCAAATTTCTTAGGCAAATAGCAGACATTTACTAAAAAGAGAGCTAATATGAGAAACCTTTCTATGGCCAGGCACGTTAAGGCCCAAGGTGTGAATCTGCTGCTACAGCTCCATTCTGGCATGTGGCAGCTTCCACATCCACCATGTTTAAGGTTATTCCAATGGCTGCTTGAAAGCACAATGGATGCTGTCATGGTATTTTTAGATTATCTGTTTTAGCAAAATTATTTCCTCTTACTAGGGAGCAAGGTCTCATGAGAAGTTTGCACCTATTCTAACCCCATTCTCCCCAACATAAAGGGGTTTTATTAATTGTTACTCAGTCATCTGAAGATTAGGCAATTCAAAGCTGATAAATGCAGGCCTGTGCTCTGTAAAAAAACGGAAAAATAAAACATATAATAGAAAAAAAGCATCAAACCGGAATATTAAATTGGCCTCCAATCTAAATGGAATCCAACTGTGATGCAGCAGATACTGGGGGGGGGGAACGGACTGACACACGACGACATGGGACGGGATGTTGGGGGGGGAGGTGACACCACCCACAGAAGTAAGGCAACAGACACAAACCTCGCTCAATACCAAAAACATACCCAGCAATTTTAAGAAGAAAAAAAACCCCACAACTCAGACAGCTGTTACTTTTTTTTTTTTAATTGACATTTTCATTTGTTTCTCTAGAAGTAATCCCCTCCATTAGCACTCTGTCAAATGCAGGTAGTTCACTACATTTCTACCAATAAACAGCTTTTTTCCTCTAGGAGGCCCATTAGGCCTCGTCCTATTTAAAATTATACTGGTGTTATTTCACTTTCAGGTAGCCAGCAATTGAAACATTAATCTTCTAAATATATCCCTGTCTTTCTCGAACATTGTTTAGAAAGTTATAGCGCTGTTAAAAAATACAATGTGGCCTTTTGAATGAACTTGTAATGGCATTATCTATATTTATTCCAATCTTTCTCACCCATTTCCATATTAAAAAAGGCATAGAAATATAGGAATGTATCTCATACTGCTGTAACCAACTGAAATCAGCAGGCCCACACACGGCAACCTGCCTGTCCAGAAATCTTCTGAATAATATGTCAACAGCACACCAGCTAGGAAACTAATGACTTGTATTTGGATACATGTGAGACAACGATAATACTGCCACAGAAGAACATGGTTCTTCCGGCACACCGCAAGCACTGAAGCCAAGAAGGTGCTAATAGGACACAGAGCACAAAGACAATAAATCTGCCTTTTTTTTTTTTTTTACAAAGCCTGAGCTAAACTTAGGCTTATCCTTACTTAATTCCAAGCCTTGGGCTGTCATAACTAATGAGGAGGAGATGGAGCCATCTCACTTTACTTCAGCTGGTGTTCCAGTCTGGGCAACTAGATTCCTTCCTACACACAGAAGTATGGAACTCCAGCAGGTAATTCATCCTATCCTGCAACTGATGTGTAAGCGAGATGGACTGAATTGCCCCTGAAGATGCCTCTACTGACTACAGTGATCATCTAGGTGTCATTTAGACAAGATTCCTAACCTTTAGTTAAGGTTAGGCTAACTCTGGAGGAGACAATGTTTACCTCTATCCATAACTAGCTCTTACTCTGCTAAGGTGAAAGGGCAAGGTGTGGCCTAGAAGCCACTGGGCATTGGAAAAGGTTGTAGCTGACTTCCAAATCACCAAAATCCTTACTTTGCAACAAGGCTACGTAATACAAATACAGGGACTAGCCATGCTCTGCGTGTCCAGGACAATCTTTTAACAAACAAAACAGCTGGCTGCATGCCCATGTTGCAGCTACTTGATCTGTGAAGGTTTGTGGGAAGGGTGGTTTTTATGCAACTATAAACTTCTACTTGAGTTCAAACCTTAGATATTTTATGTCACTGCAACATTTGCTTCAACCTCTTCCTCTGACCCTTGCTCCCAATACTAACCATAGCTCATATTATCATTCCCAGCACCTTCAGGAAACACCTACTTTTGCTAAGGCAACAAAATACACTCATCCTAAAAAAAAAAATATACCAGAAAAGGTAAAATAAACCAAAATAAGACAAAACTTAGGCCTACTACAAGTTATAATCATCTCTCTAAACAACATGGCTGTTCAATGGCTTAGAAGATTTGTGCTAGGAAACAAAAAAATCCTGGAAATCTTAAAACTTTTCAAAGTGTCATGTTTGTTTGCATCCAGCATCCCTAAGCTATCCTGGGTCTACCAAAGACAAAAGAATGCCTCAGATTTGAGCTTCTGGACTAGATGTGCTCATTCCAAAGACACCAAAGTGCCCTTTGGCAGCAGGCCTTCCGCTGCTTACAGAAATGCACCTCAGAAATTGCCAAATAAAAACCATGTTAAAATACGTGTTTTACTTTAAAAATACTGGTTAACATTCTTACTCATATTTTTTCACGTTTAATATTTTCATTTCTCATTTTGAAACAAAACCTAAATACAAAGCAACACAAAGGTCATCTTTGCCATTCATCCCTGCACTGTAATGACAGAAAATTCTGTTATGTACAAAGAGGACAATTAGAGCTGAAAAGCAGTCATAGATCTGGTTATACACAACATAAGCTAATAAGCATCCAGAGACTTTTATTGAGCCTATTATCTTTTACATCTTTGAAGTCTAAACAATGCCAGCACTGCTACCTGATTTGGAATGTTTTGGGGATGAAAGCACTTACTCCCTCCCATACACAAATGTACCATTTCCCTGATCATCAGCTGCGCACAGAATTTGCAGCAACAGCTCTATTCCTAAGAAGCATGCAACAGTAGTAGTACACAGACATACGTTTGCACAGAAATGTAGAGTACCATGCATTCAATCCATTCCAGGTAGCATTATGTTAATCCAGACACTAATTAAAGATAATGCCTCAGGTTTCTCACTTATGAGTGCTCTCTGATTTGGGTTTACCAAGATTCCTGCTGTCAAAACTCTTAATTCCACTGAAGCAGTTCACCCAGGTTACCCAACCTCTTCTGCCTTCCACTGGTCTAGCAATTAATTTACACCTCCTCTACACAGTGAGTAAAACACAGATGGGATAGGAAGACTTCCCTACTATAGCCACTCCCTTTGCCTCTTTTTCCTTCACTTTTTCCAAGCTGCAGAAAGGAGTCACCGTTCCCACCACATCTCATTCCAGCCCTCCACCACAGCAGAGGCAGGACACGAGCTGACAGAAACATCATACATGTGCTCAGACACTGTCTGTGAAGCTCCTCATTCTGTTTCCTCTGCCACCATCTCCCCTCAAGCCCTCCCACTCCTGTGGACTTACCTCAGAGTTATAGATTAAATCTAAGATAGGATGGGCGAGGCTCAGTGCAATAAGGCTAGGGCAGAAGTCAACAGGTCAGGGCCTGATCTTTTACCCCATGAAGCCACCTTCCACCCAGCAGGATGCAAACTGGAAGACATGTAAAAAAGAACATAAAGACGTGGGGAAGAAATGAAACAGTATTGGGAAGCAACTCAGTACATGCTACTGGCTACCTTCGTCAGCTGGATGTCAACACCATCCTCTCCCTGACACTCTTCAGGTGCATGGGTGCTCCCGCAGGCTATTTGACTAGTTCTCTGCTAGCGAGTGGCTCGATCTGGTCTATGGCATTTGTCAAACATGGGTACTCACAGCAACACAACATCAAGAAATTTTCACTGTTAACAACATAAATACTGATTGATGTTATACATTATGTATACCATATGGGTAGGTTCCCCAATTGCCCTGTTGTTCACTGTGTTCAAACCAGGGCAAAGTATTTCCTTGCAGCTCCACAGATCCCATCAATACCCTTTTAAATATGCACATACTTCAGTAAAAAGCAGGCTGAGCCAAAGCATTCCTGCTTTGACTCACAAGGTAACAGCTGTGGCCACCTAAAAAACTCTACCCAGCCTATTTAATTGTCAGAGCAATTTGATATATAAGCGATGTAGCACGTTAGCTTTGTAGACCACTTCCCCTTCATACCCAGTCCTTCTTTTCTGACTAAAAAGCATGTTTAGGAACATGACTACTGTAAAATAGTGTAAGATTAATCATTCCAATTTATTTCATTTTACCACAGTCCTATACAGAAGGTGAAGTGTTCATTACTAAAAACAAATTCCAGCAACACCTGGGATTGCTATACTCATTCAGTGCATTTCAGCAAATTTTGCTCAGACCGCAGATTTCTACGTTCTTCCTCAAGGTGTTTTACAATACAATTCCATCAAAATCAGGGGTGAGGAAGAGGATCTATCCTTCACCAAAATAGTATTTTTATGAGTACACTGCCATAATGCGGTGTACTCAATCACTTTTTCATGAAAGCAAGGAAAAAGAGACAGAAAGAAAGAACAGAGAATGCTGTCTGTTACTGTGACCCAATTTGAGAGCTGAAATAGAGCAATTATTGTTTAGAGAACAGCATTCCTTTTCACTGTGTAGCAATTTAACCCAGACAGTAAACGCATATTTAAAATTCAATTGATTTTAAAACATAAATGCTGTGGATCTTCCCAATCAAAGGACTGTTCTTATTCCCTACATTTGGTACACTGCCACAATAGGATAACTAAGAAGAAATATTTTGTAAATCGTATTTTTGAGCCCTGTTTTTAATAGAATTTTGTTTGCTGTGGGTAAATGATACAGGAGGTAGTATTTTATATGTGGGTCATTCAACATTAATTCTAAATTTTACAACCTGCACTTTTTATATAGCTTGCATTAAAATCAGACTTCCAAGACAAACTAATGATTTGACAAAAATGGAGACACACAGATACGTATCAAAGGGGTGAGTCTAAACAAATCAGAAGAATGATGGGACTGTGTTAAAATTCACCTCACAATAAGCATTTAGACTTTCACAAATTTATTAGTTTCACCATTTTCCTTATCTGTGCATTAGGCCATATAGAAGTTTCCTAACTTCTTTTAGAAAAGCAGCTCACAGTTTTACATTATTTCTAAGCTCTCCATTATCAATGCAGATATCTAATGCCTCTCCTTATCCTCCTAAGAAATAATGCAATCCTAATTTATTTCTCATTAAAGATACATTGTAGCGCTAATCAGCTAAAGGTATTTTACTTGAAGCTTCAGAAGTTTATTTTTAAGTCTTCAACATTTTAATTGCTTTGCTTTGCCCTTGGGTTCCTAGAAATTAAATATAAACACAAAACTTCCTGTGGAAGTAAAATATAACCCATGAAATTTCCGTACTCTTAGACAACATTATAGCAATGCAAATTTAAGCATTTACATTTATTGCTTACTATCTTCACTTGATTCCCTCTTCTTTGCTCCCCTCTTCTTTCTTTAAAGCAGCAAAGTAATTCATTCTCCCCCTTACTGAGTTTGACTGTTAGTTGCAACTGCTACACTTCAGGACATTCACGTACTTCCTAGCTTTTGAGCATGCTTCTGCTTCCCCCTGTCCCCTGGGAGGACACACACTCTGGGAAGAAAATCCGGTTGCACAGGCCATAAGGGCAACTGAGATGCTCTGGTTAGGACAATCTGTCTAACCAAGGCCTCAGGACCTCGAAACACGAATCTGCTATAATGCAGAAATGTGATCCAATCGTTGCAAAGAAGGGCACTAAATTATTCAAGGTCTTTTATATCTTTCTTACACAGATTCATCCGTAAAAAGTCTTGCTGTTATTTTATATTTTGCAAATGTAGGAAGGGTATTTGTTATAGAATTCAATTATGCAACCCTTATATCGAGGTATCCGAAGACATACTATCCCCAAATGAACTTGCCACTATTCAGAAGTTTCCACTGTAAGGAACACTGGCACTACAGACTCTGAGATCTGTGACCCAGGAACATTATTTCAGCGTTTCCCACAATGTTTGAATGCAAAAGCCACTGAACTTTGGGATAGTGACTGCAGTCTTCGAAATCTCACAGTTACAGGAAGACCTGCTGATTAGCATTCCCAGTTTTAATTAAATCTGGTGTAGATACTGCCCTTGGGGACTGAAACATTGTGAAGATATTGTTCTGAAATTAGGACATCGCCTGACAGAGCCTTAGCAGAAAAAAATGTAGTTGGCTGTAAACCAGAAAACCTAGTCAAGACAGACTCAGAGATCTGACAGAGGTTCAGACTCCAGCTCTACAACCAAATCTCAGTGAACCATGGCTGCCGAGGTTGACCTAATTTTTTTAAGTGAAGTGGCTAGCCAATACTGGAATTAGTTGTCTGCTTTAGCTCGAGCAATTGATTGTTCAAGTATTTCTTTGCTGTAGGAATTGTCTGTTTTACAATGGGGAGATAATCCTTTGCCTTACTACTGATGACTTTGCTTATTCTCCACTGGCTGTCTTCACCTCCTGCCTCAAAGATGACCAAAACAGACCTTCAAGCACATATTCAATGCAAACCTTCATCTATCAGGTACAGTGTAAATTCTAACTGATCTTCCCACAGCTCACTGGTGGCTTCTTACCATTTCAACTACCACTACACAAAGGATATTTAATTATTCCTCCCGTTAACTCTGAATTAATGATATCTTTAAGTAAGGTCTGTTAATGAGACAGAAATCAAACTGATGCTTGATGGCAGCACTCAAAATTTTTCAGCATATTGAAAATGACAAGGCATAGTTCACTCGCATTAGTAGTGTTAGTATACATTCATGATGTACTTCTACCACACCACAGACTAACTGGTGAATATTACTGCTTATTACAAAATAATATACATATTTAAAGGGAACAATTTGGCAAATATGATCAAATTTTAATGAATCTTTAATTCAATATACTTTAAGAGAAATAAATCTCTTCTTACCCCGAAACCTACAGAAGATGTCTAGGACTGTATCCCCATGAGGAAAAACACAGTTCTGCAAGTGCCATGGAGTATACAAATCCTTAAGTTAATAATTATCATTAAGGTTTATTTCTTACCTTCTGAACTTATGGGCTGAGAGAAAAGTTTGCAATTTTCTTTTAAAGTTCTTTATATACATTTAACAAGCAGAAGATTTATTGCTGCAATTTACTTTGATCTCAAGTACCTGCTTCTGGGGTGTCTCAATACACTGTTTTATAGCTTTCTTCTCAGATGTTTATCTCTTTTTCCTCTTTATATCAATGCTAAAAGCAAGCTGTAGAAATACTCCATTGCAAGTAGTTTCTATAGAGTGAGGAATGTATCTCTAGAAATTAAACGTTTAAGCAAAATATTTGTAAATGCTATTAGTAAAAAAACAAAAAAAACCAAAAAAAAACCAAACAGAACTTGGGGCTTTTTTTAATTACTATTTTGACTGCATGGATGAATGCAGTTACATCTTTCTTATCCTGCACTGACCAGTCAGCCCATCTGCGGCTTTAAACATGAGCTGTCTTCCCTGTAGGAAAACACTGGAGCAGCCTGACTCATTACAAGGCCACAGGAAAGAGTTTGCCTAAACAAATCATAACCCCTCGCTTTCTTTAAAAAAAAAGCATGTCACTGTTTGACAGGTGAGGTGAAAAAAGGCTTCATTGTGAAGTCTCTCAGCAAGAACAGTCAAGCTAAAAGAAAAAAAAAATAAGATCAGAATTCTTCATTTTTTAACACAACAAAGAACTAGCAAATATAGTGTGCATCCATCAGTTCTATTTATTTCTCAGCTGGGGAACTCAAGACAACCTTTTCTGCAATGTTTATGTTCATCTTTGACTCATTAATGCTACCAGAAAACTAAATTATGTCCAGCATTTTCACTGCAGAAACTTAACAGGGCCTCCAACTGTGTGTAGGATTTCTTACTATATCAGACACTGAAGCATTACAGAGGGACCAGGATAAATTCAGACACTGATGGTGTCAACTTAGGTTCAATAAAATTATTTTAAATTAACACCTGTGTCCAGAAACAGTCAGGGAAATTGTTCAGCCAGCACTCCACATTCAGAGACGTAGGAAAGAAGAATAAAGGATAGACTGATAGCTGGGTTTTTTTCACAGACTGAACTTTCTTTGACTGAACTCCCCCTGAAAACTGGTACCATGACAGCAAGTGATGTACTACTGAGTATTCAAGTGCATTGCACCTTTTTATCACCTCAGCCCCGAGTAGCTAATATTTCAGTGATGAGTACTGAACAAGACATGTGACTAATGCATTTTAATGCACTTAGAAGCCTTGATAAAAATAACCATTTATCAAAGAAAGCTTTTTAGTAAAGAAAGCCTTATGAGATCGAATAGTCTTACAGCCTTTGCAAAGTAGAACCAAGTTTCACTCAAATTAAGACTCTAAAAGCCTCCAGAAACATTATTCAAAAACATTTTGATCTGCTGGAATTGTTAGCCACTTTCCAAGTGACATCAAAGGAGGTGGAAATTAAAATCTTAGTAATCCTCCGAAATATCCTAATTTGATTACTTGACCTGGTATCAAACTGTTTGGAAGGGTTGTATTCAGAAGTGTCAGCCTGTCATCATCTCTGCTCCTGGACATTAAATTTCACTAAGCGCAGTGTAGAAGTAGCAAAGGTACCGGGAAAATTTAATACCTAGTATTTAGCATCAACCAAAACATGTGGAAGTGATTTTAGTTCCTTACCCCACTTGTAAATTAGGACATCAGTACTCTGAATCAAGGTCAATCAAATGTTATGTATTTTATTGAACACATCTCATAATATGTTTTGGACAAATTGCTGAATAAGTTATTCACACTATCTTGCGTACAGAGTAATACTACTTCAGAATGAGGGCAATACATTCTTCAAATAATCATATTGCAAATTTTGCAGTATTAATTCATTCAAGCATTTTTACCTAGAACTGGTGAAAAAACATGCCTGCTTCTTTTACCCAGTAGTTCTGTCACTAGGTACCACCATTAGCCAAAATCTTCCAAGACACTTTGGCTGGCCAAGCAGCTAAGGTGCTAGCTTCGCCATTCAAACAGCAGAAGTGTTCTATTCTAAGCTGAAAGTAGTGTGTCCAGGGCTGGGAAATAGGTTCCTCAGTCTTTGTATACTTCTGAAGTTTTTGCCTACAGTATTTAGTGACAATTAGGAAAATAAGGAATGGCCACCTCAAAACCAAGAATGAGAATAAGACAGCAAGGGTATCTTATGTGAGCCACAGAGCAGCAATAAAAGGTTTACAACTTTATCAGAGTGATATAAATGCTTCTATATCCTTTCCTGTTGTCCTGGTGTTGGCTGGGATAAAGGCAATTTTCTTCCTAGTAACTGGTACAATGTTGGGTTTTGGATTTAGGATAAGAATAATGTTGATAACACTCTGATGCAGTTGTTTCTGAGTAATGTTTACTCCAAAGTCAAGGACTTTTCAGCTTCTCAGGCCCTGCCAGCGAGTATGCTGGGGGTGCACAAGACACTGGGAGGGGACACAGCCAGGACAGCTGATGCCTGCTGGCCAAAGCCATATTCCATACCATGTGAACAATAAAACTGCTCCAGGAGTGGCTGGGCATCGGTCAGCAGCTGGTGAGCAACTGTATTGTGCATCACTCGTTTTGCATATTCTTTTACCATTATTCCCCCTTCCTCTTCTGTTCTATTAAACTGCCTTTATCTCAACCCATGAGTTTTACCTTTTTTCCAGTTCTCTCCCCCATCCCACTGAGGTGGGGGGTGAGCGAGCAGCTATGTAGTGTTCAGCTCCCTGCTGGGTTAAACCACAACACCTATATCCTTTCTACCCTTCCTATGTTATTTTTTATAAAGGATATCAATATTCTTTTTATGTATATATGTCTGGTTAGTGAATTAAATTGTTGAACTTTTTCTAAAAGCTCTTGTGCTTACTCTACAGGAATTAGTGCAAGAGGAAACTAGTCAACATTTTGAATCCTCTGAAGTTCTGGTGTGTGTTTTTATTAAAGGCCACTGAAAACAGAATATACATAAGGTTAGATACAAAGGCATAAATTTGAAATTTATATTTGATTACAAAAGGTCTTTGAGTGCTGAACAAGTTTGGAAGTTTCTAATTAGC
Organism: Falco biarmicus; assembly: GCF_023638135.1. Taxonomy (NCBI): domain Eukaryota; kingdom Metazoa; phylum Chordata; class Aves; order Falconiformes; family Falconidae; genus Falco; species Falco biarmicus. The sequence continues at coordinate 77,197,279 of NC_079291.1, forward strand.
TGTCAATGATCTTACAACATGTCATGTTCAGTAAATGCATAATTAGAACTCCCCCTCATCTTTACACATTAATTACACTGTGTGTTAACAGAGAGAAACGATGAGGTATGCTTCAGATTGTACAATTGCACTCATCATATGCTTTTGACTTCACTCTCAGCAACATGTTTTCTACTTTCTGCTGGATGATACTGTTTAAGGGAAATTAAGACCAAGAAAGCAAAATAACTGCTTTGAGATACTGAATACACTTAGATCACCATTACTTTCTGCTTAAGACAGAGCAGATGATCAGTTTGGTTCACAGCTCACAATATTTCTCCTGAAAGACAAAAAAGTCCCTACCCTTCACGAGTGCTCCACAGCTGAAGTCAGCTGATAAAGCATGTCGATCATCTGGTTGGATTGTCAAGTGTGAGAATGATCACTATTCCTCTTTATCACTGCCACACAACACAGAGCACTCTCCATCTCGAGAGGAACGGAAATTTATTTTGAAAATGTATGCATATGGAGGAAGAAAGCATGAGAAAAAATCCTTTTCATACTTATGTTCAACACATACATTTTTTTAAACACACCAGTGTCTGCTTTAAGCCAGATTCCCTTCAACATTGCCATCTAGCACAGCATACACCAGAGACATCTCATATCAGCTATCACACTTTGAATGAACTTTGCAGAAAGGTCCAACTGAAAGCCTTGCACACCAGTATTGATTAAAGTTGTCAACGAGCTACAAATTGTAACAAGCTCTTTTCAATGTTTGCCTCAAGAAAAGCAGATCTGGTAATTCACCCCCAGCAGATAGCAACTTTCAGTTAACATTTCCTTTCCTTTCCTTTCCAGGTGGTACAATACAACCAAAGAAATTCGGATGATTGAGTGAGTTGTGGAACAAAAGCATTTGTTCAAAAGACTGAAACCCACAGTCAAAACAAGGCACAGATTTTAAAAGCAACAGGAAGTGTTAGCATTTCTCTGTCGAAGAGTACATCCTGATCATACAGAGGAATTGTGCAAGCTTTGGTCCTATTTAAGGAAACATATTTTTCACAACTGTAGATTTAAGAATTTGTAGCCTGACACCTTTCTTCCTGTACTAACAGCAAATGTACCCTCAGTCACCCCAGAATCCCAGCTGAAGGCTGGAGAGAGAAAATAAGGCAGCACCTCTGCAGGACAGTGGGTATATAGGGTTTCACAAAGGACAGCAGAACAATTTGGCTGGTCCAGATTATTTGCACAAAATTTTTTCTAGTTCTGTGTCCGTCGGAGTTATTTATCAAACATACCACCCTCAATTTTAGTCTTCTGCATCAGTTACCTAGTGGAAGATTTTGGGAGGACCAATGGTAGAAGACTGTTTCCTATCTTGGGAAAAATAAGATTTGCCAAGTATTTTTACAATTTTTGGTTTTTAAAATTCCTATGACAAACACTTGATTCTTTTCGTTCTCTTCCAGTAACTAACTGACTGGGGTTTTAAAATCAGGTGAGCACCAGCTATCCCTGCTAGTTTCTGTGCTTCCATCGCATTTGAGTGCTTCAGTCAAAGCAGGATTCGTTGGGAACAAGTCTCAACAAACGATGATATCATGCAACTTAAAAAACAGAGCTACTGAACTACATATCCTAACACAGCTGCCAGCCTCAGCCACACTTGAAAAGCTACTGCAGGTCCAGTGCTCTGCTCTAAATACAAGGAGAGCTGCACCATGTTGTGCCACACAGCAAAGGAACAGGAAAGAAAGTGATTAACTGCAGGTTATTTTGCCTGCTGATTACAACTTAAGTACTACATTTAGTACCTGCAGTTCTTTAAGATTGGTTATTTTTATATTGCAAAGACAGAAAATGGATCTGCATATGAAAGGTAGCACTTCTGAAAGCAAAAGCTCGCACAGAGACTTAAGTGTTTCAAAAATACTTACACATTTCTGCTTTCAAATGCCAATCCTCAGACACCGGTTTTCATTTGAACAGAGGCTGACCTGCAGTATCACTGACTTCACTGAAAATTACAGGGCAAGAACTCAGGTAAAAGTAATTTTGGCAACCATCCATTAGGATGAACCTAATCACTGCCCTCAAAATAGCTTTCTCCTTTGTTTATACAAGAATTGTCAGTATATAGTGCTATCAGAACAGAATATGGAAAAAAGAAGCCAAAGGGATGCAATAGGACACATTAATCTGGAACTTCACTTCTAATCCAATTTAAAGACTGCTTATGATCACAACTATATTACAGATTTCCTGGGAACTTTTACTACTTAGGATTCTGAAAAAATGAGGCTAGAATAATACAACAAGGCCCTGCTTTGATATTACATCATTGATTTGAACTACTCTTCATTTAAAATAATGACAATTTCTCTTGGCTTCTTGGACACTAAAATCAAACTGGGTTACTTTCCTTGTCGTAACAATTATATGAAACACAGATTAAGGCAGGCAGACTTGTTTTGGACACACCAATAAGTTTAGTTTCTACCTGAATATGCTAGATCATCATCCAACTAATTACGCTTCTACAATGTTCCTCACTGACTGTGAAACCTCCTTCATAACAATCAGTGAATACTTTTTTCTTTAGTAAAATACAAACAAAATTTATGTTATTTTTAGAGTCAGATCAAGTTTTCACACCAGAAGTGGTTACAAATACGGTAAGCAAGAGCATACTACTGTATGTTAAACTTTCTATGCAACACATTAAATCCTGGTATCCTGTGGAGACATTAATCACATTAAAGCTCTAAGCACATGTAATACTTCTATTTATTGATATGTTGGAGAAAAAGAAGTAACCTCAGCTCATTGACATAATTTCATATTCATATACAAACTAGAGAAATATGTCACATGGCGACTGGCTACACCATCCTTCACATTGCTATTCAGTAAAATATTCGTATGCATGCCAAGTGTCAAGTAAGTAAATAGCTTGCCAGTCACTTCATTTTTCTGAATTTCATTAGAAACAAGCCAAAGAAAAACCCATCCCAAGACTTTCAGGCTCCAAGATGCATGCTCCTATCCAAGATAAATGATGATAAAACTTCCAATTCCAGACTCACATATGCTGTGACAAGTCCTTCAGCAAGCAAGGCATTCTAAGGGACGTCAACTACCAAGAGAAGGTTTTATCAAAGCCCATCAGCAGGTAGAGCAGAAGTGCCCAGGATTGTATCTTTCCATGGTCTAGGAGTAAGTGATGAAGCAGATGAATGCCAATAATACACTTGTTTAAACAGCTATGGGACTGGGAAGACCCTGAAAAGGCTAAATTAACAAATGAGTGAAAGCCTGCACAACCCACCAAAATTGTTGGTAGCTATACAGAATCAGACTGGTTTGAGTTGGAAGGGAGCTTAAAGATCACCTAGTTCCAACCCCCCTGCCACGGGCAGGGACACCTCCCCCCAGCCCAGGCTGCTCCCAGCCCCATCCAGCCTGGCCTTGGGCACTGCCAGGGATGGGGCACCCACAGCTGCTCTGGGCAGCCTGGGCCAGCGCCTCACCACCCTCACAGTGAAGAATTTCTTCCTAATAGCTCATCTAAATCTACCCTCTTTCAGCTTAAAGCCATATACGATGAAGTGTGACCTATGTGTGTCCTCTTTGGATCCTCCATGAACTGTTCCGATGTGTTAATGAGTTCTGATAAGTTTATGTGCAAATAAAGAGGTATTCTGGAGGCACAACACTCCCTAATACTCCTATTTGTGCATATTGCTGTCTGCAAAGATATCAGGAACATGATTTTACTTTGTTTCATACACTCTGTTGATACATAAAGCACTGAAACAGAGAAAATTTTATTTTGAAAGAGACCTCTGGAGGACATATGTCCAAACCCTGCTCAAAGTATGTACTTAAGTTGAAATAAGTACATAACTTCTTCCCCTGACACTTAGCATAAAATATTTATGAAAAATAAAATCTTATTTTGGCACCCTCTGATGGCAGTTCCACTTACCCTTGCGTTTTTGTTGAAGAAAATATAATGATACTAAAGGGCTCGCCAAACTGGTTTCACACCCTGGGTAGCCATGCTGTTTTGCAGCCATTCGTTTATTGGTCTTTAAGCTGGCAAACTTGGAACAAAATGTCACACAAACAACAGAAGTCCCAACATCTACAATAACCTAGAATTGTACTCTGAAAATTCCATTCCACTTGAAAACAGAGCTTTAAGTCCTTTGGAACAAACGGGGACAATGTTATTTTGCAAGAATCTATTTGTTAGCAAGTTATTTTTATTCATATCAGTAACACCTGTCTTTCTTATTTGTTCAAAGAGAATGCCAGTCTGATCTACTGATCACAGCTTTTGTACGTCCATGGTTTTCAACTTCTAGAATGCAGGAATCCATGCATTAATTAATTTAAAAAACAAAAAAACAAAAAAACAAAAAAAAGGATGTGCTTTTGTAGTTCACCTCCTCGAAGCCTAATATAGTAGACGTACAAAATTTTGGCTGCCAAATCTTTTTGTCAAAATGACATTTCTGGAAAAAGTGCTTTGTTGTATCTATTCACTACAGCTTGAACCAGATTCCACTGAGTGTATACCTTACGAGATTCTGACTTGCTTTCTTCCCTAATAAATCTGTCAGAAACAAAACATACACGTGCAAAAAGAGAAATGAAAGATAATGGATTTTTTTTTTTATATAAATAAAAAATTTTTAAAAACCCATCAAAACCCAAACAAATAATTGTTTACCTGTTTCACATAAATTCCAAAGTCATAGAGAAGTAAGCCACAGGAAAATAGCATCATTCTACAGTGTGCCTGCCCACATGTAGTGTACTACTAAAAATCCCTGATATCAACCCAGATTTATAGCTGAGATTCCCAGACCTTGCTCCTTGACACACTCTTCCCAGGGTAATTTTCATTACCAGAGATGCAAAACGAAAGAAATTACTTTTTTGAACAATGGTTGAATAGTATAGTCTAGAAAAAGAAACAACATTAGCTTAAATACATTACCAAAGTATAGGTTATAAAAGGATCAAAAGTAAACCAATTGGTTGAGTGCCAGCCATTGCTAACCAATAAACACGTATGTCAAGACCTGTTCTGTTGGGGGGCATTTTCTTAATGTGTTTCTTTTTAATATTTTAAGAATCTCAGCTTTTGTATTTTAACATTTCTGATCCCTAAATTGGCTGAAAATAACCTAAAACAAATGACAAAGATCATCTATCTGCAGCACATTAGTTCATATCCCCCTCAAAAAAAGGAAAAAAACACCAAGAACATTCTTTAAAATGTTGAGTTGATCCCAATTTTGGGGATTAACTCATTTTTACATGTTTTGGTTTGGCAGTGTCAATTAACTTGCTTGCAAACACTCATGTCAAATTTAATAGAAGCAAGAAGGATATCCTTATGCTCAATGATTTTCTAGTTCAATAAACATTTCTCACCTGCTGGATCTGCTGTCAAGGCATATCATACACTTACTCTCTTTAGATACTACTAATTGTATTTTTGGAATTCCTCACACTTATTTCTGAAATCCAGCATGATGGATAAACATTCCATAGCTGTTTTACTTTAGTCTTAACTCCAGAGATGTTTTTAAGATGCTCTTGAAGTACCAGCAGGTTGCCCTTGGAAGACAAGCACCAACTGAATATTGGTTAAGACTTCTTCTGCCTAATCAAACTTAGTTAGTATCCTGAGACCTTTACTGAGATGAACACATTCCTAGTTAATAATGCAGTGCTATCCATACATTTAAAAAGTTTATTCTGCCATGTCAAGCTCAGCCTGTTTCTAATGCAGTACTTGGGCTATTTCTGTTCTCAGAAGCTTTGCACTCAGAAGTCAAGGAGCTTGAGGTATTTAATCAAATGCAGAATCATTAATATAGGAGTACTACCTCGACAAAAATTAGTTGCTGTGCAAACACAGAGTTAAAAAATACAAAAGATATAGCACTGACAGCAGTACCAAACATACATAAAATTCCAAAATGTATACAAAAACTTTTTACTGAGCTATAACTCAAATACATGATTGCATAGTATCACACTTCAAAAGCCTTAATTTTCTGTCATCCATTAAAGATATGTGGCCCAATATAATATTTGAGATTGTCACTTTTAGATCTGAATTTTACTCTTTCCTATCTCTTCCATTTTACCCTGCTTCATTAACAATGATCCTAAAGCCAATGCTGTCTTTTTACTACCAGGAATTCAAACAGAGCAAACTTAAGCAAAAGCTTAAGAGTAATCTCAATACATATCATTCTTGTCTTCTTTCCACTATCCTCATTAAAAATGCTTGTAACAATCAATAAGCTACTTATTATTGTAAGGCAATTTATTCCTTAATGGTCTCCCTGCTAAATTCTTGCCTCAGGTTGTAAACAAAGAGCTATGGTCCATATATTCACCAGTACAGTTCAACAACACTTCCTAGTGCCTGCATGCACACACTTGCAATATCAAGCCAGACTGTGCACAGTCCTCCAAAGATTTCACTCTGCATTGGCAAAGACACATCTCTATCTGTTAAGATCTGTGTTTTGTTTTCTGGCATTTATTAGTCATAGTGAATGCTGCATATTTCACATAATAAAAGCATTTTTATATTTCATGTAGAATAAATACATTTTGCCAAGTTAGAATACTTTTGGTAAACAACAGGGAGAAATCCTGAATTTTATCAGAACATCACATGATTTCACAGTTTCAGTATTTTAGATTTATCTTTTTTTCCAGTTATAAGTAAGAATTTATTTTTGGGAATTTACATAGGGATATTCAGTACTGATCAAAAACTTACCTGTATGGAGAGTGCAGACACATACAGACACATGAAGACTCTTGTAAATAACAGCATTTTTTTTAAAAGCCTCAGAGTAGGATGACAGTCCTGAAGATGAAGATCCCATCAGGTGTACGTATGTATCTTCTGGAGCTACTAGTGCTACTAAGTACCAGTAACTATCAACTACAGCATTAGGCAAGGACTTAACTGATCTCTTCTTACAAGACAACGATGGCACTACAGGTTAAGCAAGCTCTGAAACAGGTGTCTGTATTAGACTGTGATATGAATATTATAATAATAGTAATAGAGTAATGTTTCTCTCAAAAGGCTTGAAAAGAGTTGTCTTTACTTTTTCCACACCACATGGATAACATGACCATCTGGTGTGTAGCAGTGTGGACATGAAGATGTCATATTACTGCCAGCCTTTGAAAATTACTTCACTACAAATGGGTGACCAAAGCACCTATGCCCTTTGGTAGCCTCTCCCAGCAACATAAATATCAATACTTGGAATTCTTAACATCTGAAATCTATCATTGCAGTTCTTGCTCCATTAGCCACATGTAAATTTTAACTCACATCAGAAATATCGTAACAGATTTATTTATTACTTTCTCCTCTTCTCTCTGTCCTGGATTTCACTAGATTTTTTTCAAGTCAATTCCCTTGCCACGGGCAATGCAGGTCCAGTGCAATATAAAATTATTACAAGCCTGTTTAAAGGTTCTTATCACCTTCTCAGGGCCACAAGCTGCAGGGGACAACTGTCAGGAACAGATTTAATAATTTACAGGATTATGATGACCACATGATACTGATGCTAAATCTGATTTCAGCTGCACTAATGTGTTATAAGTGTGCTTTATCTGTCTTCATGCTTTCTGGACATAGAACTTTTTTTTAAGATTATACTGGGTTAATGCTGACTTTATTTTACACCCCTAGATAATTCTTTTTCAACAACAGAAATAATTAACAACATCTGGAATGCATATTCATTACAAGTTTGCAAGGTTATTTTAGCAAGTAATAGACTGGAAGAAGGATACTCTATACACATTGCAGACCTTTCACTGAATGTTGCCATATTTCATCCATGCATGGCTTTGGATACAGTTTTCCAATACAAAGAACGGTGAGTAGAAATGGAGGCAAAAAACATAATCAGCGTTATGGCAGGAGCTATCAAATCTGGAGGGAATTCTTTGAGGATGCTTCAGCTATTTGATAATGCAGCATTTGGGAAGGCATCAAACCAGCAACTGTCACAGCAGTAAGATTCTACATAAGGCACCAGCCAGAAAACTTCCCTTGTCAGTTATAACATCAGTTTATTCACAGTCCTGCTCTTCATTGGCTTAATATAATAAATATGCAAATTTAGTAGTTGTTAATGACAGCAGTTATTTCCCACTTTTGCTTTAAAACCCAGCAGGAAAGACTTACTGCTATATATGCATCTCTTGTTTAGCAGGCACGTAAGACCCACCAGAAGATTACAAATACTCCGATTTTCCTGAACTTCTTCAGCTGGTTATGAATTTGTTTCTTATAAACGAGTACCAGACCAGTGTCATGGGATTCTTAACATAAGCACAGCAACAGCAGCAAAAATCAGGATCTACTTCTCCCTGCAGGACTCCCTGAGGAACTGTATCTGATGACTCAGACACTTTACTACTTGTTTATAGTGTTTGTATGCATGGAGCTGTGGGAAATGATAAAAGCTGGTACCTGAGGGTAAAGGAAGAAGAATATAGAAAGATGACTGATCAAAGCAAATGTTTCTGCCTGCCTGATTACAAAAGGAACAGAAACAAAAAAAGTTCTGGGTCACTTGCAGCAACACTTACCAAGAGTGGCTGGCTACGTGTTCATCACATGGTAAAGCAGTCTGCCCAAAGAACAAGCCCTAGACTCTATGACCTTTCACACACATATATATGCTCCTAGGTCAAATCCTGTCCACCCCATCTGCAGCAGCCAAAAGTTGTCATTAAACTAACAGATGCAGGTGGTCCCTTTCTACTTCAAAGAAAAAAAATGTCAATGTGAAGTCTGCAGGTAATGCAAAGGTCAGAATGGAATGATTCTTCCTACCCTCACACAGAGGCAGAGCTCACTTAGCTGTTATAGGCATACCCTGCCACATGTCAAAAACGCTTTCCAGAAAAATGCAACAGTTAAGAGACTCAGTGAACAGTGAAGCCATTTCCCCATAAGAATTCACGTAGCAGAGGAGGACTGCATGCAGATGCTTAAGAAAAACACAAGGACATTGCAGTGCAGCTAAGGTTCTCCCATTCAAATCTGAATACAACTGCCATGAAAAATGAGATCTCTGTGGCACAAACGGAAAACAAAGACAGCGATGCTACTGCATAGTCATCCAACAAGAATCTCTGCACATTTTTGCTACTATTGGTGTTATGATCAACACAGAACTCCCAATGAATGGACAGAGAAGTGATGAACAGTAGGGTGTTACAGTCTCTCCCACTCTGCAGGGTCTCATTAGCCCCAGGTGGTGGATCTATGCACCCAAATTGACTTACTGTACTGACCAGTAAGCATGTACTGAAGTTGCGTAAAAGAAATTTATCTTGCAGGAATATTTTCCCAGTACACTTCACCACAAAAATATTACAAGATGCAAAGTCTGAAAGGTCTGTCATAGGCAGTAAGCGGTTTGGGAAATCTAAGACATGAAACACAGTTCTCATAGGATAATCAGACCTACTCAGATTTCTGTACAGCTAACAAGCCTTGGGGAAAAGCCTATCAAAAAGTCATTCTTGTAAGAATTTTTTTTTTAATGAAAGGAAATTCCTTGAGGAAGACACCTCATTTTTGTTACTTCATCTTAAAATAAATTTGTAAGAGAATATGAAGTTTCTTGAAGATGAGATTCTTTTTATAAAAACAGGGAAACCCAAGTAAGATTTACATAAACTTGCAAAGCAATCAAAGATTACGGAAATAATGTTAAGAACACATCAAGAGTCTCCTTGACCCTAGATCATTCTGAGAACAGGAGCTGTGAGACAGCCTTCCTTGTAGTATTAAGCATATAAACATTTTTTTGTTACTAACAGGTCTGTGAAACGGATGAAAAGATTTTATAGTGTAACTGCTACACAGATGAATAAGAAAATCCGATTTGATATCTTAGTAGACTACAGTACAAAGCAAGACAGTCCATTTTTGTCATAAGGGAAGCTTATGACAAAAGAAAGGCTTATTTCTTTTCATCCCTACTATGCAATCTCCAAAAACACCACTCAGCTGACTACAACTTTGAATTAATATCTGTAATGATAAATAGCTGTTTTGATAAAATGTTTTATAGTAAACTGTAAATCCATTTTCCCTTTTTCTTAGACATCTTAATACTAATTACGACAGAGATGCAATATTTGCATTCCTTTTGGGGCTCTATACTTACTGTTTATATGCAAATATGAAATAGAAGATTAGAGGAGTCACAAAGCTTACTCTTCATTTGAATCCAGCATGTGTCATAAAAAGCAAGGCAGCTGGAAAGGCAAAGGAATATGAGGTAATAGAGATTTACATTGTACAATACATTCAAACAGACAAGAAGTGGATTAAATGTACATTTGGGAAATCTGAGTATTTTATTTTCTTCCCTTTTTCCTTCCACCTCCCCAGAAGCCAGAGTTTGCACCACAAATTCTCCCTTTGCAATTTTTGTTTTCCACTTCCAGTTTAATATTTAGTTCACTATTTACTGTTGAAAAACAAGCAAACAGAGATAACAGAAAGCCTGCTAACCTGTACAGTTCATAGTTTAGAAAACCTAATGTGTGGAAGTGTGTGCACGTGTTAAAAAAAAAAAAACCAACAAAAAAACCGAACCAAACCAAAAACCAACCCTATGAAGACCTGAACTACTTTAATAAGAAATAATATGTGACTATTTCTGGTCTACAGCTTTATGATCAAATAATCCATCTAAACAAGGTGTCCACTACCAACAGTGTCAGAATTAAATCAGTATTAGCTATTCCAGAACTGCTTGGAAAAAACTCCTACTGTAAGAAAAGACCAATGTGACAAAGACTGCAGAAATAGTACATCAAAGCTCTTCAGAAGAGACAGCAAAAAGGAATGAGAACCAAATCTCCACTACAACTAATCACAGCAAGAATGAAAAGTCTAAAAACATGGTGTCCAAAGGCTAACAACATGCATACTTGTGAAATGCCACTCACACTTGACTCCAAACACGTGGAAGATAAATCCTACAACAGGATGAAAGTCTAGAGACTTCTTCAGTAAGAATCACCTAAGTAACTATAAAAGCTGAAGAACTTGGAAAACCCACCAAATTTAATTACAATTCCTGGTCTCCATGGTCTACCTAAAGCTTTTTTCTGACAGTAACAGACAAGGGACAGCAGGTCTGCTTCTGTTTATGCCCCATCTTTTAAAGATTGATGCTAGGTAACTATAGAACCAATTTGAAAAGTCACTCTCCAGGTATGAAATCAAGCAAGCCTAGGGTCCAGGCAATGATCCTGAATAGTGCTGTTGACTCAAAAACATAGGAAACGTTCATCAGGAGGCTATGATGCCTGCCCGGAATGTTCTACAGCACAGCTCTCCTTCCCACTGCAGCCAAAAGATCATGTTAGGTGCTCTCACAAGGAAAAGAAAATGACACTTCATTTCCAAACACTAAAGCAACCTTCCCAAGCCCCCAGAGAAACAGGAAAGTGGATTTTCTATGTATAGAAAGTGTGGAAATAAGAAGTGGAGCTGTGTCTCCTACAGAGGAGTTATCCCAGTGTCTCTGATTTAGCATTACAGAAGAAAAAACAGAGGGAAAATTACCCTTTCCTCAGTCTTCATAGGAAGGGAACAACCTTTATCTTCACAGAGGAGAATGAGGACAAAAACAGACACACAGTCCTGGGTTACTGAGAAGGAAGAGCACTGCAAAGGTAGCAGTGATGTACCCAGTAATTGCCCATGACAAAGATGCACAGAACCCCATGACTAATGCTTGAATCTCTGAACGTCCCTACAGCTAACCTTCAAGAAACACGCACTGATCTACCTTCCTTCTTCTGTTTAACCTTTACATCCTCTACTTTCATCAAGCTCATTCATTACCCAAGAGCTTGGCAAAGATTCCTGGTTCTGCTAAAGAAAGCTGTACACATGCACATTCAACACATGCTAGCTCAGAGACATTTTTTTTCCAAGCCCTCACAGCTCTGTGAAAGTCGGGAATGCAAACACCTACACTTCACAAGAGGCGTAGCTATAATGATCCAAAACACTTGCAACCAATGTGTACAAATACACCCCATCAATACTCAATGAGAAAATATGGCCTGTGACTGCCTCTGCTCCCTGAATCATAACGGATGAATTATCCTCCCACATCTAAAAGCAACAGACACTAATATTGTACTCACCATATCTTTTCTAAATGCAATATTTAGTTTCATGTGAGGGTTATCTCCCTATCTGACTTTTCTGCATGCTCACCACAATTTCTTCTTAACTAAAACAGCCATAGTTACCTCGCTGTTCTGCAGTATGCCACTCACTGTTCTGGTTTTGGCTGGGATAGAGTCAATTTTCTTCGCAGCAGCGACTGTTGGGCTATCTTTTTGATTTGGGCTAGAAACATCACACAGGGATGTTTTAGTTATTGCTAAGCAGTGCTTACACTGAGTCAAGGCCTTTTCTGATCCCTGCCACACCAGTTTGGAGGAGGGAACACAGCTGGGACAGCTGACCCCAACTGACCAAAGGGACTTTCCATACCATACGATGTCACACTCAGTGTATAAATCTGTGGAAGAAGGAAGCAGGGGACGTTCAGAGTTACGGTGCCTGTCTTCCCAAGTAACCATTACATGTGATGGATCCCTGCTTTCCTGGAGATGGCTGAAGACCTACCTGCCAATGGGAAATGGTGAATGAATTCCTTGTTTTGCTTTATTTGTGTGTGGCTTTTGCTTTGCCTGTTAAACTGTCTTTATCTCAACCCATGAGTTTTCTCACTTTTACCCTTCCGATTCTCTTCCCCATCCCACTGGGGGGGAAATGAGCAAGCAGCTGTGTAGTATGTAGTTGCCAGCTGGGGTTAAACCGTAACACTCACTAATTAGCACAGGAATGGGGGATGCTTGTTTGTTTGTTTTGGCGCAATGTTTTTTTTTTATATCACCACTATTAACAGGCACCAGGAAGCTGAACCACACGGGATCTTCTTGTTCCACAGCTATTATGCTGCAGATCACCAGAAAATAACAAGCTATAAAGGATGTTCTAGGCCATTTTACTGCAGACACTGGAGAGTTCTGTTCTCTGACATGTTTTAAGAACTAATTGAGTAACTCCTGGTAGTCTGAACAGAGATTATTTTTCACTTACTTCGTGTTCAGAGGAATTCTGTATTCCTTATTCAAAGACAGAAGCTGTCCAAAACCCTTCATGATGAAAGAAGGTCAGGGTCAGACTTCTCCCAGTATTTCTTCTATAGAATTTCACAGACCAAGTGTATATTTAACTGTATCTGATGCATATTTCACTCACCCCAATGAAGAAACGGGTACACAAAATTGACAACGGGGAAATATTGCTTCCAGGGCTGTGTAAAAAATTATGTGCTTATGTAGTTACATAACTTCCTATTACCAGGTAGCACTCTCTACGTGACTGGGAAGCTAGAGACTTTAGGGTCTTTGTAGACTTTTCCACTTACAAAATCCAACAAATGGCAGTGTCATCAGTCCACTGAGTCACAGACACTGTAAATAAAGCAGGCTTCACATAATAGCTTGTCATTCCTTTAAGAAATTCTGCTTTGTCAGTATCTTCCATAATACATCGTATGATGTAAAAATACACTATCACAGCTCAGGAATAACAATACGCTCTATTTGTAAGATCTTAATGACAACAGGGTTTAGTGGTTAGAGTGAAGGATTTGGAAACTGTATTCATAAATTCTTTTCTTTGCCCTGCCAATGACTCCCTCTTTATCCACAACATTAGTGGGCTTATTTTCTAATGTTGATCCATATCGTATTAGTTCAACTGAAACATAAAGACCATACTCCTACTGCAGTCCCATCTGTCACACCAGGACAGTTATTCATGTCTGTTTGTCTTTCTCTACTCCATCAATAGTTTAGGACAATTGTATTTACCAGCTTGATGGGGCACTATACAATTATATGAAACCACATATGATATGCAGTCTGCAAGCAGGTAAGATGTAATTGGCTAAAGAATTATGAAGGGCTGTTACCTAAACTTGTATTAAAAATGAAAACTGAATTGAATCCTGTCCCACACCACAAATCAAGTACTTTCTGAGCCTGCAAACTTCAGATATATGGTTGCAAACTTTATTTTAGATTAATTTGACAGGGGAGTGCTGCTGAAGTAAAGCACCAAGGGAGAAATGAATACACTCAAAGACAAAAGAGCATCCAGTCTATAACACGGGCTGGATAGAAAGGAAAAGGACAAAGATTTCTAGCTTAATTTTGAAGAGCTCAGAAGTTTGCAAGGTTTCCAAGCTTTTTGAGGATTTCCATCAATAGCACAAACATAAGTTTAAAAATTAGTAATGACTATAAGTTTCAAAAACTTAATTATGAAGTTAATTCAAGTATTTTGCTGTGGACTTTTGTAAAAAGAAGTGAACCCTTTGCAAATGAACTAATGACATTATCAGAGAAAGCAGAGTACAAAGGGTAACTCTGCTCATCTCCCTGAGGTGATGAAAACTGCACGTGTCCTCCAGGACCTTCTACCTCACTAATTCTCACATCAAGTCACAGGATTTCTCTTTTATGAGTAACTATGCTACCTCCCTCAGTGACAAGTGTTGCACATTGAGTAAATACTACCCAAAAAATCATTTAAATTTTAACACCTCCTCCTCTATTAATTCACGAATTCCTTCCTATTTTGTTCGCAAAGTAAGAGCAAAAGAAGCAAGGCAACTATAAGGGAAATACCGTAAAGGGTTGAGCACTGAAGAGCCCTGTGGCATTTCCCACTGAACAGACAGACATTAAACATCTGGTACCTTTCTCCAAAGCCAAACCGCTGCCCACACTGGGCTGTAGCAGCACACTGGGCGCAGGACACACCAGGCACAGATCAACAGGTTCACTTGTTCCCAGAATACATTCTTCCATGTATAGCTCCATATCCCCTGTGGGGGTCACCTTAGGGCAACACAAGAGCTCAGGCTAGAAGCTCTTTAAAAAAAAAAAATAAAAATTAAAAACCCCAAGCATATAAATGCCCTGCAGGGCAGAAGCAGTGAGGGGATGGAGGGCCGCACCACCAGCAGGCATGGCGGGTGGTGCCCCTGCAGCACCCGCAGCGGGGAAGGTTCTAGAAGCCTCCGGCTGACCCCCTCGGGGATTCGTGCAGGACCGGCTGCCACCGGGCGCGGGGAACAGCGGTTTGTGAAAGAAACCTGGGCCACCTGTGGAGGGAGCCCAGGGCACCGCCGGCCTCAAACCAGGCCAGTTGGCAGGGAAATGCGGGCACCCCTCTATGCCACCAGGGCAGGCGCTGTGGGAGGCTGCTTCAGAAATCTGTGGTAAGCAATTTTTTCTGGAGGTACTTACAGAACAGCCGCTACAGCCGCCAGGCGCTCGGCCACCCGCCCGCTCCATCCGGCGGGGCGCGCACGTTAAAGCAGCCGCGCCTGGGCGGGGCGGGGAGTGCTGGGCGCGCAAAATGGCGGCAGGCGCTGTGAAGGGCTGAGGTGTGGAGCAGGTATTCAACCGGGGTTAAAACAAAGTCAAGTTTTAATTTAGAGAACGTTGCTAGAGAAGGGCACCACATGGGAAGAAAGTATAGGAAGACTTTAGATTGATGAATAAGGAAAAGTTTCCACAGAAACCCTGACTGGCAGCCAGCGGTGGTGGCTGGGAGCTGAGGTGACCCCTCAGAGGAGAAAATCCCTCTGCTGCAGAGAGGTGGCATATGGTTTGCGTAGGGAGGGTAGCTTGTCAACAAAGCCTGAAACTTTGATTTTGACTGGAAAAGAGCAAGTGAAGGGTACATGGCCACCTTCAGACACCTGAGGGAAGGCTTGGCTGCCTGAGGGTATCAGGGCTGGAAGGAGCTTCCACCTTCACACTAGCCAAATGCTACCTGTGTCCCTGCAGGAATGCCTCAGCTCACTCAAAATCACTGCTAACAGGCCCTCTGAACACACCGTCCCAGTGTCTGTAACCAGCCACAGGACTGACAGATCTGTATTGCTGTTGCTGCATTCAGATTTCAGCCCTGCTTAATATCTATCTCCATGAGAGTGAGGTGGTCAACAGGTAACCAGGAGGAGATGAAATTCAGGAGGATGACAGCAGACAGGTGAGGGAAACTGGCATTATCATAATGGCCTTTCCTCCTGCACTGCAGAGATAACACTCTCACCCGCTGTTCAGAAAGAAGACCACACTCTGTGTCTGTAATATTACATAGGTAACTGTTTCTTGGCTACCATCAAGAGACTTTTCAGGTACTGATACCCTTGATCCAAAATACCTGTCAAAGATGATGACAGGAAAAACGTTGCAATCAATAACACTTACAGTTTCTCCACTTCCTGTAATACTGACCTGCTGCAAATTGGAAGGGGGCAAAAAAACCCCAAACGCTACGCTTTTTCCTTGTTCAACCTGGCAATTTACAAAGTTCATCCTTCAGTGCTGCCTCCTGGACACTGCAGATAATCCAGGATGGTAAGACAATTTGCAGATTCAGGTTTTGTTCATGAACTTTCAATTTGCCTTTCACAAGTAAAACCAATAATTGATTGGAACCAAATCCAAAGGCATCTGATTGATACAAAGGGATATAGTGTGTCACAGTTGTCCAGTATTCCAGATCTGCAGAAAACTAAGATATGCATGAAATCAAAAACCAAGCAAATCCATACATTTTAATTGTGTTTTGCCAGTACTTTATCCCACCAACATGTTACAACTGGAAAGTACTGGTGGCTTTCAATGTTGTCGTACAAGTATTGTGCACAGATTTAACACCTACAATAAATGTCAGTGTCAGACTCTCATTGGTGTTTATTAACCTGTGGACATGAAGATAGTTTGAGAAAAAACAGCCACTCCTAAAAATGCAGAATTTGAATGCAAGGTATGGTGCCTGGCTTAGACTATCCACAATGCTGCAGGTCTTTTTGCTTGTAGAATCATACCTGTTTGTCTGAATTATGCGACATTTCAAAAACTTTGTTATTTGGGAATTCTCAAAGGAAATTCTAATTCTCAGAATTTGCTCCTTGCAAAATTGCACTGTCTGTGTGAACCTTGACTACTTATTAACTGCAGTATTCATAGATGGTTTTTTTTGTTGTTGTTTCCTAGACAACCACTCCAGGTTCCCCCCAGAGCTCTTGCTTTTGTGTTCCCTGATTAAGATGTACATGCTGCCTTCGGCTGATCTTGTTTCTGGGAATAGTATTAATTTTTGTAGGTGTGATACTGATTAACTTTTTATTTTCTTAAACAATATTAATTCCAGTATTTTATAAAGAATGATAGGATTACATGAATTTTAACTTTGCTAAATTATAGCGTAAGCTCCCTAATGTGGAAATTATTCTAGTGATTTTGCTCAAGGCAACTTTTGGTTTACACAACAGACTGATTGAATTCTACAGTTCAGTTTTCCTCAATTTTTATGCAGACTAGCCATAATTAGAACATGCCTATCTTGTCCTGAGGACTCCTAGAGTTCTCTTTTGAGTCACTCAACTATGGCATTTTCTGAGTTTGTAACTCAAGTTGTAACTCAAATAGTTATGTCAAATGCCAGACATGTGGCTCCTCCACTGTGGCTACTACTGCGACTTCTAGTCCCTTACGGAAGTTTTCCTGGCAGTACAAAGGCCATCAAATCTACCATCTTGTCTTGCCTTAGTCTTAGTGTTGCCTTGGTCTTTGGATAGTTAATTAAATTTCACTGGGTGTAAAATCAAATTGGGTGCAAGGGGAGGAGGGGTAGAAACACACATCTGTGTCTAGGTGAACCTGGCTCATTAGCTCCTCTCTTACTGCCTGGAAATGGATCCATTACTTCACTAGCCAGATAATCCTGTACTCAAATGAGTCAAAAATTTGGAAGAGGAACCATGCTTGGAAAAAACGTGAAAGTTATTATCTTAAAGTTCAGGTAGAGTTTAAGTACCTTCCTCCATAGGAAAAAAACTTTAGAATGTGCTTAATGGACTACAAAATCAGGACCCCAAGGGGAGCTAAGATCTGGCCATCAAGTGTAGTATCTCCTATCTTTGCCTACCAGACTTGCATTCCTTTGTTTCTCCAAGCACTTACTATATTAAAATATTAATATACACATTATGTGGCTTTACTAAAAATTAATTATAGATCAAGTTTTTATTAGCAAGAAGCTAGAGTTCTTGATATGATTAAAACATCTTGCGTATTGGACAAGATATATCTGATTTGTATTTCCCAACATTAGAAACTAAACACTTTAAGCCATATTTTCTATAGTATATATCTGTTTTGTATTTTTATAACATGGACTTTTTGTGACATGTTTGAATCTTACAGAATTTACAAGACTGTTGAATGCATCTATTTTACTTGCTGAAAACTTCCCTCAAAATTAAGTAGGCCATTTTGCTTAATATGAAAAGCAAAAAACACTATTTCATGAAGATAAAAATGCAAGAATCTCAAGCAGAAACCATTATATGTGCTTTTCACCAGCACCATAAGAAATAAATAATGGAGCTCATTTTTATAAATCTCTGTCAACAACTAGTACCATGTTAATTGCATTTATAAGGTGACCTGGGGCATACAAAAATATGTATTAAGGGGGAGTGGAACTGTATGATCTTATTGTTATATAGTTCTTCCTGGGGAAAAGCATCCATTTCTCTTAATGAAGCAAAGTCCATTTTGCTTCATGCAGTTTATGAATGCTTTCAAGTATAACTCACTATCTGAATAATACCTGAATCCTGAAAAGTTTTTTGGAGGGGTTTAATGTATCTTAAATTAGAAAGGTTACTTCAATGGGAGACAATGAAGTCCCACAGTTTTACTGCTTGAATGTAATTCTGGAGCGTAAGGCCTTTTGTAAATATTGGACAAAATGCACAACAGGTTTTCTGTTAGTACGCTGCTTTAATATTTTTTACAATACCCTTTACTGATGCCTTGTTTTCTCCTGTGGCTATTTTTGGGGGAGCATTATACACAATCAGTCAGCTTTATACATTTCAGAATTGCTTCTGATGCCTTTCTTTCACACTAAAAGCCTCTGTAGTACATTACACTGCTTTACAAACGGGAATCTCGTACCATGTTCCTTATGTACATATGTAAATTGCCTTCATTTATTTATGCCAGTGGCCTCTACGCTCAAATTGTATGACTGCTGAATAAACAACTTTTCTCTCCGAGTTACTTTTTTCATGCCATTCATGTCATGCTGCCGTGCAGCACAGGGTGTATGTAACCACTAAGTGAGGTGTGCTTAACCTTGGAACATGAGTTGGTTCCCAAAACTCCTTGGGAATACCTTGGAAATCCTTTCTGCCAGCTGCCTATTGCAGAAGAAATAAGTTTGCCCAGATTTCACCAGTGAAAATTGGAGTGCCTCTCTTTTCAAGCACAATTTTGTTACAGAAAAGTGAAAGATGTCTTTATATCCATCTTTCCGCTAATCAACTATTATGAGATCTCTGATGTGCAAACAAGCAAACATCACATAAGCAACAACTGTGGCTCTCCAAATGCTCCCCAGTTGCCATTTCCAATTAAATGTTCCTGGAATGTTCAAGCTTAATCTCAATTGTATTTCAGTTTTCATTAGGTCAAAAGTAGGCTCTTCTCTCCATCCATCAAAATTTGCTGTTTCCTTGAGAATAAGATAGGGAAAACTGGCATATAGGTTCATAATGAACATACTCTTGAAGAGGTGGGGGGTGACCTTATTTTATTAACTTTGGGCTATATTGTCATTTGTTCCATGACTTACCCATACAATGTCTTTTCCCTTTTCCCTCCAAAACAACGCTTCCTCAACTGCCTGTGTCCAGCTGTAGTCTATGGCAGTCTCTCTCCTACTCATTGTCTGTGTTTAAGCACATTTTTGCTTTCTTGCACTAGCACAAAAAGATAGCACCATGCAAACATTTGTTTGATACCAGCTTTCCTTTCAAAGGATACAATAACAACCTTTTCTGTTTCCTTCCAGAACAGGTATCCTTGAGATGCCTTGCCAACTGCTAGACAGCGAGTATGCACTGCTGCTCTGCCAGTGAGCAGGCCAGACAAATTGCTTTCCAAGCTGTGTAATGCAAGCCCGAAACAGAGGAAAATACGAGCAAGGTAAGCACAAACCAGACACCAAAGGGAGAAAAGCATCAGACAATACCCAGTTCCAAAATGATCCACTAGCATCTACATTTGCCAGATACAGAGAAATAAGTCTAAAACACATAAAGAAACATGAAAATAAATTTTGATGCTGGGAAATCTTTTGACACCAGAATAAAGGTAGTCAATTGCATCACACTTTTTTTTGTTTGTTTGCTCCTTTTTTTCTTTAATTGAAAGTGTTTGTAAAGCTCTAACCTACAGGCAAAAGGGAGATAAAAAGGAGACAAAAAGAACTCAGAGAGCAGGAGTCACAGCAGCCAAAGAGTCACCTTGGGATATGCCTTGGACAAAGCTGCTCTGGCTTTTTTTTCCTGTGAGGTAGCCTATGGGGAGGAGCTGTAGGCTCAGCCCTTAGTGTTTCCTGTGTACTTGTCATCAGAGAATTGTTCTCAATGTTTCTCAATATATGGTACAGTTAATCTATGGTGGCATTGATCTTAAAATACCACGTACTTCATTACAGCCTCAGCTAACCCACCTTTAATGGGAAAATGATCACTGTTTATCCCTTGTTTATAGGTAATAGAACATAATAGCTTGAACTGTTCAAAGGCTGACCATTTGTTATAATGTCAAACTCGACACCATTTACCTTACTAAAATCCAACAAAAGATATACAGCCACAAAGAAGCATTTTTTTCCCTCTGTTGTCTAGTGCATTGGCAAGACTTTGTAATTTAGATTTACTAAAACTGTGTGCTCCAGTGGAATGCAAAGAACTCCATAAATGCTGAACGCCATTATTATTATCAATGTAAATCAAAAGGTGCAATTCTGATTGAGTAACAGAAGCCAAGATCTCTCAGCAGAGAATGTTACTAGCACCTAAGACTTTAATGGTCATATCAAACCATGTCGGAAGAGCTGCTTTTCTACAGTGCGAAATCCTTTGGTTGAGGAAGATGTTTGTTTTTAAGCAAATGCCTCTCATATAGATGATGCTTTGTGAGTAATAATGTAATGATAGAGATAAAGAAAAGAGAGTCATTCCAACAATCACTAGAAGTTGAAGAGCCCTGAATGTTTAGAACAGTTGTACTGTAGTCTAATATATACAGAAGATAAACTTACTGTTTCAAAAACACAAGCAGGTATGAAGAATTCCTTTAGAAAGAAAGACTTGCTTCCCACCATCCATTTCCATCATAGGTATTTATAGGAAACTAAATCATTTCTGTCACCCCCAAATATTTTAACAAAGGCAGGTAAGGCACACGAGAGACACTACACATACAAACACATAGCCTCAAGGAACTTCTAACTCACTTCTTTGGGAGGAAGAGAAGAATGAAGGAGTCTGTAGAATTCGTGCCTTCCATTTCTACATGAGGGAACTGATGGCAGATCTGCTTCAGAGGGAAAATGTTCTAGTTATCCTTAGCACTGGAAGCAAAAAAGCTGTGACAGGATGTCCCTGAGCTATACTGCTTTAGAGATCAAATTCAGATCTCTTGCCTGGTATTGTACTGGACCATGTAGGGACATGATTATATCACTGACTCCCCTTGTAACCTGGCACAGTTAACACCCTAACTCCCCAAATATAAAAAGAATCAATAACATTTATTTTCTTTCATCTAGAACATGTAATTTATAAACTCTATTCTTAAATATATGATGTTGCGTTAGTGTTAAGGATAGATCTTTTGCATATGTGTGTGATGTGTACACACATGCAGTCACACAAATTGTTTCAGTTTTCCAGTTTCACTGTTGTTTCAGATACTCTATTCTTTGATACGGATATAGAATTGGTGTCTATATGTGAGGGAACCTTCTTGTCAGCTGAATATTACACTGACAATGGGTCAATGCTGGCTTTCGATATCATTTGGTATGTGCATGTTACCTGATTTGTACTTTTCCTTTCTTTTCTAGTTTACACTTTGAAACAACATTAATGTTCACGGAGGAATGTTTTTATGTATCGAAGGATACATCTAAAGGAGGCATCTAAATCTAATGGAAGTACAAGGAAAGCCTCACAGACCTCACAGCATCCCTGACCTTTCCCTCACATCTGTTCTCCTCTTCCTACGCATGCATCTATACAGAGTCAAAAGATTTACAAAGCATGAAAACAAATGGAGTCATACAAGTCATTCATACTGGGTCACATCCCTGCTTTGACAAGGTACAATTTAACCTCAGACTGAACCTGATTTTCATAGACCATGGGGAACAGTTATATAACAATGAACAGCTGAAACATAAATAGACAAAGATTTTACAAACCAAAGCAAAGGCAAATTATTAACTTATTTTTAAAAATTACTTTTCACACTAGCTTATCTTGAACTAAATACTATAAAACTACAACCTTAGGAATACCATTTATATGTTAGTTCTCATCTTGAACAGATAACTTATTTGATATTTTATTGATGATCCTTATATTCTAAATAATTTAAAAAGAATGAATCTCAAGGAAGAGCTTCAGCCTTAAGAATATGTCTCTGTAGTACAGCTTTATACTGCTTTAGAACTGCATCTGTATGTGGTCGGCCCTTGCACAGCCAGAGGATTCTCATGTTTGACACTTCTCTGTGGGACACTGTTGCTGTTTCTTTTTCTGAATGTTGCAATTAAGGATTTTTCAAACTGTCCCTGATGACAGCTATAGTCAAATGTACTGAACAGGTTTTTACCTCTCTGAGAAAAAAACTTCTGTATGACAATTGTAAGATGCTATATATTGAAGGCAACCTAAAAAACTAAAAAGATTAGACATCCTCCCTCCTCCTCTTTCACCTCTCTTCCCTTATTCAGATGCTTAAAATTCACTCACATTATGTCTAAATTGAACATTACATTGCTGTTTAGCAATATGTGCAATAAGATGATAATTCATAATACAAAATCCAATACCAGCTTAATGTGGTAATAGAAAACTGCTTTTACACCCTTCATTATATAGACGTGCTATATGCCTTTATAGTGTTAATGTGTGGTGCCATTTTACAGTTATAGACGAATACAAATTCAATAGAGAAGGGTAATCAGAAAGAAGAGAGACTGTTACAGTCTGTGCAGTGCTGAAGACTGACCTTGGTTATTCATGAGGTTTTTATAAAACTCCTCCCTGTAGAAGTCCAATGGCAGGAGGGATCTGATGTGAAATTCAGAGCCAATAAAGAGCACAGGGGAGTTGAGTAATCATTCTTCTCTGTAAGTGTTGGACGTTACGCAGCTTGCAGACTTCTTTTGCCTATAATTTGACTCTCTTACTCATTCTATTTCAGTAAATCAAGAGATGACTCATAGAAAATCAGAATCCAGGCACAACAGAGATACCATATAACGAGTCATTTGTTTTATACTGGGAATGTTGGCAAACTTACATGTATACATGCTGACTTCTCTCCTTAGTACTCAGTTAAGCTTTTGACTGCTGGATAATCTCTTTTTACCTTAATCAATTGCACTGTGACATAAAATTTTAAAATAGGCTGGTTTTCTTATGGTAATAATGCTGTAGAGCTGACTCAAGAACAATTGTCAAGGCTAAAATTGTAATTAAAGATACATGCTTATTGCCCAATTTACTTGTGCTTCTTAAGAACTATTTATTATTTGTTTAAGGAATGTTTTCAGAGAGATTAAATTAAAACCACCATTTTTGTCTGTGAGGCCTGTTCAAAAGAAGTAACAATTGCATTTCAGTCCTGAATCCAATATTTGAGTTTCCATATCTGATTTAAGCCTAAGCTGCTTTAAGCGAAAAATTAAATTAAAAAAAAATGCTAAGAAGCATTAAGTAAAAAAAGAAAAGATGAGAGAGCTCAGCTATCACCCAGCTGACATCTCCTAACCTCTATAAAGTGACCACAAGGCTGAAATTGGTTTGGATTTCTTTTGCTGTTGTTTGACTGGTCCTGCTCATATGTAACAGCGGCATTTGTGGGGAGTACACAGAAATGTATGTTAAACAAGAATCCACAGACACGGTGCAACGTGCTATGTTGTAAAAAGTAAGATTACTCTTGCTTCTGCTATCCAGCATGAGATATATTAGTAAGATATGATATTAGCATTTATATGAGCTTCACAGTGTACAGTACGTGAAAACTCCACATTGCACTGGCCTCCAACCTGACTGATGAGTTTACATAAATGCTAAAGCTAGCCTCTCTCACTGTATGTCATGACATACAAAAGAGATCTTTGTGAAAGACAGCAGATGGGGTAATCTTTTAAGCTGAATATTTCATGTTCATTTCTGAATTCATTGTCCCATTCCCTCAAAAGAAATTGTCCATGCTTCAGCATTTTGTTTGGGGAGGTAATAGTTTTATCTTAGCAGGAGGTGTTTATACTTGTAGGTTCTACACTTATATCAGAACCCATAAAGATTTGTGATTCTACAGTCTTGGACTGGACCCCAAGAATTACGAGTCTCTGTTCTCCCCAGAATTACAGGAGGAAGCACTTAGGATTATAACCTTTGCTTTTGAGCTTGTGTCCCAAGCAGATCTGATGCCCAACTTTTAGAACTGGCTTCAACATTGAAGGTAACTTGCTCTCATCCTCCTTATTTTCATAAGATCAGGAATACATCTCCTATATCTGTCATCAAAACACCCTGTGGTGTTTCTTTGTCTACCTTATGGTGGACACAAATACAACCAACTTCATTCAACTTTTATATGGGCAGAGGCTCCTTTCTTTTGAAGTTGTTATAGAAACAACTTGAGCCTGAATGCAGGCTGAAGGTTTCACAGAATCCTGCTCTAAGCACCGCAGAGTAGCAGAAAGAGAGCTGCCTCCACCCCACTGATCATATTATTACGTATATTAATACCTAAACCACCACTGCCTTCTCTCTTGGCATTTTCTGCTGATCATACACAGACTGAAAGTGGGTCAAGGATATGCTGAAGAATTTTACAAGTCCAATCAATGTCTGAGTCAAAGAAACAGAGTACTGCTGCATAAAGAAGTCATTTGACACAGTAAGTTACAGTTAATATATAAACAAATAAAGTGCCTAAGTGTGGAGCAGAATTTCATGCTTTAGCACAAACAGGCCATGAGCAGAGGGTGAGTTTCTAATTAAGAGAAAATTGCTATGGTAACCAAAGGTGGTCACACATAATTGGGTGTGAAACCACATGAAGCTTCATGACAGAGGTGTCTGCATATATTATCCAGCACATTTTCTGTTTCTTAAATAGAATTCATTGTCAGGTCAGACAATATTTCCATACTTGATGTGCCTCCTTTCTGAGCAACAAAAAAATGCATCTCTGTGGGCTTCAGTGACAGTTTCAGCTCTTAGCATCCTTCCTACAGCCAAGGCAGCAGAAGTCTGGATGCAACTCCTGCATGAGCTAACAAGCAACAGAAGAAAATGACATTTTCATTGTATCTGTATGAAACGCGGGAAGGGGTCTCGGTTCTTTAGATGATATCAGAACAGCCTATGCGCAAAGGCAAACTCAAAGTGAGGATTCTCAGCCCCAACTTATTCTCGATCACGAGCCAAGAACAAAGAGAGGTATTTGACTACATGTTTCAGGGATGAAGGTAACACTGCTTCTCAAAAATGGGACTGTGCACACTGTCTAGCTTCTGGATATCAGACTTGATACTATAGTGTCTTAGTTAAAACAGTTATCATTGAAAGTTGGTATTTTATCACAATTAGTGGGAGAGAGAAAAGTGATAGTCTTGGAGACTGAATTATTCTGTGCAACCAAGACCAGTCTGGTAGGAGCACAGGGAATGCTTGAAGCTCACAGTACATCAGCACAGTGACACCTGCAGCAGCAGCCAATTGTAACTAACAAATTTACTTAAATTTGTGAAAGTTACTTACCAACTTAAGCACCTCCTACTAGAGAGTTTTGAGCATTATCTTAACTAATTAGATTATGCATTATCTATGCAACGAAT
This sequence comes from Falco biarmicus, assembly GCF_023638135.1. NCBI lineage: Eukaryota > Metazoa > Chordata > Aves > Falconiformes > Falconidae > Falco > Falco biarmicus. The sequence goes on from NC_079291.1 coordinate 77,223,434, forward strand.
CGTGCATTATCTGTGTAATGAATCCTAATGAAGATTAAAGGAAAATCTCATTACTTCAGATTGTTCTGGCACAAGATTTCTGATTTCTATTAAAACTCTTTCTTGAACACATGGATATGAAAGGTCAGGTCTTTGACTTACAAATCCCCATTTCTCTGTACCAGCTGCACTTAAAGGGCACAGAGCTACTTGAATGCATCCAATATTCCTCTAGTCTGGATACATCTTGTAACTTCTTAGGACAAGATGGATTCAGAAATGGGGAGGATAATTAGAGCAGCTCCTCCAGACTTCCACTATTACTGCAACTGCGAGAATCTTTGAGACTCAGTTTTGTTAAGAACTGCTTCAGGATCTTAAATTGTCCTTTTTCCATTTACCTTATATTGATGGTGGTTCTCTAGGTCCATTGTATTTGGCAGTTTCTCTGTATACAAGGAGTCAATTAACAAGTTCTGACTTAACACATTTTTGCATTCCTGTTGTCTACAAAACAAGAGCCGATCTGTTCTGCATCTTTAAATGAGGTAGTGGGCTATCATTAGTCTCTCTGTATGTCTGAGAAGGCTGCTCAACCGCTCTGAAAGTGCAATCTGTATACACAGTAGGGCATTAAGGCAGCCAGGAAAAGCGTATCTGACAGAAAAGTAGTCAAAGGTAAGTCAAAACTCTCAGTCAGCACTGTACTGCCAATCTAGCTGTGTTCTGCTCTTTCTGCACATGCAGATTTCCCATTAATTACATCTCAGCAGGAGTTCTGCATAAAGCGATGTGGTCAGTCACTAAGAAAAAGCAGAATATCATAGTCTGCCTCTGTCATGCAGGGAGGAGAACCTTGCCCATGGTGATTAGGTACAATGGTTGACAACAGATGTTAATTATTAACATATCCAAAGGGTCCTATGGCTTAACAGAATCTGTAACAGATACGTTATTTACTTCATTGTAGTTCATCGTGGAAGATATAGTGGCAGTTTGATGTAATAGGATTTTTAAGGGTTTTTGAACATATTCCTGCATTGCATTCCTCACTCCTTTTTCTGCTTCTTCTTGATGCATCACATTGTGTTTTCTTTGTTTTCCTTTTTTTCTAGTATCTGATTACCCGCTATTTTCTGATACAGTAGAACTACTCAGAGGTACTGATCTGTTTTGTTTGCCAATTCACATGTATTTCTTTTCACCTTTAAAAAGTATCAACCAGATGGTTTCCAAAAATGCCAATTATATCTAATATATTGTTTGAAATTAAAGTATCACTCAAAATGCCTCTCATCTTATTAACTGCTTGAAGCTATATGTATCACTTCAGATACACAAAGAACTATGTTCCGTCACTGTATTAAACAAAAGCCTACTGAGATTTTAAGCTGCTTCAAGATAAATCTGGATGAATAGCTAAATTGCATGCTACGAAGTATTAATGTGTATCTAAAGCTCAGATCTGAAAGCAGATCCTTCAAACCGTTCAGCAGTTTCAACAGCACAGTAAAAGAACACACTGATATTTTTTTTCTGTCTCAGTTAAGAAACAGACTTGCTTGTGTACATCAATGGAGACAAGATACATCTTTCTGATGACAGATGACTGAGGTGTTACCTGCTTTTGCTTGTAGCTGGGAAGTTACTTAACTCTATGAAATAATATTTCATTTTCTACTTCTCTGTAACCCTACATTCCCACTCCAGAAGGCACCTGGGGATCTTCACTGCTGAAAATCAGTTTTCTTATAAAAAAAATAAAATTGGGAACGTTAATAGTCATAATTTAGTTTCCTACTAGAAACTGAGACATAGAAACCGTCACTGACCTTGACACACGTGCAAACGACTTAATTAATGGATTAATTGGCACTTGCAAAAGAACAGGGAACCAAGTGAGGAAGAAGAAAAAAAATTTAGGTATTTAAAAATTTGTATGAACCTGATTAACTCTTTTCTTGCTATATTAGTTTAACCTGTAAATATTTTTCACAGATCGAAGCTACATAATATGAATGTGAAATCTATTTTACCATGACGGTAATTCCCAAAGAAAGGCCTTGTATTCAACAGCTCTGGCAGATGCTAGTGGGAATCATGATAAAGAGACTTATGTCATACAAAGTTGATGACTTGGAACTCAGACACTGAGTAAAACAAACCCTTGATGTACCTCAGCTGTTTCTGAACAACATGTATCACCAGAAACAAAAATTATAAAAATATTCTTAATAGGAAAATGAACTAGTTGAAGTCAGAGTGGGAGCACTATGTAAGGATGTAAGGATTTGCCAGACACATCAATTCCAGAAAACTGGGGGAGGGCAGGTCTTTTTGATCCAACAGACACTCCAAAAATACCACAGGCTCAACACAGAAGGTGTAAAGAGCAAAAGTCGAAGTGCACAAAAAAGAGTATATAAAGCATCACATACAATGAACAAGCACGAACTGCTGCAGGCCTGGCATTTGGAACCAAATGCAAGAAGTGCAGAGGCTCGCACTGTTCCGTAAGGGGCACTGTGTGCATGCAGCCAGGGCAGAGCACAACAGTTTGCACAGAAGAAAGCTCTATAGGAGGGACATCTAATGGTGCAATTAATGAATGGCCTAAATGAATGAAACAACTATAAGCTGGACATGAGTACGGATATAAGAACATTTAAAAATCCGTACTTCCCAAGCAATGACAAATGCAGTGTATTGAATAAGGTATATGCACTTGCTGAGCAACTTTAAAATACTGGGAAATTAAAAACTGTTGAAATTGGCATGGATATTGTTGAATTGGAAGTAAAAAGAAAGTTATTATTGCCATTGTACTTAATGTTCACACACAATAACAGTCTGCTGTCACAATGCAGATCAAAGAAACTGCAAGAAAAATTCAGAAAATAAGTATGACAAACACATGCCATAGTTTGCACAATGATTTTCTAGAACAAAACCAAGCATGACTTACAATATATCCAAATATCAGTTATCTATTATTTTATTTTGGGGGATACAGTAAGTTCACTTACAATACTTAAAAGGTCATCCAGAAAGACTGATGTGCAGTCGCAAAAATCTTACATTATCTTAAAAATACCTTCGCTCTTCTAACACATCATTTGTACAAAACTTTCTCATTTCCTTAAAATTTTAGGGGCAAAACCCCCCCCAGTAAATCCTGCTCAGAGATTTTACAAAGTTAAAGAGAGAAACTTTAAACCCTGTAGGCCCATACAGAAAAGCCAAGCCACTGCAACTCCCCAAATGCAATTTTTGCCTGAATTCATAGAAAAATCAGTCGTCCTTTTAAATGATCTTGTTCTTCCTGGGATTTTGAAAGTGGTAATTAAGCAGCAGCATCTCAGCACCTGGACAAGGCTGTGAGATACACTTAAATGCACATTAGGGTTATTGCATAAACCCTTTCCTTTCCAGCCTTCTCTGGCCCAGGCTTTTGAATCTAGTTGTCTTTCCCCCAGTTACCAGATTTTACTCTTCCCACAGCAGTTCAAAGGCTTATACTGCCAGACCATTAACTAAAGCTCAAGTGGCCAAAAAACACCCCTCAGAACAGAGACTTGTTCTGCAGCATTGAAACTGAATGTCTGGTACAGTGAGATCTTTGACTTTCATAGAGTCCGAAGACAAGCCCCCACCTTGGGGCTGTTTGGGGGCTGGTACCTCAAGAAGACAGAAACTGAAAGAAACTATGGCTTGAAACTTAATTAAAACTTTGTAAGCATAATTTTGCTTAAGATCTTAAATAATTGAAATGAAAAGCTTGTACTCTATTGGTAGCTAGTATCAGGATTGAAATTGTTCAGAAAGTCTCATCCACATTTGCTTAGAAACAACAAAATCCTATGGACTGCCAAGACAAATTAAGAGAAAAGTTCTGTCTTCTAAGTCGTGTAAAGATACCTAACCTACCACATGTTTTAAAAGATGCAGATATGTAAATATCACTGTGAATTTTACAGTAAGTGCCTTTTTTTTTTTTTTTTTAACATGAGCAGTTCAACTAATCTGATCTTCGTATAATGGCAGTGGCTTGAAAATTTTTAACTGAATTAATCAGCAGGCTGTTCTGTTAGCACGAGGAATCTAACAGTATTTTTCATTAAATTATAGCTTTGTCTGTTTAGTGGAAACTGATTAAATGTATACCTCACTTCCAATTTAACACTTTCATTTTCAATGAAGCATCCAAATCTAGCAGCTTGTTTTCACATGATACAGAAGCATTCAGTTATGAACTGGATATCAAAGTGTCAGTCTGAATACCCAAATGTGTCATATCTCAATAAAAGGAAATCAAACTATGTATGTGGGCTCTGAATGTAAGAAAGCCGAACACCACAAAATAATATAAATATGTTAAATCAATCCTTTCAGAAAACCTCACTTCAAGGGATTTTTTTAGTGTCTTTTCTTATAAAACTCTGGCTTGTAGCATTGTACAAGGGAAGGAACAACGAAGAGGAGGCACCCCCTGCTCTGCTCCAGCAATGAGTAGAAAGGAAGGAAAAAGTTATCCTTGTAACCTTTTCCTAGTGAACACAGTTTTCATAAAAATCACCATTCTTCAAGGGGTTATCAGCTTGTACGCATATTGCAGACCTTCAGACAGACCTTAAAACAGCTTTGGAATTCTTGCTTTCTAAAAAAGGCAATAAAATCAGAGGGAGAGTGAAATTTCCAGAGCAAACCAGCATCAGACATGAGAACAGTGCAGATCTCAGTCTCCTGATCTGTATTGAAACACCAGTTATACTACAATTACATGTATACCATTTAATTCCCATGTAACTTCAGTACAGATGTTCTGTATTAGCAACACACAAGACAAAAACTTGCAAAACATTGTTTTCCTTCTTGTGTGAGTGATTTTTCTAATATGTGATTATAAACTGAAATGTTCAAAATTTCTGTCAATAAATACTACTTATATGATGAAATAATAAGGCTTTTAACAAATTGAAGCCTGATACCTACATACATCATTCTAGAAATGCATTGAAAAGCATGAACATAAATCACAGAAGCAATTACAAAACAGCTAGAAAGAATAAATAAGGTGTAAGCATGCTCTATTTCAAACAAGAAAAGATGTTATTTTTTATTGTCTTCTTGGTAAAGTATATTTCAACCAGATTACAACAAAATTACCACAGGATATTTAAAAAAAAATACAAGAAAGCATTTAGAAAATTATATATATACACATTTGCTTAAAAAGTCTTTAATGTAAACATTAGCATAACAAGTTAAAATAATATTACAAACAGTTTATTAATACTTAGATGAATACTGTACATATATACGCTTCAGAATTAATACTCTTTCCTACAGTTTTAACAGGAACAACAACAACAAAAAAATCTCCTCCGCCCCCCCCCCCCCCCCCCCCCCCCCCTAAAAGGGAAAACCAGCTTCTTCAATTGCCAGCAGGTTTGGTCCCACATACAAGATACTTTGTTAGATATCTAAGCATTAAGTAAGAAAGAAAGCATAGCCTTTCAGAATTCAATTTTCAACCACATTTATGTTTCTATAATTTTTAGTGTCTTAAATGATTAATACTCCACTCAAAAAAACAATCGCAGTTTAACTTCTGTCATGGCATAGACATAATTTCTGAAATCTTGTTAAAGAAACAGATTTCCCCTACATGGAAGTGCAATACATTTGTTTCAATGCAACAGGAAAATTATTTTTTAAGCCAGATATTTGCAGCAATTTGTAAACCTGGAAAATTCATTCCTCTCTAAACATTTCAGTGCTGTTTTCTAGTATAAATTCATGCAATTATTAACCAAAACCTAAGCCACTATTATTAATTAGAAGTATACTCTGATTATTTTTAAAAAATAAATAAATAATCTTAGGTTATAGATAACAGGACCGTAAAAGCACAATTAGTGCAGAATAAGAAATAAATGAAATGTACAGTGTCAGACCACTGTGTAGAACACGTGTTTTATCTCCCATTCAATATGTGAAATACAAAGCAGTTTAACTGGTATTTTTAAAGATATTCTATATTTCGTGTATATAATTTCATATATTAAAGTGATTCTTCCAATACCTAATGCTAAGAAACTACTGAAGTGACTAAATAATAATTAAATTAATATTCCATGTGGTACAGGGCGCTGACTGAAATATCCTAACCTACAGACACTGAAGGAGAGAAATTCTTTACTTTCTTGAGTAGCCTAACCACTTTTCCAGAAGTGACTCAAGCTCCAGTACAGAAGTATTGTTATTGCTTCCACGGAGAAAATTGTGTTCTCATCTTAAATGTGTTTGTTTTCATATATACTGGAGTTCCAGCTAGAAGAGCACAGTGCTGTTATCAAAGATTTGCAAGGGTGTATAGGAGCAGAATTTGGTGAAAAAAAGTCTTTCTTTCTTTTAAGCAGCTGTTCCACAGGTTTCTCATAACAATTTCAAGCGGGTAACAGTATTTCTATCCACAGGTATATATTATCTGTCCTCAGAATTACAAGATAGTAGATGAAAAATGTTTTGAGTTGGGGGATGAGAGGTTTGAACCTTTGAAATGGCGTGAAACTTAAGCAGAAAGGAGATCCCTCTGTGCTTTGAAGGAAAAAGAATGGCAATATCTGAAAGTAACTAGTAACTGATTCTGTTAACAAAATATATTCTTAAATCACTTATGTGTCCTGACAGACAGTATCATTAGTTCACTTGGGGTTCACCAAGTCTCCCTTATTGTTAACTTGCTGCTCTGAGTCTGTCAACCCCATTTGTTAGTAGGTTCTCATTAATTAATTGACAGCTACCAAGCAGATAACCATTCTATACAATAAAACATTATTTTGTAACAAAAAAAAATGCACCTTAGCAATAGGTCACAATTTTGAGCCAGTAATCGTTAACACCATTATGCCCTTTCTCTAAATACTTTTATTAATCCAATCACGATGGTTTGTGACTTGCAGTAGATTCTGTAAGAGAGTTTAATTTGATTACAACTATCACATCATCAATATATTCCATAAAAAAGACTGTCTTTGAAATTATTAATCTTCCTAAGAGTATGTGACTTAATGGACGTATCAATTTAAGCCTTTATAACTATGTCAATACTCTGCCTTACATAAACCATGGAAATTTATTATTATTATTGGGAAACTTGATTTAATGCAAAAGCCAAGCCGATACAATGCATTCTCTATAATGAATGACAGAATCTCTAAATAAATGAGATTCTGAAAAACCATAGTCAATATGTAATGAATACTGATAAGACAATCACATCTGCAAAAGACAGAACCGAGTCTTGCCTGGCCTGTGTTTCTTAGGAAATTGTTCATTTTGCATGTGATTGGAGATCAGCATTAAAATAAGTGTGGTGCCACTTGTTTCTACAATTTATTTTGAATAGTCATTAGAAGGTTCCAGATGAGCAGCCCTAGAGCCCTAATACATCTGAAGATAAAACAGGAGTGAAATGAAAACAGTATTATAAATTCCTTGGTACTGCCTCACACCACGCTGTAGCCTGAGGCTCGCAGGAACAACTCCAGGGACCAGCCTGTCCGAGTTCTCCGTTTTGTGGTTACAGGGCTGACAAGAACTGGTCGAATCCATCAACTCATGGTGCACCAGCCACTGACCACATGCATACAAGGGTTTAAGAACTATCAGTCAGTACCAAAGGAAATCAGATTTGTACAAAAATTCTAACTACATGCATGGAATTAGGTGACACAGAATAAACTGACAAAATAATTCAATTGATAGAATCATTGTTACAGGTATTTTATAAGAATAACATAACTATTTGGGATTCTTAATACCAGCTGGTCAACCTTCTTCAACAGTCTTTGCTGGTTCTGGTAGATAAACATTAGAAGTGGGATTTGTGACAGATACGTACGAGTCTCTCAAAGACAGGGCATTTACAGTGTCTTGAGGTGCTAAAGATTTGGGCATTCGTATCGCCAGGTATCTACTTGCAGTCATGCAAGTACCTCACTGATCTTCAGAATAACCAGGGTTATAAAGTGGGAAAGCTATCTGGTGATGAAAGGCTTCCATTTAATTATTTTCTGAGATTTTAGAGAAGTCACAGATGAGCTTTTAAATGGATTAGTAATGCACCCATGATAGTATCTAGTATCACAAAGTGAACACTGTTTGCAGACTGTAATCTTAGGAGCCGATACACCATTCAGCTAAAGGTAATTAATTGTAAAGAACAATTTGTACACAGTACACATTTGTACACAGTAAACAAGTTTAGTATTTTTGTGATCTACATATATACATTAAAAACTACAAGAAGCAAGATAATCCAGAATGAAATAAGATCCAAGTGTCGATACAAAAAAATTCCTGCTAACCAACTAAAAAGATATTTAAATTTAGTCTGCACTAAATGAGATTTCTTACCATTTTCAAGTTTCTGAATAAGGAATACTTTAATTTCTGAATTATTTCCTGAAAATGAATAGAGCTTTGTGTGACAGATACATCACAAGGGTTTCCACACAGTGTTTTCTTTCAGATTTACTTGCAACTCTGTGTTAATAAATGTGTGTTATATTTCTACTAACCTAGTCTCCACTTTCAGAAAAATTAATTTAGAATTGTTTCAAAGTGAGACCATCGTTATACCTATTTTTGCTTCCAACTAAACTATCAGCAGTGTATTAGACTGAAGAGTTTGGAGAAGCATTAAATGACAAGATACTCACGTTCTTCTTAAATAAATGTCCTGCTGTAGTTTACAGAAAACACCAACAGTAACTCATCTTATAATAAAAACAAATCAGCTAGCTCCCAGGCTGGCCTTTTGGATTCTCTTTTTATCTATTTATTTTGTAAATGAGATTCTCTTACTGACCGAAAATAGTTCCATTTCTGTGACATCATTTTACTCAGTGGTACTTCATCTACTGAAATTTCTGACCTGAAGAGTGAACTCCACTTCCCTCTGCCACATTTTGCTATTCAGTGCAATCTATAAGCTACATATTTCAATGGTAGGAATCCAGCACTGGGGGCTCACACTCAGGCACCAGCCCACTGATGCTACTCACTGTGTGTAACAAACCCCTACTCAAAATGACTGGACCACCTACCTGACAAAACAATACATGATGGTCACAGATTTGCAGAATGGAAGTTCCAGTTTGCTAGAACTTTAGTAAAGCAGTGAGGTACACAATCTGTTATTAATCATCAGCTTGTTTTTCTGCAGAGTAATACTAGATTTCAGTATCTACTGACAAGAGAATTTAATATAATGAATGGATAATAAAATGACAAGATACATCAATTTAAGTAACATTATCCAAAAAAACTTCTGAGAAGAGAGATGTTCTTACACAAAGGAAAACCAGAATATAATTGATAGAAAATTTGAACGTACACTGCTTAAACTTAATGAAGAGAAGAAGATAGTAACATATAATTAACTGCCTACGGCAGCGCAGCTAATGGATACTGAACTGGATTCCAGTTAATCCACGTCAGGACTTCCATCACTTGTAATAATTCTTGTCAATTTTTTTCATTACTCTTACAGTAGTCCCATTACAAATTACTTTTCAGTAAGAGGTGATGGGTAACAGGCACTTTCATTACAGGCAATTTTTAAGTATCGCCATGCGAAGGGTTCTACAAAACCAGAGGAAGAATTCCAGACTGCCCTGTTAATGATGGACTGTTCTGTAACATCAGCAACAAATTAATAACAAAATATAACCCATAACTTGAAACCACTGTTTTGTACCACACTAATTCTGTGTATCCTTGTTGTGGTGTGTAGAAATCAATGATATTGCACCCAGCCTTACGGCAAGACTGAAATTTCACTAAAAAATTATTACATTCTCTGACTTTAAAGAATTACTTCCCACAAATGAAGGCTATTGAGAATATCTAACTAGAAATGTACAAAAGCTATTTTTCCACCTGTAATGTTTTTCCCTTGTCAACTTCTTTGTCAAGTTTTTTAAAAACCTTTGTGTGTGTCAGAGGTTACAACAAAAAAACTCTAGTCTTCCTATTTACAAAAGGTAATAAATTAGTAAGGTTCTTTTAAGCACATTCTTCTGACATTAAGTAGTGATAATTGTAACTGTTCTCCAAAGGAAAAAAAAAAAACTGTCTTGACATGATACTCGTGTCTCTCTGGAACAGAAAAACGTTCATGTAGAAAGGGAGACAACACAATACAAACAAGGAATTCATAGTAACAGAAGAACTTCAGAACAAAGGAGAATATGTGCAATGCAGCTTTACAAAACAAAGAAAATGCCTATCAGTTTGCTGAGCCCTGGTGAAGAGCCCTCATATTCTTTTGAGAAAGTGATTACTGCCTTCCAAAGTAGTTAATCAGGATATGACCCTTAGTAATGAATGTCTCCTTTCAGGATTTAAGTTGATGCAGCTGTAGTCTCTTCAGGAGTTTAAATTATAAATACAGGCTAGGAAGGAATCACAGAATTAAAGTACATGGTGCCAGTATTCACAATGACAAAAACAGGGTCAAAGATCACCACTCTGAGGTTCCAGGCTTCGTGGCTCTCTTTGGTGGCTGCGAGATAGTTTGGGGAAGCGTGTTGTCACTCTCGAGCGATTGCTTTTGCTTACTGGTTCTCCAGAAGGTGGAATATCACTAAGAAGACAAGAAATAAAGACAGAAGTATCTAGTTTATGTTATACGTAAATTATTCTGTAGTTATTCCAAACATGAAAAAAGCAGATGTTATGAGAGTCTGGCACATGACTGCGAAGTACGGCACACATCTTCAGCTACACAGAACTGCATTCTTTCTACTGGTATCTCAAGTGTGAATTACAAAATGGGCTCTTTCAAAAATGAGAACTAGTAGAACTTTCAATACTTTATGGAAGATTGCAAATTACAGGATAAAAGCGTATCTCTATGAGTTTGCAGTTCAGAAATGGTGGGAAAAGCATTCTGAAGTGATAAAAGTACAAGCAAAATAGACAAGAGCTTGGATGATGCTCTACTTAACAATCCTCTAATAATGGATGGATGTATCATTACATGATGAAGTACATTAGTAATACATCCCTGTTGGGAATTCTTCAGTCTCTTCTGACCCACAACAGACTACAGTCTTACATGAATGAGCCTTTTGGAAAAGACTCTGAGAAGTACATTAAGTTCATAAACAAGCAGTAACAGAAAATTCCAGCTTACCTAGGTGATATTCAGAGGCTATAGACTCCTCGGAAAACTACAGTATAAAGGGATAGCATTGTACTATTGCCATTCTTGTAGAGGACTCCACATGGTTTTTAATTATACTGCTTACATACAGATCAATAAATAAAACCTGAAATTTTGCATTTTGCAACTCAGCTAGGCAATAAAATTACACAGCATACAAAGCTAAGCTTATTTTTGAAAGTTAAAAAAACCCCTTATAATGCTCATCTTCAGAGCGCGTTAACAAGTCCATAAGGGAGGAACTGCTCATCTGCAGTTTTGGCCAGATTAAACACATAAAGATACATTTTAAAACAGTCACTGAATGTACCCTGTGTAGTTCCCTTTTTCCTGCAGAGTGACCTTCCTCACAGGTCAGGCAGCCCTGCAAAAGCCATGGGCACACGCGGCTCCACTTGAGCATTTTGAGCACCCACACGGGAGAGATCTCGGCAAAGCAAAAGCCTTTAACAAGTCCTGGGACTGAGTGGAAAATTCACTTGCGGAAAGCAGAGCAATTCTGCACGATAAGGCAGCTGTAGCACTGGTAGCCATTAGCTTGGTAACCACGATGCACACATTAGCTGTTACTCACTACAGTAATAATAACAAATCAGTATAGAAAAAAAATGTGTCCATATGCTAAACATTCACAGAAAATAAAATTATGGTTTTTAATGGCAGTGTATTTTACTTGTCTAAATTTCTGAGCAGAACAGTCTAAAATAACCTTAGTTAAAACACCACAGGATTTTTCTAAATTAAAATTCATCGTACTCCTATTACAGTAGTTAGTCTTCCTAGATAAGCAGGAACACCCTCACATGACAAAGTTGCATGAAATACCTGTGGTATACATCCTCCTCCTCTTTAACAAGATTAACAAATTAGGTCTCTAATTCCTTATTTTTCTTGTCACTGAAATAATAAACTCTTAAAATTAATTTAGCATATGTTATTAATTCTTGGCAGACAAGGATAATTAGACTTCCAACCCTGGTCCTATGACTTCTTATTTTGAAACTCAGCAATGCTATCTAAGTTGCTGTAGAGAATTCTGATCATGTGAATCCAGTTTCAGCTGTGCTCATTAGCATGGATTTCTTTTAGTGACATGAATATTATTCCTCATTATTTTTATACTATTTATAAAATTGCAGCGATGCAGCGTTGATACACTAATAGTTGTAAAATACAGCATGGGATACTGGCTTCAGATGGTTGTGATTCTGTGTACAAGTATGCATTTTTCAGAACACGTAAACACAAAAGTACCTAAATATCAAATAAGCAATGGAGTAAAATTAAATTTTCACCTCACTGGGCTTTTGTCAATCTGAAGTAGGCTAATTTACCAACACGATGGCCACTGCTGATAGTACTTTAGTTTTATCAGGCAGACAGACAGCTACTTTATGGATACATGGTAGTTTGCCGAAGAAAGCACAGTGTTATGTGCAATTACTATAATTCGGTGATTGCTTTATTGAAAGTACATTTTTATACACAAGCTCCTCCTGCTGGCATGTCCTCAACATGACATTACTGTCAGCCCAATGGGAAGTCACGTTTCCCTTCTGGAGGAAAAATGCCAGTCAAAGAAAAAAACCGCAAAAGGTGCAAAATTAATTTCCCTAAAATGAAGAGATATGAGTTAATAGAGGTCTTCCCTGATAGGCACGACTGAGGTAATAAGATCATCTTAGGATAATTACATGAACACCAACGTGTGTGAATGGAGGACAAAAACTGCAAGTAATGCTTCTAATTTAAATGATGCTACTACAAGATATATCTAATAATGAAATTAGAGATAATTTGTCTTCAATGTCTTAGCTAATTTTTATAATAACAATCCAAATTCGAAGACAAATCATTATGTTATGTAAGTTTACAGAAACCAATTTATATCTGAAGAATGAGATCTTCAAGCATCATCCAGCATGAAAAAGCAAACTGGAGCTGAAATTGAACTGACCAACTTCCATGGAAACAGATACTTTATGGGGAAAAAAGTTGAGAGTATTAAAAAGAAGTCCCACTTTTAGAAGTGTATCTGTCAAGCCCCTTTCCAGCCTCCTTCCTCCAAAACCTGATGAGAAAACTTGCCATCTCACCTGTTGGTCTCAGCTCTATAGCTTTTTACTCTGAAATTAAAATGCCGACTTTCAAGGAACACCCACAAAGTTTAAACTACTAAATTTGGGGAAAATATGACTAACCAGCCCCAAAACACACGGTGACCACATAGGAGGTAAAGATTAATCTCCCATCTCTTCTGTCTCCTGTTCCTAGATTTAGTAATCCAGTTCTGGCCTTGAGCTCACATGATACTTGAAGAGTCTCTGGCACAAACCAGACACCTTTTTAAACCTATTGACAGTTCAACAGGTCAGATACTCTGTGAACGGTTGGGCAGAGATATGAAGTCCTTGACATGACCTTGTCAGCATTTCTGGCAAACGCACTTGAAGATGGGGTGGAAACGCCCATTCTTAAATCTATTTTTGCCAATCTGTGTTTGGGATTGAGGAAGGAACAAGTATACCTACATGCAACGCCTGCAAATCCTCTCATTTGTCTCATTCTGCAAAACCAGTCTCCAGGCTAGTCTTTTTAGGGTTGAGTTAGGCTTCACCTATAGTTAACGGTTTTACTCAGATTAAAATACAAATTAGAAGTACATAAATCTAAACCAGGGAGTAGCTATTCTAGAATAACTTCCCGAACAGCTACCCCACGTCCCTGTGGTAAGCAAATACTCTTGAAGTCTGCATCTGTCCCAGTTACACTCGTTCAGTTTAAATACAAAGTTCTTCTTTCCATTCTATTATCTTCTTAGACACTGAAGTCTTAACAGGGTTTCATTTTCCAGGCTGCATCTGGCAGGCGGCTAGATGCTCACCAGGCATTACCCTACTCAGCAGCAGAATGTCCAAGTATTAAAGGCTCGAGTTCTTTTCTACATTCTCACCTTGTCCCATTCCAAAGAAAAAAAGCAACCTGCTGAGGCAATCAATTCCTTCTTCCCACCAGGTCATTGTTTAGCTTTTAAGCATTCCCGATTGATCTGCCTAGCATTTGTTTGGATACCAATTCAGTTTCATTGATTTTGTCTTGGTGTCAGGTTCTGCCTAAGGTGCATCAATAAAAACAGCTTAAAATAACTGGTCTTCTTAATCAGCTTCTAGTTTATTCATACCTTCAGTTATTGCTCTCCATGTATCAAAATGTAAACCACATTTTGTGTGTTTTTCTTTACATAGTTAGCACACAGAATGTGGTATTCTCTTAGCTGATATTGTGAACTTCTACATGAAGAAATTTAATTCCCATCTCACTGTCTACTCTTCAGGATAAAATCAGAGAAGTTTCTTTTAAAAAATAGTATAACATGTCTGCAATTAGAAATACTTCCGTACCAGCCAGAGATCAGAGACCAGAAGTAATAAGCCCATCTCGGGAGTGCAGCAAAGCTCAGGATCAAGTATTTCATATACCTCTATCTACCTCACATGTAAATGCACCTCTGGAGACATTCTAGTTTTGCTTGAGTTGTATTAAACATGCTTAAAGAAGAAAGGCAATAGCTGGCACATTAATTTGGTGACTCCTTTTTGCCAGCTTCTTGTGTTATTAATATTTTTGTTTTGTCAAGATAATCATCTAATTTCTGGTTATAACCCTAATAATCATTGTAGTAAACTGGATTCCGGCAGGCAGCCTCCTCAAAAAGGTAGTATTAAACAATGCCTATATTATATTAAGAGATCCTTATTAGACAATGAGAACTTATTCTGACTTGCCAATGTAATATATCTCAGCACCTTCTTCTGCCAATTAAAATCAGCTAAAACACCTGTTTAGTGGCATTATTAACTAAGACTGACTTTGTCAAATCATTTTATGTACTCTAGTAACTCCTGCTTTGCAGTGATCTGGGTAAAATCCTTGTTTCCAATTGCTGAAGTGTAAAAATAATTGGAGCCACATTTCTGCCATCACTCCCAATTTTGTAGAAATGAAATATACTATTAAGAAAGTGATCTCCATCTATTAATACAAATGACTGAGCTGGGATGTTTAGTCAGCTATTCACAGAAGAAACAGAAAGATATGGGTAAAATAATCCGTCTATAGTACACTTCAACATGGAAAATCCTGAAGACACTATTAGAGCAAAGCTATCAGGTTAAAAACTGAATAATCATCTTCTACTAAGATTAGACCTGAACTGATCAAGAAACAAAAAGCATTAATTCTAATATTCTATCCAACTTTTTATTTAATGTACATCTCCTTCTACTTCCACATACACAGTTCTAATGATGTATTCCATCTCTTCTCGCTATAAAATAATTACAAACACATATTCATGCTTCCATTTGTTATAATTTGAATGATCCTAACTTGAACATTCTCATGCTACAAATCAGTTTCCATACCAGCATGAAGATTTTCTTCATAACCATCATCCTCATCGGTACTTGCATTTTTCTTGTAAACCATGACACCATATATAATTCTGATGACCAGACCTTTTCTTTCTTCCATTAATTTGACTTTGAAGTTGGCATAACAAGATGGTTACTGTACATTGAATGTTTAGTATCCATTGGTTCTATCTTATAAATTGAATAATAATACCTCTGAATTATACTTTATTAAATTCACTCTCATTCAGGAAATGCTCAGAACCCTGTAAAAATGACCTTTCATTAGTTTACTTCTCAGCAGCAATACTTAGACCTAGTCTCATTCCTTGGCTTTCTAATGCATAACGGCATCTGCATTTGGGAAGGGTTCCTTTTCCATCTTTTGTGGAACAGAACAATGTCTCCAGCAATAATAGCATAATGCATAAATACGGTACTCGGGTAAATGATCCCTTCACACCTAACTAGAACACCAGAAACCACTGAACACATGTATAGGAAAAAGTTTGCCATAATACACTATTTATTCATAATTGTTTTGTGTATTTCAGTGATAAGCTAAAAGGCAGTAAGTTTGGCTATTCCATCCATTTCCATCTGGAAATCACCAACATCCCACTCTGTTGGGGGTTAGTTGGATTTCTGTCAGCAGTATAACATACCAGTTCTCATTGATAGGCAATGTAATGAACCAACGGTTCCTAAGCAGAACATGTTCCTGGCCTGTGTATATAACAAAATGTAGGATTTGCTTTCAGAACAGTGTTCAGTGAATACCTGAATTTATTTTTTCCTGCTAGTACTATAATTATCATCTTTAAGGAAAGCAGAGATAGATCTAGGATACATTTTTATTAAAAACATCAAGGTAACTAAGAACAGCAGACATGCGTCAGGACTCACAATGCATCATATATGTGAAAATAAAAGGAGTAAACCTCTTGTTTGACAAGTAGCAATTTCAACGTGCTGAGACAGCAGTGCATTACAGTGACTAGCCAGGCACTTCCTCCTCCATATTCACAAGTTGTTTGCACGCAAAAATGACATGGAACAGAGACAACTTTAATTACCAAATTAGCTTTTGAACAGCCCACAATCAATACGACTAGCACTGGAAGTAACACAGGAAGAGTTTACAGATAGAGTGTTCTCAGACACCGGCGCATGAGAAGCCAGTAACAGGAGTTACATATTAGTGCTTGTGAGCTACCCATCTCTAATTTACACAGAACAAAAAGTGCGAAGTCAACCACCTTTCATGCGAAGGGGGGCAGGGGAAAGCAAGCTTTACCATCTTCTCTAATTTGCCTAACTTTGCCAATATCACAGAGAAGAAAAATCTGAAAGTTTACAACAATTCTTCCTACCTGTTCATCCCTATCATTTACCTGACACTGAGCTTACTAATGTACTTAATCTCAATTCGTCAAACTAATTTCAATTAAAAACTTGGTGCCTTACTTCACTAATATCTGACTTTTAACACCACATAATTCAGCTTCACGGGTAATGCAGCACAGTTCACCTCCTGTTCTGGAAATCCGCCACCTACGTTTCCATTTGCTCAGGGAGCAAACAGCTGCCAGTGCTTTAGTTCCGAGCTGGGGGTAACAGCCCTGGTGTTGCTGCTGTTTCCCTGTCGAGAGGCTTTGGCCCCTCCACGCTTCTTTACTCTTCTTTGCTCAAAATTCAGCCAGGCAAGAATATCTGCCCACAAGCACTAGCATTTACACTTTTCAACATAGTTTAAATAGTCTCCATGGGAATAATGCAACTTAACTGTCTTTGCTTTGAGTTTTGCAAGTAAACTGCTCATCATAAAAAAACAACCTGCACAATTACCGTTATTATTTTAAGAACAAAACCCTTCTTTTAAAATTACCATAAAAGCAAATGGGATGATAAAAAAAAGTTGTGATCAAAACATGTTGTTTTGATCTTCCAAGAAAATGCTTGAGTTTTAATTGCTCCATCAAGTTAAGAGGTATCAGCTGCTTCTCTCAAGTATCTTAATTTCTCATGAAGATTACAGCATGATATTAACATATGCAACAAGGCAGAAGAGAGCTGACATGACCATTCTCAGGGACAGATTCAGATTTGAGTGGATGTCATCTTAACAGTAATAGCAATGAATGTGAAAAAATGAACAAACCCCAAAACTGCTTCGAGTATTCCACAGAATCGTAACTCTTTTCTGGAAAATATGTTAGCAATAACAGAAGTGAAGAACAGTGCTTTATGGCAATCACTCTTTCTGGGTTTTGTTTGTATTTTTTAAATACTAAGGGCACCTTACTGCACTCCAATAATAAGCTTGATACTGATAGTGATCCATGACCTAAAAACTCAAAAATATAGGTCTTAATCTCAACCTTTAGGAGCTTTTAGATTGTTCTTAATTTTAATCTATTATTTTTAGTTTCCCTAAACATAAAAAAACCAAACCAAACAACACAACAACAACAACAACAAAATCACACAGAGTTGCACAGCACATAGAAAATAGTGCACATGGAAACAATCACAGAGAGAGAACTGAGACTTGGCATGGTGGAATTAAACCTGTACTCTGAATAAACAAAAGTAACCAAGATGGGAAAATATTTAAATAAAGTACAGAAATTAGTATTGTCAACAAAACAACCAGGTAAATGCTGACTTTGTCCTTGGCAATGAAGACAAGGAGTAATGTTTACATTTAATCCAACACAGAACAGGAAGCTAATCAAAGAAGGTATGACATTGCCCAGTAAATGGCTAAGGGAGCCAGCTTGGGATGCAACACTCTTGATTGATTAGACGGAAACTAAACAAGCACCAGGCTGTCCAGCAAAAAGACGACCACAGTATTTGGCACCCAAAATCACATTTTCTGTTTAGCCAGATTTCCTAATTATTTACTCTGTAAGAAATGAAATAGCAATGATAAATACAGGCTCATCTTTTTTTTTTAATTTCCAGTCTAAATTAGGCTAACAGGAAGCAAAATTTGCTGCTGACTCCAGTAGGACCTAAATGCACAGCACACTGCTAGCCATGAGCTCCTGAAATTTGGGGTCAGTTCTCTAGGTATCATCAGATTCAGAATCTTTAAAACATGCTTCATCTTGGTCCCCCTCTAATGCAGGTAACAAATTTGCCAATGAGTTCAAATAAAAATAAATAAAATTTGCAATAAGCTTGCTCCTTGCCAGAATATTAAAGAAAAATCAATTGCAGAAAGCCGTGATCAGCTGTGACTGTCATATTGCTGGCACCCATTTAGGTGCAAATCCAGCACTGCAGCTGCGTGACTGGCAACCAGGCAGGAGCAGCTTGGGAGCTACTGGAAGTTCTCAGTTCTCAGCTACACAGAGCAGCACGAAAATGGCTGCTGCGACCCAAAGTATCTGCTTCTGTAGCACAGCTTTTTATCCCATAAAGGAAGTTACTGGATCACAAGAAAGGCACTTCCATCTTTTACCTTTGAACTCACCAGGAAGTTTGTCCTCTCCTTGTCTCTCTAAGTTTTGTGGCTTTCGGCCACATGAAGATTCTGGTGTTAGGAAGACCAGCCAACCTTGACACAGGACATTTTATGTGTCTGAATAAACTTTGAACAAAATGGTAACTGAAAAAGCTGCTGAGGTACCAGTTTCCCTGGTTTAGAAACAGATCAATGAAGCATCTGCATGTGGAGGACAATATTACACATGACTACAGTACCAGAAGGCTGTAAGATGATGCAGAATTTGTTATCTTTGTTGTTTATCTTTATCTTTGCAAGCAGCAGGAGAAAAGTCTTAGAAGACACCGTATACAGCATGTGCCTACAATTCCTCCTTGCAATATTACTGTACAGGCCTGAAAAGCAAAGAACTGATGCAATGTGAAGGCTATTTATGCTGTTTGTGGGTGCATAGGTGATGTACATCAACCTGACTGCAGTAACAACAGCTCTGCAGTTAGACAAGGAGCATTTTTAATCATACATACAGCCGCCCTGTGCTTAGAAAACGCTGAGCACTGGGTTTTGTTGGAGCCTTCAGGATTTAGATGCATTTGACTCAGCTATAGCACTAACAGTAAAAATATGGTAAAATATTCAGTCTGCCTGACAATGCAGACCAGCCCTATTTTATTTCCCTTTGGTCATACCTAGCTATTCTCAATAGCTAGTGCTTTGGGATTTCTCTCTTTTAATATGTAGGAGTCTTCTACTGGAAGATTTTTAAAGGAGCCAGACATTCAGAGCTGTTCAGTATTCTTGATTTACTCAGAAACTGTAGTAAGACTAATAAATTAAATCTCTTCTAAAGAATTAATTTATGAGTTCTTAAAGGTTAGAATAAAATTTCAGCAACAAGATTTCAGAGTTAAAATAGACATGGACTAGTCAGAAACAGGCTCTTTGGCTCATTTCGCAGTTCCAAAATTAAGGGATCTTATGCAAGCTGTTTACAAGGCACAGATTTCTAACACTTTCTAGAGGGAACAGCAATCCCTGCAGACCCACATACTAGTGCTTCTCTTTCTTACTATATATCATGCATTTCACTAAACTCTTAAGTGTAAGTGTTACACTTTAAAAATCTTAATCTAAAAGTAAACCTTCATACTGCTGTTGGTATAATCAAACTCTGGAGGGCTGTGTAATTAATATGTGAAGATTTGAAAAGAAATGACTCTCGTCTACCCTTGGAGACCGTGACATCAGCCATCCCAGTACCAATCATTCCTGTAATTTCTGTCTAAGATTGGGTTATTTTAGCAGGAGTCAACTGAAGGAGCCTGTTTCACTATGAAGCCTATCTGCATTACGAAATCTGCAGCTATTCTGACCACATCATCATAGGCAAGAATAGCCTGATGTTATACTTAGACCGATGTTGTAAATACGCAAAGGACCCCAGTCACATCATCCCTGGGTTAGGGCCATACTGAAACAGTATGTGAAACGAACGTGGAGAGGGAATCTAGGCAATCTCTGCACGCTGCAGATGAACCAGAACTGTGTGATGAAGCTACCTCTATTACTTCTGCACAGACCTCAACAGTTCAGGTAACTCTGCATTTCTAAACTGCCATTTGGCCTAATCTGCACCTACAGAGAATGTATTTGGAGACCTCTAAAGCAGTGTAAAGAATATTCCTAAAAATATAGCAACAAGCACTTTCTTTACTCATTTGTTAACGACATGAAGTGATATGGCAGGGAAGTATGCGTGCATATCATTAATTTTTGTTATTAATAGATGAGTGCCTATAATTACACCAAGTTATTCTAGAATCCATCAGCTAACTGCTCATGGATTCTGCTATCACCACAGAAGTGCCAAACATATTAAAATACACCACAAAAATAGCATCTGAAATACAACAGAATTGAATGGACTATGTTTATAGCTGGCAGATTAACAAAACCAAGGAACAAAGCTTCTGTAGGATGTTTTGAATTTCAGTGATGGCCTGTAGCTAATTCATGCTGTTTTCACACGAGAAACTGATGGCTGCTGAAATATTTTTCAATACAAGTTCAAATGAGGAAAAGAAATAACCCACCTCCTTTTGAAAAACTGTGCAGTTAGGCATAAACAAACTTGTTATGGTCTGGATTAAAGCCAAGTACATGCACAAGCACAAAGATACCTCCCTTATGAAGATTATTTGCTTCATGTGTTTGAATGGATGCATCCATTTATCCATTACTGTCAGTGCTACACAGAAAGGAGAATGAATAAACACTGGAAGACTGCAATATAAGATGTATAAACAGATTTTTCTAAACTATATTTTCATGAGTACTCCTTACTGTTTCATCTGCTAAGAGAAATGAATAAAGCTTATATATCCATCTCTCAGCAAAGCCTCGTCCACTCCTCAAAATCTTTTCCACTGTGGAAAAATTAAACTTAATTTTCGGGTTTATTCCCAGTGAAATAAGCATGACAGAACACTATACTCCAAATCTAAAAACACATGAAGAGAAAAATTTTGAAGTCATGTTATGTCATTAGCAAATTGATTTTTTAAAAAACCTGCCATTCTAGTAATTATGTGAAATTTACATATGGGAGTATATTTACGCACAGTGTGTTCTGATGTAAAGAACAGTGTATTTTCAATACTCGTTCTCCTTTGTTTTTCTCCTCCCTAACAGATTCCTCAAGGGCAACTGAACTGAGACATTGACATTTCAGGAGATCCGTAGCAAACAACAAAACCTCATGTTTGAGTTTAGCTTGCATACTTCCGACAATGGATTACATAAATACACTACACCAAAACTGTTTGCAAATGCCATCCTGTGCCAAAATGTCACACAGAACCACCCAATATGAAAAGGGCCCTTTCCTTAATCTGCAGTGATTACTTCTGCACAAAGGCCTGATCTGCAGGCTGCAGAACACAAAGTGCTTGACTGAGGCTTGCTGTGCCCCTCTGTGACTCCCATCAGTAGGAAATGAAAGCATGCAGTGACTTACAGGAATCGTTCATTGTTTTTCTGCATCAAGTATCTTGAAAAAAATACCATTTTCAATTTCACAGAGGATCAGGAAGACAATTTGGTGATAAGACAACGGGTGTTTGGGAACTGAAGAGAGAACACAGGTCTATTGCCCTGACTAAAAGGAGATACAGCTAACCTGTTAGGGCACGTCGCTCAGACCCTGGTTCCTAAACAATAAATACAACAAATCATGTGCTCACTGGACAGTGTTGCTTTTGTATAACAAATAGACACTTACCGGTCTGTGATTTTTTCCATTCTTCCACATTTTAGAAAGTCTTGGAATAAAAGTGATTTTTTTAGATGGTCTACATTGTTGGCAAATATCTCAATCAAGCCTCCCTTTTAAAAGAATTCCAGTTGAAAATGGCAAGCCAAAGACTTTCTCTTGAACATACCCTCTGAATTTAAGCCACTGTTGTTTGTACCAGGATTTACCCGTTATAAACTGTGTCTCTCAATTTCATCACTCTATATGATATTTCTCTAAGTAGGGATTATCTCATTGATCTCCAGACTGAGTTTTGTCCAGGGCATGTCACCCAGGCCCGGCTAGTGTAGTTTTAAGTGATGTATTTTGCCATGCAGACTGGTCGAAGTTAAGTCAGAAGCCCTTAAGTTCCTTTCAACACATCAGAGTCACTCATGAGTAGAAACAACCTCACCCTTTGTTAGAATAGTAGGGCTTCAAAAACCTCTTAAAGTGCAACAGTTGCATGGTATGCAGCTTCCAAATGTATTATAAATACTATATATTATAAATAAGATTATTTGTGATTTTTTCAGTTCCATTAGTTTCTATTCATTCTGTGAATTAATATTTAAATAAATACTTCCTTCTTCAGCTGTACATTTTGAATTTGAATTAAAATAAAAAATCACTAGAAATTATTTGGGCTGTGAGACTCTGTCAATAAATAAAGTACACAATCCCACCTACTCAGAGTCCTCATACTGCACTACCTAGCTGAA
Source organism: Falco biarmicus (assembly GCF_023638135.1). Classification (NCBI taxonomy): domain Eukaryota; kingdom Metazoa; phylum Chordata; class Aves; order Falconiformes; family Falconidae; genus Falco; species Falco biarmicus. Next base: position 77,246,532 of record NC_079291.1, read on the forward strand.
ATCTGCTTTCAGCTGTATGTAGAATGTAACTTTGAAAATTTCTCTTCCTGGAAATGTCATGGGCTTTTCCAGTGCTCTGCCATTCCAAAAAAGAGATCAGATTTTGGAGCATTTGAGCTATCACTGTACACAGTGGAATAATACATCATCAAAAGGGGTCTCCTCTAAGGCATTGTTTTGAAGATCATGAATGGTAACTAAGGGTTATGGATCCCAGAGCTCTCATATCCATCTGCACTTGCACGTAGATTGCTCTGACTGACCAGATGGCTTCTTACAAAACAACGTGTTTAGATGAACACTTTCCCAAACACTTTCTGGTGGTACACTTATTTCCTGTAAGAGACCTGCAGATGGTTCCCTTCTCCTACCTATACATTCTCAAAAATATATCTCCTGAACTAGCTATTATGCAATCTTCAGCTACATATGTGGATATTTGACTGCGAATATCCAAAGCTGGCAATTTTCTTACAATAATCTCCACAAAGAGAAACTTAACAGGCAATTACAGATCAGCTAGTTTAAGTGCAGCTGTAGAATAAATATTACAAACTGTTTTGCATGATTTAGTCGGCCAAAAAGTAAGATTGAAAACGACAATTTCATTACAGGGAATTCACATATAGTTGGGCAAGGGTGGTCTTGTTTAACTTGCGTTCTTTGACAATATTGCTGCCATGGCAAACAAGGGTCATTAAGTGGACATCAGTGCTTTAGGTTTATAACTGTCATAAAGTCTGATATCAGATTCTACTAACCAGAAGGTAATGTAACTCAATGGGCAGGAAACTGGCTCAAGAAGCAGCAAATTTTGTGAAAAGAAATAAGAGATATCAGAGGTGTCTGTGGGGTGTACACATGACATGAATAGTGAGGTACCTGCAACAGTCCTGAACAACCATGCAATAAATTGCTCTTATAATCCGCATTTACCACTACGTATTCATTCTAGTAACTGTCACTACAGAGACAATTCTCACCTGCTGAACAGCTTAAAAAATTATACTGAGAAAAAAATTATCTTCATATCAAATAAAAATACTCTATTCTGGCCTGTCTGCTGCTCTCTTATGACTTGAATGCTACATAAAAATATGTATTAGGATGTAACATAATATTCTACGTGTTTACGGACCTTTTATATTGGAAATTCTGTGCCCATTTTAAAATATTATATTAATATTTAGGACTTTGATTGAAAAGGGACAGAAAAATACAGCTTTGGTAGTTTAAAGCATGAGAGCTCCCACATGTTGACAGTTATGTCCCATCACACAGCAGGGACAGCAAATACATCTAGGCATCTGCACTTGCTGACAATCCCAACATTTTAGAACATTCTTAATATTGATTGTTTGCATTGCAAACTCCTCTGTGCTCTCCTCCTCTGGAAAAGTCGGCTCCAGCAGAATAATGGGGCAATTATCATGGACAAGGGATAACTAGGAAATAAAGTGTCCAGATGCATCTAGTCTCATTTACTAGAGAATTTAGGAAACCATAAGGAAAACAAACCACTTTTTCACTAAATTCAGTATATTATTGGAGCAATTTTTCAAAAAGAATCCTACTCGAGTAGTCATGCCAGAAACCGTTTTACATTTTGAAAAGAAATAACTAGACAGTTAGAAACAAGAGTATTAGACTTCGCTTCTTACACAAATCATGCATATTTGTTAATAAGCACCAAAAAATCTGAAACACTGATAATTACTGTTATTTGAACAGGAGGAGGAAAGGAAATGCCCTGTAAGATTTCTTAGCTATTCAAGTAGAAATATGTTCTACATGCTTACAAGAAGAGTTTTTATCAGTCCTGTAGAGATGTAATCTCTTTCAAACGTAAAAATTTCAAATGTCATTATTTTACAACTGTTAGTAATCAGACAGAGACTAGGAGGTTAATGGGAAGCAGTCTTCTACATTGTTTTGTACTTTAACATTTTCATGGTTCCTTTGCAACTCTTGATTATCTTTTGTATGAGAACTAAAACATACATTTGTTTTATTCAAGATTTAAGTATAACACTATGGCATTCCATCTGGAGACAAACACAATACAAATAACAAATTAACCCACTGCAGAGCCTGCTGAACTGAGAATACACCTACCTCAAACTCTCAGTGAGACTTAATTTAACAGAGACTGGTAAATTGAGTTGACAGGCAGACTTCGAGGCTCTGGGCGAGCCTGGGTGAGCTATGCAACATGCACAGACTGAGCAGCGCATGCAACTGAAAGACTAACAATGCCACAATAAATCAGAGATACAAATATGGTCAGAATCAACCATCATATTGCATCTGGAAGAGTTGCTGGTTAGCTTACCTAGGCAAGTGTTTCAGTTCCCTGTATTTTTCCATAGAGTTCATACCTTAGGCCTAGAGAATGAGCACAGTAGCCTGATACAGAAGATATCACAAACGCCTGTATTTAAAATAGTATTAAAATTGCCATCTAGATTTAATTTTGTGAGGATGCACATATGCCCCACACATGCACATTTAAAGATTTTATATATCCATTTACAGTATATTGATACCAATAAACAGAGACAACAGAGTTTTAGAATTGTACAAAGAAAATGTTTCTTATTGAGGAAATACAGATATGAATTCAAAGGTTTCAGGATGAGTGGTGTATATATACTGCTGCATGGGGAAAAAAAAATCAATATACAAACTACCATAGACTCTGTTGAATGCTTACATAAGCAAAAATTCATTTAAAAGTACACAGACAATGAAGTTACAGAAGATAGAAGTCATTTGTTTGTGCACTTTCAAAGTTTCTAGTACTAAAAACCAAAAAGTGGACTTTTACACGTAGACATCCTGCATTATGCTGAAAGATTCCTCAGAAGTCTAAAATATGCATGGCAGCATTTTGGAGATCTTAATTTTTAGTTAAATACAAACATAATTTCTTCACTGGAGGTAGACAAATATAAAATAAAAAGAACTTGAAATAGTCTGAATAAAATTCAGTTTTAGTTGCCCTTTATTGGTGATGCTATATCTCATTAACTCTCAGCTTAGCTTGTATATTCAGGATATGCTTTGCACCACTGGAAAATAGTTTATAAAGAGGTATGAAAGTTAAATGTGAGTTAAGCCATGTTGGCTGCAATTGGTGAGTATCATTTGGCCTGGATGTAACATGGACGATATTCTGAAAAAACAAGGATGATTCTTACAAAATTCTCAACTTTAGAACCTGTCATTCCTTAGTTTAAAGGAAGTTAATTATTTGCTATGTAATGAAAAAACAGCATTTCACAAAACTATATTCAGGGTATGAGAAGATGAGAGTGGGAGCTTATAGATCTGAGGACTAAAGGAAGACAGACAGTTTTGGCCCAGTACCCAGAGACCAGGTACACTGAATGATCACCCAGCTGGTCAGACTTAGCAGAGGAATCTCTTCCCAGTCACTTACTTGGCTTCATACATGGGGTAACAACGAATGCAGAATATTCCTTACACCAGATCTTCTCATACCAAGATCCTAGGTGGAGTTGAATCTTTTTACCCAATAAGCATCTATTAACATACCAGATTCACCTATGCATATTTTTTTTCAAGGCTTACTTTCAAATGAAAGACAAAATACCTTCTAGTGTGTAAGTAAAGATTCTATGCCCATGGTGAGCCTCTTCTTTTTTCACTATTTCAGCTACCATTGACATGTCAATAAATGAAAGCAAATCTCAATCACTTGTAATGAAATGGACTCTTTTCTGCCTGCACAAAATCCAGTAAAAGAAAATAAATCCCCTACAAGCGAGCGTTGCCATGTTTCCGTTTCATTCTTTCCCACCATCTTCCTTTTGCACCTCATTTTCACATACATTCTCTTCGTTCAGTCCTGTCTTAGTCTCTTGCTTCTGTTACTTTTTATAGTGCTCTTCTGCTCTTAATCATTTATTTTCATTCCCCACCTTCTCCAGTTTTTCTTTATCAATTCACACCAACAGCTACAATATAGTTTATTACCCAGGACTTTCCCAGGTATTGTTTGCTTCTCTTCTTTTTTTGCCTAATTCTTCTCTCAACAAACTCCTGTGCTGAGTTGATTCTACACAGCTGAGTGAAACTTCTGTTGCCCAGAAGTCAAGTCATTCTCACAGCTCTCCATCTAAACCAATTCTCTCCTGAATTAATGACCTACACATCGTTATCTCTTTTAAATCAATTCACCTACTTCATGTTTCGGTTTGCCCTCATTTCACTTTTTTCTTTATTGCCATACAGACCTCAAGTTCCAGTTGACTCTCTCAGATCTTCAGCCACCCAGACCTCAATCAGAGCATGACACTGGGCTGCCCAATCTTGGTGAGGAAATCCTGTCTTTGGCACATTTGTATTCCACTGTTTTACCTTCTGAAACATATTTTGTGAAAACTACCAGTTTAAGGCTTTTTTAGTACACTTCTCCAGGCTGAAAAACCTCACTTGAAAGTTCTTACTGGACAAGTCACTCCAATTAAAAGAATGACTCCAGTGAAAAACTGCCTACTGTTGCAATTTGGACTTTTCTGGTTTATGCACTGTTGTTAAATTAATTTAAACGAGAACCTAGATACTGTGCTCCGCATCCTAACACACTCTGATAATGACATTCTTGGGTTAAATTCTGCTCCTACATGTCATTACTTAAATACATTAACCAGTGCTGACCGACAGTAAAAAGAGGGTTAAAGTGAGCATAAGCTTATATGTACAAACCCACGATGCTTACAAGAAACATACATTAGTTCTGTATCTGAATGGCAAGTAAAGCTATCATATGGCTAGGCTGACAAGAACAACTTTATTCTTTTATTCACTTAGGAAAATCATGCCACATTACAAAGAAAAGGTTTCAAGATAGTTGCCAACGTTGCTGAAAGCAAAAAAAGGTAAACTGATTGTTCTATACCTTATGCCATAGTAAAATGCTTTCATGCTATCAAAACTGAGGACAGTACTTTGAAGTTTTGCACACTTAATAATATTAGCATTTCTAGTACTCCATTTTTCATAGCTAGGATGCAAAATTTGTTCCAGATTCAAAAGCAGTATAAGGAGCTCTAAAGAATATCAGATCTATTATTAATGAATTAGGTATGGGGAAAATAGAAGTAGGATTTTTCTGTGTGTGTTTAAAATTAGAAATACTTTATGATTTAGCTAACCAAATCCACTTTGGCAAACACGCAGTAAGCATACTGGTAGGAATTAAGTGGTTTTGTTGATGGGCAATAGAAAACAAGTTAATTCACATTTAGAACCTAAGCTATAGAACTCTGCAAAGGGTTTTATACATTCCCTCAGTGCAATGGCTGGATGTCTAAAAACTTGCTAGTCACCACTTTCTACTAAAATAACAAGTGATCTCCACTTTTTTTTTTTTAAATATCTGTCTTGCCCTACAAATTGACTTCATATCCGTGTAAGATATATTTGGGAATGGATGGTAGCTACATCTTACATTTTGCAATTTATAGTCTTAAGCAGCATTATTCTAATTTACTGGGCAAATGTGTGCTGTAAAAATCCCAGCACAGAAAACTGACAGCTAATTGAGGTTTTTTACAAACGGACTTCAAAGGAGTGGGGCTCCTTTGTCATTGCTGCCACTAGAACTGAGGTAAAAAACCAATCTGACCTTCAAGGTAGGACTAAACCTTCCAACCACAGGAAACGGAAAGAAACCTCTTTCTCAATAAAAAGACACAAGCCATAGAAGCAAGACTTTTCCAAGACAGGGGGAAGGTGGTGGAGAGTCTGAGGAGTCACAGTCATGTGCAGAAGTAAGACACAAACAACTCCTTTCCTGTTCCACAAGATTTTTCCTGTCACTACTCATTGTGGAGTATCAAGAACTAGTTCTCAAATGCATCAGTCTTCCAACTAACTTGTTTTTATTCAAGATAATCTATGATCTCAGCTTTTTGGATATCATGCTGAAACCTATAAAAGGTTTGACTTTATTGGTGGTAGCCTGTACTTTTGAGTACTCAGCATTAAAATTTGTTGTTTATTTTACTACCTCATTGAAAGAAATGTGAATTTATAATAAGAGCTGATAACTGTAAAGACAGAAAAACAGGGATGGCAGAGATTAAAATTATGTTTCTGTAAGACTGGTTTAATTTTATGCTGCTTGCAAAGTGAAGAAGAGAATTACAAATGTATTCTTCCTATTTTGCTCTGCCTCAAAATTTAAACATCTTTTTTACTGGCTCTAGAACCCATTCTTTGATATCAATTTCAGAAACACCTGCTGCAGTAAAGAAATGCCTGAATATATAGTGTTTGCTTTTTAACAAGGGAGTCCATGTGACTTGCTTGTTACCAAGGAAACAGGATCACTGCTGTAATGACACAAAACTTTAACTGGCTGTGTGCTCTTTTTATGAGAAAAATCTTAACCACTTCTTGCACTGCTATAAGTTTAGCATGTTAGGGACATAAACTGCACAGTTTAGAAAATCTGCCTCTTGCTAGAGACTCGCTGAGTTTACCAGCAAGCAGTGAAAGAGCAAGAGAAAAGGAAGAAGTAAATCCTACTGAGAACAACTCTTCTCTCAGAATGATCTTTCATTACTAAACATATTGTTAACTGGGAGGGAAAATGACAGAAAGTGATGATCCAATTCCAGGGGCCCACTCAAAATAAACAGTCAAAAGTATCTTGATCCAGCCAGTTCCTTAGTGAGGCTGACCAGCATCCCATCTTGACCCAAGCTGCCTACGCTAAGAAAAATGGTTATGCAAAATAATTACCTCGTACAAACGGGTAACCAGGCATAATCAAGAGTAATGAAAGGGACTCAATCTGACACTGAACTATTTCTGCATGTTATAAAAGTGTTAAATGAAAATATATTAGGTAAATTGATGATTTCGTATTTTCATGGTAGGCAACTTGGCATTTTTAGTAACTCTTAGAGCCTTTTCTGTTATTTGCAAAAGGCAGACAGAAACGGACCCATCAGAAAATGAACTGCACAGTTAAAAGCTCATTTTGTATAGCACCGAAGTTTGCCCTTACATTGAATGTGGCTTTATTCAACATACTCTCCATTTGTTTCAGAGCTTTATAAATAGTGTCTTTGTAAAGGAAACTGATATATACCAACTAGCTACCAACAGCAACATATAAAGTGCTTTTTGACTGTTACTGCCAATCCACTTGATTTAAATTTTTGCCCCATTCTTTTAAACTATGGAAAGGAGAACATTTTTGTACATGTCTACACACATGCGAGAAATATCATACCATATCCTCTCCCTCATTTAATTCAACAATTTTAGACACAAAATACCAGGACTGCCTGATTTAACCTTCTTATTTTCTCTAGCAGCATTAAACAAGAGTTTGTTCTGAGGCAACCGTAAAAGATCACAAGCCCTCAAATGCTTCCAAGGGTGACTGGAGAGTATTCAACTCTAATACAGTATACACTAAACTATTCTTCTCATAAGCACTGTAAAGATCACTTTGAATACAAAGAAGCACAACAAAAATCTACTTGATGGAAATCTGCTCACAAATACCTATTTCTGAGGTCCGTTGAACAATTCATAGCAATTAACTTTATAGAGCAAGTCTCACTGTCTTTACTGAGAAGGCAATCGGTGTAAGAGTCATACTATTTGAAAGTGAAGTTAATTTATATTTTTTTAATGGAAGACTCAATAACGAGACAATAAATACAACACATGAAACCCTTCAGTATTATGGAGTTGCTGTATGACATACCAGTTTTATTGCACATCACACCAAGGCAAATGACAAACACCTTTTCTTTGAGGTGTCTTAGTCCTGGAACCATACAACACCGAGGTGTTTCATTAGGGTGACTTTAGAAGGATATGTTTCTGTAACACTTCCACTACTACCCATAATCTGCAGGAGAAAATGTTTTCAATTGTACTTATACTGAATACTGAAACACTTCTGGCTCAGTACTGCCTTAAAAGTGAAAGACAGAAAATGCAAGTGAGAGCAAGAAAGTGTAAGCAAGCGCAAGAATATAAGCAGGCAGGAGTCAGACATGCACATGAACAGATTCTTGCACCTGAATAAAAGCTATTTACACTGGGTACTGCTGGCAAATTTCTCTTAATAAGACCAACTGCTGGAAAAAGAAATACTACCTATAGAAATGCAGCTGAGAGGAATAAAGAACTAAGAAAACCAAACAGTTTCTAGTCCTTTTTACTTTAACAATTGAGAAAAAGATTAACTACAAAAATAGTTTTGACAATATAAAACCATACATTCTGACTCCAGTTTTTTACTTTGCTTATATTTTGATCTGAAATTTAAAGGATTACATTTGTACATAAAGCAGATCTTATTGATAATTTTATATGCTTCCTGTAGAGCATTAGAAATTATGCATAATATTCTTCCTGATTAAAAATTGTCATTTAAGCTGTAGCAAGTAGTTACTTGACTGCTAACTTCTGTAAAACTAAGAGCAAAACTAAGCGGAAGCTGGCAGATATCTTGAGTGCTGACAGGTATTTGGAGTATATCTCCATCTACAGCAACTGTCTAAAGGCTGTGAATGCTGCTAGTAGTATTGTCAGCGTAACTATCCTGAAATTAGCACATCATGGACAGAAAACTCTGACTGGAATGTCTATATATTAACTCAAAAGGGTTATAAAAAGAAAATTGCATATTAAAAAAAACATTGATGGGGAAGATGTCAATTCTGTCAGACATGAAATAGAGAATGCCACACTACAGGCAGGGCAGAGGAGGCGGCAACACAGGGAACATGAAAACAAATGTGGATGTATCATCACTCTGTTCACAAATCAGATTAAGGAGCTTTTCTTTCTACAATACTTTTAATGGCGTCTCTGTACTGCAAACTGCCCCTTGGGATCAAAAGGGAGAAAAGCAAATAAAATTTCTTGTTAGTACAGACACATTATTCTTACCAGCATGGGTGGCATCGTCCGTAAGTATTTGAAGGGAGAGGTTTTCCATATATACACTCCTAACTGACATGAGTGTGCTGGAAAAATCCTCAAAGATAAACTAAGATTTGGTCAATTATGTACTCAAGTTGAAACAGAGCTTCCATAACTCTCCTGCAATGTCTTTCACACACAACAGAATAAAACTATGCTATGCTTTGCATTATGGAGGCAATCACCTTCCACAGATAATTGTCTTCTCCCAGCTCAATTTACAGATTTTTAGCATTTTTTCAGACCATTTAAAAAGACTAACCACTGGTAATAAAGAAAGAAATAATTCTGCAAACCTTAGGTCTGAATGAAATAAGAGGATGCAGGGCAGTACCACATGGAAAGGAGCAGCAGAGTTGCAACAAATGCTATCTGACAGACTTGACACACTTTTCCAATGACTATTCAATAACCTGCCAAATCCCAGACAGATCACTTGTAAAATCAAAACCGACAACCATAACATCACCTTCATTTGTTTGGATAAAACTAGCTTTATAAAGCCAAATGCTTCTAGTAAGCCTCAAGTACCAGTATTTCCCTGTACTTCCTTACTACATTCAAACCACCCTTCCTTCTAACATTAAGCATTCTGTGTGTCTTTCTCCCTGCTTGTTTCTGCCCTCTTTATCACTGCTTCTGCTCCTCCTGATATATTTTTTTCCTTCCTCATTTTCCTCTAACATTCATCAACCCTCCAGAGCAGGGAAAGGCAAATTTAATACATTCGTAGAATGGCATGTAATACCCATCTTCAACGTCGATATGTGCCAAAACACAGAATAAATGACAATATAACATGATAACACAATTCTTGCAGAATGAAGAGACATGAAAATATGAATTCTCATATACTTTGACCAAACAATTTTTGCCCTACTTCTCACATTTCAGTTAGATCAAAACAGGCACGATGCTTTTTTGAAGTTTGATGTCAAGCCTCATAGGTTATGAAAGACTAAAAACAAAACTGTCAGTTATGAAGTGAGGAATGCAGAAAACAAGAATAACAGTGAGACAGCTCTATGTTTGTTAAGAGCAATCTACTCCAAATATTTTAATTCTACCATCCACAAAAATTCCACAGAACAGTACTTTTTTGCAATGCAACTTCATGCATTATCTGAACAGGCTAATCAAATTTCAGATATCAAAGATATTTTTACTTCAACAATCATCAGTGCTTGGCAACACAGTTCTATTGAAAGATAAATACTGTGTAATGTCTCAACATAGTTTTGTAAGTAGATCAATCAATTAACATAGCAATAAATTAGTTCTATTAGCATGTTTCAGGCATTAGGAGGTGCTTTACTAATTAAGTCACATATTTAAGCAAATGCTATTCCCAGTTTGTTCATGTAAATTATATTCCTCTCTATCAGAGTGCTTGCTTACTGTTACAGAATGCAACTGAGATCTGTTAAAGTTCAGTGCCAAGTTGATAACACAAGCTGCTACTTAAGGATCCAACCAGGTAAAAATCTGGCCACTAGCCACAGTTCTTAGGATTCGTTAGCTGAATCCTGCCATCCTGCCATGCCTATTAGAAGGCATGGATATGTACACAGATAGCTTTAAGAACTGTTATGCCATCACCACCTGTGTTTTTGAGAAATTAATCTATTCAAAACTTAATTTAAAACTTTACTTCCCATCGATATTGTTTTGCAGTATTTCAGGGTTTAATTACTTACTTTTAATCTTATTGTTTATCTGATCGTGCCCTAACAGCAGAATACTGGCACCACGTACACTGCAAACTGAACGGTCAGGACAATTTTGCTGCCTCGTTTCCAATCGCCCCCAGAACTTCTGGGCTGCAACTGCAGATCCAATGTGTTACAGAATGTGCAAAACAAAAATTCAGTATAAAAATCTTATTATTAGTATTTCCCAAAAAACATATGTAACTGAACACCACATATCCTACATACGTAACTGATGCAATGCCTAACTAAATATATAACCATATTCTAACTATATGGATGTCAAAGATATCATCTCAATGAGCATTCGGCCCTCACGTATAAGTATCAATACCTGAAAATACTCCAAACTTTTTCTGCAGAATAAAATTATAAAAAACATTCACTGCTGCATTGATACAGGTGTATGTGTGTAGGCTTTTGCTTATTTACGTTATATATAGATAGTATGGAATTCAAATAAGAGGTATTCCCATTCATTCAATGTATAAATTCTGTATTAACGATAATTTCAGCTATTTTGTTTATATGCTCGAAAAACATTTTTTAGAATTATTTTGCTTTTTCATAGACGCATCTGTCGTAGCTTTTCATCCGGAAGACTAGTTAACTGAGAGCTATACTGCTGCTATAAATACAGTACTATCAGCCCAGCTAAGCAAGTGCTAAAAGGAGAAAATAATTAGAATATTTTGGAAACATTTCTGTAGCTATAAAACTTATTTCTTATATATCTAAAAATGAGGCAGAGAACATAACATGACATGAACAGCATAAAGCATAAGACTACAAAAACATTTTTCACCTTATTCGAGATTGAAATTACAAGTCCTGCAAATGGAGAAATTTATAAAACTAAAGTTCCTTTAAAATGTTGATTAGTTTATCAAAACCTTATCTCAATACTGTCACTGGCCAAGAACACATTAAAAGCATTGTTTTAAAAAGTTCTTCTCCTCTGTCTTTATTGTAAATACATTAATGCCTATGTATTCAAACATCTTATTTAAAATAATATTCCACAAATATTTCCGTGAAGCAATTTTAGTTCATTCTTTACACTAGAACAGTGCCTGTACCTGCCATATAGTAAACCGTCCCCTGTTGAGAGATGAAGCTATTGAATGAAATACAACTGATGGACCAGTTTGCAGTTAAGTACGAGGAAATGTTTTTATCCCTCTAAAATATTTGAAAGTAACTTTGAAAGGGTAAATTTTCAATTTCTTTAAAATGAACTCAGAGATACAATATCCATAGGAACCTCACAGTCATTTTCTTAAAAGATTTCATTTATGCTTAAAAGCAACATTTTAAGACTAGTAATGGTATTGTATAGAAATTAACACTCTTTTTACCTCTCATACCTTTAACGTACACATTTAAATGTTCTCAATAACACACTGACAATTGCAACTGAAATGCAGATAAGAAAAACCCCAAAATCCAAACCAAACAAGAATACTTTGACACACTAAAACGAAACATTTATTCTTCCACATTATTTTAACTTTATGGCCCGCAACATCAAAAGACGATTCCTGGCTTTATATACTGTTTAGTGCTAAATAAATCTTAAAGAGGAATATTTCCAGGAAAACTTTTTTTTTTTTTTGAGTGGCTGACTGGTTGGTACTGAAATTTGCCTGTCAGTTGGTACTGTGTCTTTCTACCATGCGTCTCGTAGCTACCTTGCAGGAGGGAGGAAGCATTTACAAAATGAGAGAGGTAGAAATAGTGAATTTTTTTACTACAATTTAACTCCGTGACTCAAAGGCCACTGACGCAAAACATCTAAGAACACAACATTTGCTATCAAATATGTTGCCAGTAACGTCATCAGGTGAAACGAAGACAACATATTTTTTGAACATTGCAATCCTCTAATCATCACAGAGAACTGATGACTCCTCTGGTGTACAAACACAGACAACAGTTCCTCAGAACTTGCTCTAGCCTCTCTTCTGATGATTTACTGAGCAGATTCTCTGCTTTCTTTGAAGTGTATGTTTGAGCAGCTATCACACAAGAGAACAAACACTCAGCTCTACAACTTAACAGAACATAAAACTTATAAATATCTGTAACCTGTTGCAGCATGTAGCTGTGGCCTAGAAATGAGGTAAAACAATACCCAGCAGAGTAACCTCTGAAAATATTCACAAAATTCTGTTTATATCATTCCTGCATATATTTTAATCCAAACATTGGCATTGCCAAAGCAAAACAGTCAATAAAGTGGCAGTATTCTTATTTGAATAACATTGCATAGCTACAAAGTGGAGTACATTTTAGTAGTTTCACACTGCTTAGGCTTTTTTTCAGTTCATACATAACATCTGTTTGGCCAGCTGTGTATTTAGCTAACACCTCTGCCTGGGTTTTATGTGAAACACAACTCAAGTTAAAATTGCAGGTTGCGATTTCGGGGAATCACAGATTTATAGTTAATTTGAGGCTGGAAGGCACCTCTAGAGGTTGCCCAGCCAATCCCCCTGCACAAGGCTGCCCAGGCCTGTGCTCTGTCAAGTCTTTCATATATGCGAGTGTGCAGTGTCAATAATCTCTGGGCAACCTGTTAGAGCATTCCATCACTCTTACAGTAAAACCAGTTTTTTCTTATTTTCCTTGGTTTTCAGTTTGTGCCAGTTATGAGGATGATGGGAAGAAAATGTTCTTCTAAAAAGTGAGAACATTTGATAAAGAAACCAGAGAGATAGAAAAGTGGAACATCGCAACATTTTAGTGGGGTTTTTATAACTTTTTACAGCTTTTAGCTTTCTATATACTTGAAATCATATAACCTATTATGATGATTTATGTTGAAAGACTCAGTTACATGGTCCAAAGACTTGTGATCCTTGTTGCCAAAGATCCCTCTTGTTCCTCTATATGTATTTACAAAGAGCTAATATGTGTGATATTTTTCCAATAGATTGATAAGAATGTGATTAAAACACAAGTGTACTTGTTATAACAAGTTTTATTTATCTGTAATGTACCAATCATGAGTGTAAATAAACATTAATTTAAATAAGTATTAACAGATAGGCCTTCACCAGCTAGCAGATGCAGCAATCTAATTCAACAGTGTCAATTCTTGATTTAGGTTTTGCTCTGCATGGACTGGAAAATTTAACTTGTGATGTCAATTTTATTATTACAAAGAACTTGTTATTCAGCCGACAAATTAGCAGAGCTAGAATCTCTTTTTTACATGAAGGCATGAAAGTGGACTATAAAGAAAGCTATTTGACCAAAGCTGTGACTGAGCTAATGCAGCATTAAAATTGGGAAATACGAAAACCGAGATTACAAATGATAGAGAATGACAACAGAAAGAATACATTAATGGCAGTTCACAGCATAAGGAATCAAAACAAATTAAATTTCCATGATTAACCACTAACATTTGATACAACAATGAAGAGAAATGCTTGCAAGCTGATCCATATTATTTTACTGCAAACTGTTAACTGTATCTGAGTTTCAAAATACAATTCTTTCTTTATAACAGTGGCAAACTATTTCATACAGATCAATTAAAATGTTTTGCCTCATCAGAGCTATGCTGATTGTATGAAATTACTGCACTTGGAAGGGAGAAATCCCCAAAGGAACAACCTCACAACAAAAATCTTAGGCAGTATTCCTTCCAGCATTTAATAATCAGTGCATTCACTCTTAGAGACATTAATCTTATTTTCTGATCACCATAATCCTATTCTAGGACCTAAATCAGATCTTAAAAGTGATTAATTAAAAACTGACCCTCTAATTTGTATCTATAGGATGCCTAATCGGACATAACCATTATAGGATTTTTCATTTTCACACTGAAGTGTGGTCATTTAATTTTGCAGTGAGAAGAAACCCAGAGAGAAGAGCAGATTAATTATTTTTATTATTTTATATTACATTTCTTCCTAATAGACAGATGTAATGCCCCAGAGACTTTTTATGCATATTAAGACTGTAATTTTTTTCTCCTAGACTGAGGTATCCCTACGTTCTACAGCATAGTCCTATGACTAATATCTCAATGTTTCATAACTGCTAACTCTTCCATTAATAAAGATGTAATTAGCAACTATACACACACCTGTACTATAAAGCACAAACTAAATAGAATAATCATATGTATTTACAGTGTTTTATATTAAAATACTATTAAACCAAAATATTATTAAACCTATAGTATAGAAGTATTGCAGGTAGTGTCCTGGTTTCAGCTGGGACAGATTGAATTTTCTTCCTAGTAGCTGGTACAGCGCTGTGTTTAGGGTGAGAATAATGTTGGTAACACACTGATGTTCCTCGTTGTTGCTAAGTAATGTTTATACCAAGCCAAAGACTTTTCAGTTTCTCAGGCCTTGCCAGCGAGCGAAAAGGCTGGTGGGGCACAAGAAGCTGGAAGGACACAGCCAGGACAGCTGACCCAAACTGGCCAAAGGGATATTCCATAGCATAGGATGTCGTGCTCAGCATATAAAATGGGGGGAGTGAGCTGGGGAGTGGGGATCGCTGCTCAGGGACTGGCTGGGCATTGGTCAGCGGATGGTCAGCAATTGTGTTGAGCATCATTTGTCTTTTTTTTTTTCCCACTTGAGTTTTATTTCTGTTTCTCTTTTTGTTATCTCCCTTTCCGTTACTATTCTTATATTATTATTCTTATGATTAGTAATAGTCATATATTTTCTATATTTCAATTATTAAACTGCTCTTGTCTCAACCTCCCCCCCATGCCCCGATTCTCCTCCCCATCCCACTGCAGGGGGTGGGGTGTGAAGGAGGCTGCATGGTACTTAGTTGCTGGCTGAGGTTAAACCACAACAGTAAGGTACAGAGGTTACCACTGAATAACGTAATAAGCACTTCAGAGTCCAGCACGTTCAAGATCTCCTGTTGATGAAGCTGAAAATCCATTAAGAAAGGACAATACTGGAGAAGCTGGCAACATGAAGTGAATCTGACGTGCATTTCTTTTAGATGCTTTTTCTTACCAACAGTGCCAGGTCATGACTCTCAGAAAATAAAGGGCATTGAGAATTCAAATGATACCCTAGCAATGATGATACTTTCTAAAATGGGATCCTTCTATCATTGCCTGAAAGATCTTTATATTAGTTTAATACTGCTGCTCTAGCTGCTGAGGAAGTCTGGTATGTCAGTAGAAAAATGCATTTTAAAACCCACTTTATCTGCTGTAGATGAGGTATATAGTAATTTTGCTCAACAGCTATGCTTTTCTGGAATCCCACTAATATTCCAGTGGAGAACTATCTAGCTAAGACAGAATGCCAATACATCTATTATTCAAGAAAAATATCCAAGGAAATAGTTCAGAGATACATACGTGAACAGAACCTTTTTGTCATAATGTCCAGGTATTAAAGAATATTCTCAAATCCACTACAGTCCATTGCTTCATGCAATGTGTTGAGAATTATGAAATTACCAAATGCAAAACAAGCCTCTAAAAATAAACATAGTCTTTTTGCAACCTATTGTAACGCAAAAAAGGTTAACATCAATGCAGTGCATCGGATTTGTGTTTACAAATTGTTGACAAATGGTGTTGGCAAGTTTCCTTGAGCAAATTCCCTTGAACAAATTTCTTTCCTTAGAGATAATTGCTTTATTTTGTATCACAATGTTTCACATACTAAATTGTACTCATACTAAGAAAACAGGTTACTTAAGTATGCTACCTTCTCAATAAAACTTTGCTCTTTCTGTGAAATCAATTGTATCAATCTCATTCAGCTCACTACATTTATTAGAAGAAAACAGGTTTGGTTTTTGTTTGGTTTGGGTTTGGGTTTTCTTTACATCAGCAAAATAGTGTAATGGTGTTTCTTCTAACCTGTGCATCATTCGTACAACCCATTATGTGGGTTTGCGATTTTGAATATTTTCCTGTGCAGGTCCCTCATACCTGGCTTTTTTTTTTTTTTTTTTTAATAAGCAAAAACATGAGAATGTTTAGGTCTCAGGAATAAGGAAATTCTTTTCCCTTCCTCTTTTTAACATAAGTGGCTAAGAGATCATAAACAAACTATGCTTGAAATGTCATTTCTCAAAGTAGAATAAAAAGATACTGTAATAAAATATTTCTGTAACAACAATGTATTAGGATGAAAAAACCACCTGAAAAGTGGTATCATTGCTTTTAGATCAGTGCTGTATTATTCATAGTTATAATGTCACAGTATGGTTACTGTTGAATTGTACAATTGATGACAGATTTTTAAAAAAATACGTGAAATTCTGACAATTGAAATTTAAAAAAAATCCAAACCCAAAACAATATTGGTTAAAGCAGGAAAATAATACATCACAGTTCAAGTAATGAAGTGCTACTATGAATGCATTTTCCATTGATTAAGGCCAAATTTTCAAATTAATATTGCTACCTAGAGTATCCACAGTATTTCCTAATCTAATGGCTTCTGGTTGAAACCGTTGTCCAATTTTGTCATATTTTAGTATTAATTGTTTTGCTATCTTTATGACTGCTTGTGGAGGTAATGATAATTACTCCAGCAACTCAATGTACACCTGAAACCATAATCATAACTTATTAAAATATCTTGGTATCCCATAAAGCTTGAAATTGAGTTTCTTTCATAATCAAACTGGTTGAGGAGGAGAAACTAGCTACCCTTAACTTACAGATGTTATACTGCATTAACACTTGTTTGCGTGGAACTCGGGATCATCAGTTCTAACAAGCCAATGAAAAGATAAGACCTTAAATAGCACACTGTTTGGAATTTATTTTCCTGCTCTATGTTTAAAGCAGCAAGTTATGAAATGAAGTTGACAAGAAGTTATCAGTTCACTACTTCACATAGCTATATGTAACAGTCTTAAAATGAAATATAACTGGACAGGAAGAGCAAAAATTGAGTTAAAAATTTAATTGCAAATGTATTTTGTAATTTCCCCCTTTTTAAAAAAAACAAAACAAAAAAACCAAAATTAAGCACAAAATGAAGGACAATTTCTTTAAAATGACTTAACAAAAAGCCACATATGGGCCCCTCAACTTGAAGTACTTGAAACCATTTTAATCTTCACAGCGCTTAGCCAAATTCTACAAAACAGGTTCTTAGGGAGAAAAAGGTAAGTCTCTTGAGATGTTTTTCTATACAAACATAATTTTGCCATTTATATCATCATCATCATCCTCAAGATGCCTCATCAAATTGATATTTGCTTTTTCAAATCCAGGAAAAATCAAAAAGACATGAAGGCCACAAAATACATCTTGGCATTCTTCCATTTATCTATTACATTTCCCAGTACATCTAGCTTTCTTGAAAAAAAGTTTCAACTTGAAAATCAGAAACTCTGCACAAGACCATGCAAATAGTACAACTAAGTATGTACACTTCTACTGAAACATATTGATTTTAAATTGGGCTGGATTCTGCAAATTGATACATCCATGGACTCACAGGTATGGATGCACTATCCCTGTGCAGAGGCTTGTGGACAGCAAATTTAATATGACGGCTTACTATGAATGTGTTTTTCCAATCTATAAACAATTTGTACAGGTGTAGTACTGAAAAAACATTGTACTGAAAAATTATTAGTGAAAGAAGTTAACACTGCTTTCAAAAACAAACACTCATCAACATTACTTCTTAAATAGTTCTTAATATCATTTACAAATACTCTAGATAATTATGTTTACAGCAAAACGGAAAGATTTTAGCGGATTATATCCATTGTATGATTGTATACCAAAGGGTTTGTTTTGAGATTTTGAACAGATGACTGTATTAAACTATTTCTGGACATATTCAATGTTAACATTAATGAAAGCAGCACACACAGCAGCAGATTGCAAAATTCAGCAAGAAAGAGTTCAATGGCTGGACTTTTTAATTTGGTTGATAAATACTCTAATAAATAGTGCTTCACTGTCATCCCCCCCAAAAAATTTAAAAACAAAATACAAACCCCACACAAACAAAAGCAAAACAAAACTAAAAAAGACCAAATAAAAGAAATCAAAATCACCCAATGTTTGAAGACATGTACGGATGCAGACTTTGAGGTCACTTACATATTTCTGAAAGCTTTACGCAGTGATTTTTGTTCAAATTTAAATAAATTAAAATGACTATATATGTCATATATTCCTTTAAAACATAACAAATACACTTGTAATTTGAACAGGAACGTTCTATTTTAAAAAACCCACTGTTTTAAAGATTTTGAAGAAGTTGGCATTATATTTCAAATTAAATTACGATGAAAAAAGCTTAGTATTTTCTGGACTACTTGACAGATACTTACACAAAAAAGGGCATCAGCTGAATAAGAGTCTCTTTTTTGGGATTGGCTGTGAATTCTGGCACAGTTTGAATAATTTTGTTCATTACGTTCCTTAAGTAATTTTGTAGCTGCTTGCGTCGCTCTTCTACAAACTTTGCATCCTAAAAACAGAAAGGAAAAAATATAATTGGCACAAAGTTTGTTTTTCAACTCTACAATATAACTGAACAGTCCTAATAAGCATAAAATTTAATCTGTTTATGATCTATGTTTATTATGTCTATAGAAATGCATTGGCAATATGTAAAAACCCCTCGACTCAGTCCTCAAGGGAAAAACATGCAAGCTAATACAAAAACATCCACTGTAGGATGCCAAATTTTCTCCTAGGCAGAATGTCTCTTCCATAGACCAGAATTCTTTTACCAACAGTAGATCTCCATAAAATACTAGTGTCTTAAAAAGGCAGTGCATAACAGCAGCATAGGCAATTTATGCGCATAACAATTTATGCAACTCTTTTTGAGATCCAGGACTACCAGACTTCGCAGGAGGAAACACCAACTTATGCCCACCATTTCTTCAGAATTCATACTTTTTCAATATTTGGCACACAAGCTTCAGAATGGATTAATATTTCTCCAGCTTTTTTATTTTGTCAATAAATTATTATTTTGTGATGGAGCTTTCATATAGTAGATTGCTTTTTTAAAGGCTATCTCACAACTCTCAAAAATGTTTTATTGACGTTCCTATAGTAATTTGGTCTCATGATTTTATACTATATTGGCCCCAATAAACAAAATAATTCTATTAACTCCACATTCTGCTGAGGGACTCACAAATTAAAAGTCTAACAACCATCAAATGCCATGCATCCTGTAATTTACATTTAACTTAAATTATTTCCTGTGAGGGATCACAATCACAGTGACCTATAATATCAAGTGTATGTATTTCACACTAATGTAAGACTATAATAGGTTTACAATGAAATCAGGCGCTGACTGGTTTGTGCTACAGCCAGCACGCTATATCTCAGGAATGCAGGCATCCTGATCACCTAGTTTAAATGTCAAAGTATGTTCTTTTGGCATGAAGCCAAAACTATTATTAGACAACTACAGCTTTCAAAGGAAGACTATTACGTGTAAGATGTTTCTATCCAACCTGTATTATTTATCTGGGTAAGAAAAGCTGTTGAAACAAATTCTTGTTTCTTGGGGGCGGGGGGGGTGGGGAGAGGAGACAACCCACCAATAAAACCACCATAAATACATTTGACTACACTGAATAAATTCATTGTATTAAAAAGGTTTAAACCACGGTGCCACGAATGGGATGCAAATCTGAATATTATCCCTTCCTCAGACAATAGACACTAATTCATCATTAAAGCAGGGATGCTCCTTCGATTTCAGGAGGACTGCTGTAGAGTTCCTAGAATCTTGATTGACATTTCATTCTGTTCTCTCTCATTAGGAGAAGTTAACAGGAACAGCAATATTTTAGGAGACATAAGAAAATGAGGAAAGATTCTGAATGACATTTCACAAAGTAGTAATTTAAATTCATAGAATTAAAAAAAAAAATCAACCAATGTTAAGTAAGGCACATTTGCAAATATTGGGAACTAATTCTGTATACTGAAAATAGCCTATTTTTTTAGAATTTATGTAAGTCTTTCTGTTCTTTGACTTATTTGCATGTGATTACTTAATAACATGTAATTGTAATTATTGTAACATTTATAAATGCTGAAAGCATTCATACTTACAGGCTTCAAAATCTTAGGCAGTGCTTGTGTTAATTAAGTTCACAAAATTCCAAAACATACACAGATTTATTTTATTATTTTCTGGATATGAACTTACATAGATGTCCAGCCCTGTTTCACATTCCAGTTTTATATAATTACATGTAATAATCAAGATCAGTGTGAAAACAAAAAGAACTTATGTATTCTGTGGTCTACCATTTCCTTTTTATCAGTCACATTGGTTTTTAGCAACATACACACACTACACACAAATTGTATAGCAAGTGATTCTAGTGTTGATTTACTGATAAATGAAAAAATGAAGTCTGAAAACTCTTGGAAACTGGTACTTTATTAAGAAACAAAGCTGCATTGTTGACACTTCATGCAATCCACTCTGCAGAGTCACTCACCCAGTACTCCACAACTGAGTACAGTTACTATTCAAACAGAACAGAGCAACAGCTTGCTCTGTGCCCCGCTTCACTGACGAAGTCTGGACAAATGTGTGGAACAGAAGTCTATACAAGCTGTTGGGAAATGTTAAAGCAAAAATTTTAATATGTGGCGACACACAGTATTAGAATAAAATGGAATGCTAATAATAAATAAAAGTGTAGTGCAATACTAATTAACTAATTGACTAATGCAAATTTTAATTCTTTTTCTTCTTCCCAACTAAGATTTTTGTTCCTACTGGATTCTTTGACTAGCTAAAGGAACAGCCCTGTCTTCCCATCTTTCCACTCAAAGGATTTCAAGTATCACATCATCACATTGATCGGGACACTAATTTGCTACAGCCAATTGTGTGAGGCAGAAGACAAGAAAGTGTGGCACAGGAGATCTCACAGAAAAAGAAGTTGTTTGTGGAACAGCTTTGGTTCTGAAAGCATTAACTATATGAGTAATGGTGATGCTTGGCATGTGAGACCGTTTCAATTATGGAGTAATCCTCTCCCCCAGTCTTACTTGACCGTATAATGCAGGAAGGAGGTGCGCTGCTTTGCTCAACAACCCTGCTTCCAGTGCAGACAGCTTGGAGCCATTCCAAAGAACCAGCCTCGCCCCCACTACGCTTCTTTGGTTCTACTTTCCTCACTTCTATCAATTATGTTTTCAAGCCCCCAAGAAAAATCTCCATTTTTCAAGTACCACATTCGTTAGCACTTTTTCAGTTCTTAATGCTTTTTGGTCACAAATCCTCAACAAAAGTATTTTCAGTGAAATAATTTCTATTATGTTAAGATTTGCTCTTAAGAAGAAGCTGCATTCTTTTAGCATGACTTCTGTACTGTACATGTATTTAAATAAATACATCTTCCTTCACAGGCAGGACCACTTCGTTACAAACACAGGAGCAAAATGCTGAATGTAGGTACTTTCTAGCCCTTATGTTATTGTAAAGAATCTCATTAACTACAGATAATAACGGCACAAAGGAGTTTTCTAATTAAGACTGCCAGAACATGTTTAGGGAATGCATTGTTGCTATTTAAAATGCATCAAATTAGTGTTTATAATATAGCTATTTTTCCACCATTTAATCAAGCGAAATACAGAAAATCTCAGAAAGTAAACTCAGCCTGAAAACAGTCAAAAATGTTCTTTTGGCCTGATATAAATTTGATCTCTAAAACAAACACTGAGCGATCTACCACGAAATTCTGTACCATGTACTAAAGCCCATTGTCCTTACCAGAAGTAATGTAAACCAAGGTCAAAATGATTCAGCTGTAGGTCTATACTTTATCATTAAATGTGCATTTTCCAACAGCAGGTCAGCTACTCAGAGGACTTATTCTACCACGCAGTTGTTACTGCCAAGTTGCTGTAGTAATAGTTTTTGTCACGAAACAGTAAATAGAATAATTGGTAATAGAAAAACACAACTGGTTCCAAGCCTGGCCAATTTTTTCAGTCAGAAATTATAAAAAGGTAACTGTTACCCTCTTTTTATGGGACCCAATTATCTACAACTGAAATCGAGTTAGTATTTTATAGTCCGACTCCTAAATGGTATTTTTATTTATGAGCAAAAAGGGAAAGATTTTGATTTAGATTTGTAGCTCATGCTACATGTAGAAAAAACTCATACTTTCAGTACCTATCTTTGGTGATTATATGAGATTGCATCTCTACACAAATCTACACTTGCATATCTGTTCACACAGGAAACAGCAAAAATATTCCCCTAAGATCCGATACACAGATTTATGTATGCTTGATATGAATGTACTCTGGGAACAAAGTAATTCTGTTAAAATTACAACTACATATACTTTTGTGAAAAAAAATTTACATTTTCACAGTATTAAAGGTTAGATTACATAGTTTCATTTTTAGGTAAATGCATGCATGTATGGGAAGATAAAGTAACAGTACTAAACAAACACACACTTTCAAGATCTCACTGAAGAGAAATCCTGCTTAATATGGTTGAAAAAGGAGACCTGCTCTCAAAAATATGGATTGGTATTATTTCAAAGATCAAATGTATTTTCTGAAATTCCGGTAAGAAAAATGTATATAAGAAATGGAATGCTTATTAACTTTAAAATGAAAAGGCACAGCTACCTGGCCCTTTCATTTCTTCTAACTGGGGCCAGTAGCAGATTGAACAATGCCACCAAACTTGATGGTATTTAACTCTTTACTATTACTTGTAAAAGATCTCCTGCTATATTCATTGTAAGGCTTGTCCCTGATCCCGTGGCACTACAGGGGGCAAAAGAGTATGCAAAGAAGGCAGGAGGTCTGCTTTCAAGATTTGAGATTTCTTTTCAATTCAAAAGATGAACTCTACGAAGCCATATATCCTCAGTGTGAAGGATTATTTATGGACAGCTATTATCACTCTTTGCAATGATGCTGAATTTACCTTACTGTACTTGAAAAGCAGCTCCAATGTGACCAAAGAGAAAGCCTCACATATTCAACACCACCTGATTAACAAACCGTGAAAACATTCTGTGCATAGAAGAGGAACTTGTATGTGCAGGGATGCATTGCCTATAACCATAATCCACTGCGCTTCCTAACTGATCCAAGAATCTCCCAGTTAAAAAAAGGGTACTATGTGTAAAGGGACTCATCGTGGCCACATTTACAACCAATTCACACTGACTAAACTTATATTGTACACAAATTGTTAATTGAGACAACACACTGGCATTCACCTTCAATTTGTAAGCATATTTTCTGAAAAATAAAGCTACTGCTGTTTCTGCACAAACTGCTGAAGTTATTTCTTAGCCACAGTTAAAAAGCATATACTTTTGATTAAGAGTCCACAAAATTTCAGGTAACATGCAAAGCTGCTTCAGATTGCAGAAGCATCAAAACACATCTGGGAAAATACTTTTAATCTGAAATTAATGTCTCCCAAATTATTTTATGAAATTTTTTGGCAGAGAATTTGCCAAGTTTCTGCCCACAGCAAAATGCTAATATCAAATTACAAATCTCTAAAAATGAGAATACATAAAGGAAATCTTATAGACTCTCAACAGATATTAAAAGATGACGTTAAGCTGTAAAACTAAAAAGCAGAGTCTTATGTACTGTATTTTACATTACACTTTTTTGCAGGTTTTCGTCACAAGCCAAGTTCATTCCAACTTGCAGTTTAAATTGTTTCACACAACTGCTGGTCTTTCATATACTCTGTTAGTATGTAACAGATGGCAAAACACTGATATTCTTCATTATTAACAGGACAGCTCACTTAAGATGCTTCAAGTATTTTCCATGAGCTGTTGGAAATTGTATGATTGCCATGGTTACCTGCCATGATTTAGGTACAGATAAAACACTTATATTCTGGGTTTGGTGCTGTTGCAAGCAACATCAAATGCAATGCTTCTGATGTTCTAACCATTATTTATCATTCAACTACCCTCCTATTGTTAGTGTTGGGGAGAAAAAAAAACCCAACAAACAAATGCAAACAACAAAACAGCTCAGGGCTCAATCCAACTCAATTAAAATAAAAGGAAATGTGGCTTTAGGACTTTAATGAGAGCTGTATCAGCCTCTGATACCACACAATGCATTCTATCCTAAATAAAGCTGACAATAGCGCTATTCAAAGATGAACCTGCAAATGCAGAAATAAGCTCAGGTTATTCTACTGTAGCCTAATATTTTTCACCATCTTGGTCAACCAGTCTTAGCAAAATCATCTTACCAGTTTTTGTCTATTTACATGGCATCAAATGTTTAAACTCAAAACAAAGCTGGAAATCAGAAGCAGAAATGGGAGCTAATTAAACACTGAATTGCTGAGTCATCCTCACTGTTCTATGATTAAAGAATAGTTAGATAGCAAGTATTAATTTTTACAGGCTAATTGACACCTTTGCAAAGGTCACAGTAAAACATGACTTGAATACACCTGTCCTTCAGTAACTACTGCATCATGAAACAGTTCTACAAAGCTACAGTTTTGAAAACTAAATATACCAAACACTACATATTATACAAAAAACATCTCGAAATTACTGCAATTACGGAAGTTTAGATTTTTATCCTACCTATATTACCCATTTCTTTATGGCAGAATCAGGCTAGCGTTATACAACAACACAAGGTTACACAAAACTTGAAATTGCCATTTTTGCCATCCCACTGTGAGATCTTCTGTACATTCGCTGTTCAGTGGAACCAAACAGGAATTTAAGAGGATGAGATACAAAGAAGAAATCAGGGAACTGTCAGTTTTTAAAAGAAATCTTTCTTTGAACAGAGATTTACTACATAATTGTAATTACCACTCTGTGTTTCTCTACTCAAATAGTTGATCCATCTCCATTTCCATCTCCAACTATGGGTTCCTTTCCATGATACCAGAAAGTAAGTGATGCTTTTAGATAAAGTCATTTGAAAAAGGCATTGCTGCAAAACCACCCAGCAGCAGACATGCTAAGGGTGAGCTACAGTCCTGTCAACGTCCTCAGTCCAGCACAAATTTCTGTGGACAACTGCAAAATTTTTTCAAGACTTGAGGCATCTCCTGCCAGTACTATGCAGAGCTGCTCAGCACAGCCTACCTGTTCAGTAGGGGAATGGCTCTCGGCAGCTGGGCCAGCCTTCTCAGGTCACCAGAACAGCTGCAAGCTCAGTCTATGCCTCGCAAATATGGGGTTTATTCAAATGTTATTTTTTTGAAAAAAGTCTTACCTTTTATTTTGAGTAAGAGGGTAATTTATTTATCACAACATTACAGCTACTAAGGTTTAGTCTTAGAATACACTGTTGCTGTATAGCATCCTCTAAGCAAGTCCAGAGCACAAGCATGTTAACAGACACATAAAAGCTTGTAGCCCCCCAGCCCTATGGAAACAACAGACAATCCCATTTTGCTGAATTCTTCCCCCATGCAATAGATCTCAGCCAAACTATGTCTTGTACCTCTCCAAATTGGCTCAGACATTTAGAGAATCCTGGAACAAAGTATGTTTCTTAAGATAGCTGGTATTTTCAAGCTAGCAATACCATCCATCCAAAAGGCTAAACTTTCTCAAAACCATTTTTGAGAAAAAGTGTTAAAAATGAATAAATAATAGGAAAAAAAGAAAGCTCATGAATAAAACTAAAAATAATCTCTTTTTAGTGTTGTGTTCAATGGCACTATTAGAAAAAGAACTCGGTAACATTATGCTAACAAAATCCAGCATCATTTAATATTCCATTATTTAAAGACACAAATGCCAACCATGTATCAATTTGTCAACTGGTCAGGAATCAACTGTTCATTAAAAAGCATCATAAACTGCAGTCCATAGCAAGACCCTTAAGGTTTATCTTTTGCTCAGCTACTGAACTGGGAAATTCTATTTCTGTTTTCTCCTCAGACCAAGTATTATCAGTCTATAATCTATATTTTTATTCAGGAGATTCAGGAAACTATGGCAACAGTTCAAGAAACTGAGATCCATTTTTTCACTGGCCTATATTACCGTAATAACTATCAACAATATTAGTTAAAATGTGTCTCAGTTCAGTGCTTCCTCCCAACACTGCAGTTTTCTTACTTAATTTCTTTCTTTTATCAGGTTTGAAAATGCCCTGAAGACCAGCAAAGACAAATTCTACATTTTAAACAACAGAATAACAACCCCAAAACTCTTTAGAAATGTCATAAATACAGTGCTTACAGTGTACAAGCTTATATATATGAGCTTAAAGTGATGCTTTCCAATAAAATAATAAATTAATTAAATAACAAAAACCAAAAAGAAACCACAGCAAAGAGCCAAACCCACAAACCAATTAATGAAAATCTGCAATTTCCCTTTCTATTCTCTCAGCAAGTAAAAGAAACTACTTCCAAATTCCCCACAAAGTTCAGTAACAATCATTTCTTTACCACATTTCAGTAAATATTTTCCATTCCCAGTAAATATTTTCAAGCAGAACTTATGCCACTTCTCTCCTGATGGATGGTTCCAGCAAATCAGGAGGGGGGATACTGAGAGGATACGGACGGGTGCAGACTGCCACAGAACTGCTGAAAGAGGACGGTTACAGGGAGCCACCCAAAGCCCCAGATCCCACTCTCTTGACTAACCACTCCTGGTTAAGATTACAGCACTCTTGCTTAGTCTGCTGGAAACCAGAAACATCCAAGACATCTAAAGGAGATCTGCAAGAAAGCTGCTAGCTTCTGACTACTGTCTACACCTGTGGGCTAACAGTATCCAAATACGTTTATTAGAAATGTTTCAACTCTAGGAAAAGTGTGATTTTCAGGGGGAAAAAATCAGAATAATTAATAGAGCAGTTTACCATCCCAACAGCCAAACACAAGGATACAAGATGGTCTTTAAACTTTACTCTCACTCAAAAGACTAGATGCTCCTTTAATAAAAAAATTATTTAGATACACTCTGACAGGGAGATTCCTTTTTCTAAAATAAAAATTGAATGAATGAGGAATATTAATATCAAATGCCTGTTACTTGTAGTGCTTTCAGGTAAAGATATTTAACGTGGCACAATGAGGTAAACCAGATTTTTCAGGCAGGAAGTGTCCCTAGCATCTCAAACAAATATTTAGTTTCTTCCACTTCTTAAAAAAATTAACACTGAGTATGTTTAATACTAGCAATTGCCCAAAAAGCTGTAGAGCAAGTAAGATGAAAATTTACTGATATTTATAAAACAATATTTTGGGAGGGGGGATAAAACCAAGCATATTGATAGGTCCAGAAAGACAGAAAAATGTGGGTAAAATTTCAAATTCAAAGAAAGAAAATTTTAGTTTTATTTCTGTAATCAGGTGTCTCTGCCAAGATCTCTCTGAAAGGAAATTTATTAATCCAAGTAACTTGGTAATTCAGCATCACCATCACAATAAGAAATAAATTTAGAAAAATATTTTTATATTTTTGCTTTATACCAGGAGGCTACTAGAATACCTAAATAATGCATGAGCAGTTATAAAACTGCAATACTTTATCTAACAGTTGTCCAAGCAGCATGTAAATTACATTACTTTTTTTGTCCCCCATAATGTCATGATGTAAAGCAACACTATCTGAACTGTTTCTATGGGCGCTATCTTCAATAATTTGTTAAAATAAGTTGCTTATCTTAACTACGAAATTACAAGACAACAAAAATAAAAAACATCTCTTGACAGGCAATTTTTTTTTTGCATGCTGTAAATAGTCTGCTTCCCTTCTTCCTAAACTTCAGCAATTAACAGCAAATTTCTGTGACCTGAAAAGACTCAATATTACACTTCAACACCAAATGAGCACATTAATGAATGCATTAATTCAGTGAGACATTCTGAAAGAGATCATAGAATCACGGAACAGTTTGGGTTGGAAGAGACCTTAAAGATCACCTAGTCCCAACCCCCCTGCCACGGGCAGGGACACCTCCCCCCAGCCCAGGCTGCTCCCAGCCCCATCCAGCCTGGCCTTGGGCACTGCCAGGGATGGGGCACACACAGCTGCTCTGGGCAGCCTGGGCCAGCGTCTCACCACCCTCACAGTGAAGAATGTCTTCCCATGTTTAATCTAAATCTACCCCTTGTCCTGTTGCTTCCCACCCTTGCAAAAAAGCCCCTCTCCAGCTTTCCTGCCGGCCCCCTGAGGCACTGGAAGGTGCTGTAAGGTCCCCCCGGAGCCTCCTCTGCTCCAGGCTGAACCACCCCAACTCTCTCAGCCTGGCTTCACAGGAGAGCTGCTCCAGCCCTCTCATCGTCTTCATGGCCTCCTCTGGGCTCGCTCCAGCAGGCCCGTGTCCTCCTCATGCTGGGGGCCCAGAGCTGAAGGCAGCACTTCAGGTAGGGTCACACCAGAGCAGAGCAAAGGGGGAGAATCACCCCCCTCAGCCTGCTGGCCACACTGCTTTTGATACAGCCCCGGGTTCGGCTGGCTTTCTGGGCTGCAAGCATGCTGTCAGGCCATGTTGAACTTTTCATCCACTGGCCCCGCTACGTCCTTCTCCTCAGGGCTGCTTTCAATCCATCCCCCACCCAGCCTGTATTGATACTGGAGAAGTATGAGTTGGCAAACCGTTTACCTCCTAAATTAAACCACCGAAAATGAAATATACTACTCTGCACTATGCTAGCTTTAATCTTCATGCTGAGTTTCAGGTAACCCAGACATTTCATACCACAGAACTTGAAGATGAATTGTTTGCTATAAAGTATTTGTCATATAAAAGCCAACCAATTCCTACTGACTTATTTCTGTTCTCTTAGATAGTGATATGACAAAAAAAATGGAAATGAAGAAGAACTGAATGCTCTTTTCTAAGTGCTGTATACATGAAACATCAACTGCAGTCTTTTCCAGTAGAAACCCCAGAGGATCTGGATTCAAAATCTGGAATATACTCTGTAGTCCCCCTTAGTGTGTAGGTGACAGTGTCAGAAAAGAGGTATGTTGTGACTAGAAATCTTAATAATTATGCCAAATTTGAAATTATTTTTTTTTCTGTCTGTATGGTACTTCAGCTAAGGTACCTATTTGAAAACTAGATTGTATTCATTTAATCTCAACAGCTACCTAAAGCTCATACTACTTTGAGGATTGAATTTTCCAGTTATGAAGTAACTTGGTGAACTTAGAGAACAAAATTTATTTTATGGCTTTAGAATGCCATAAAACACAGTGTTATAGAACTAATGCATATGGCTATACATATATGATTAATTTGATTTCCTTTCCAGATTTGAACACAATACAAATGGATCCCTTTGTTTTCTTTTTAACCACACTACAGCACAAGTATGTCTGTCAAATTTATATTAGCTACATTTTTGTCCTAAAATCCACAAGGCAAAACAGCATATGAAAATAACTCAATATGTTAGTTACATCCACTAAGAGCACTGAACATTAAAATCTACTCACTTGGAAAATCAAGAACAATACAGAATTTAAGCACCTATATTACATCATCCAAAAATCAAATTAAGGAAGCATTAATGAAAGCAATCCTTAACTTCAATTTTTTAATATATAACTTAAGGATTTACATTTGCAAAGCTTATCTCCTTTAATAAATTTATTCCAGTTCTGAAACATCAGTCATAATTTTCTACTAATTCTACTTGAAGACATCGGATATCAAAGCTTAGTACTAAGAAATATTATTTAGCCCACTGCCCCAAAGGCATTAGCTAGAAGTTTTGCTTTCTTCTCTGCTTTCTAAGTCACAGCTCCCTCTGACAATATGACTTTGACAAACTAATTTGATGAAGTATAGTTTCTATGAGCTACTAAACCCCATAAAGTACAAAAGCACAGATATATGTATGTCTGATTTCAATGCAAGTCAACAACACAAGTTGTGCATCACTTGGTTTTTTTCCCTTCCCTTTGGATTTAATTCCTTTTCCCTTCTCCCTCCTTTTCATTATAACTGCTATAATTATTATTATTATTGTGTTTATTTTATTTATTGAAGTGTTCTTATCTCAACCCTTGAGTTTTATATTTCTTTCCAATTCTCCTCCTTATCCCTCTGTGGGGTGAGTGAGCGAGCAGCTGCACGGTACTTAGTTGCTGGCTGGGGTTAAACTATAACAGTACTTGTCACTGGGTGGACAGGTCCTGCTGGCCCAAAAGGGCAGATCAACTTTTTACAGTAAGAAAATGCATAACAGGGCTTACACGTCAACAGCATAATGTGAAACCCTTAAGAAAATATTAAAATTGAAACTCTAATTTGAATGGCTTCAAATTATATCATGTATATACGTATACACACACAGAGCTAGACAATTCTTGATAAACTTTTAAAAACCAGTATACATTACAAGCATACAACACAAGCTATGTTGTTTTCTTTTCTTCTAAATAAAATCTTTACCTGCTGTACCTTTTAATGCTAAAACAGTTATCCTGCAGACTGTCTTAAATGCTTCACTATCTTCAGCAACAGGCAAACAGAGCAGACACTGATAAAAAAGCAGCTGTGCTGAGGGGGTGGGGAAGGAAGCAATCTCCACTGACATAAATGGGAGAAAGATAAAGTCCCTGGTAAATAGAACTTTCAGAATTACAAGATACATTCCAGAAACCAACTTCATATATATCCTAAATGCTGTCTTTGATATTGTCATATGCATATGTGTATATATGTCTATACAAATATATAGCTTTTGAGAAACATAAACGCATTTACAAGCTTTTAAAACAATTACGCAGAGTAACATACAATTTAGCTTAGTTACTGATAGGTGAGAGGGACACATATACTTTATTGCACTAACACTTGACCATGAAACAAGCTATGGCTAGAGAAACTGCTCACAGACTTCAGTTGCATGGGATAAAAATGATGAATGATGTTGCTCTCAACATTTTCTCCTAGACAGAAAACTTATTTTAGATTTCTGTATTGTTCCTCCTATGCAGCTGAGGAGTCATGGCAAAGTCACTCTCTCCTAATCTCAGAAGAGTGCTGTATATTCTTTCCATATGGGGTATCCGATGTTTTAAAGGAAAGCAAAGGATATCATGCAGTCAAGTCAGCACTCAGTGGAAAACTACCTTATTCAATTTCTACACACTCAATCACTGAATTCACATTTCCAGTGGAAGCAAAGAACCATTTCTATTTTGATATGTCCTCTATTGGGACAATACCCTTGCAAGAGGAGACTTAATTAGGTGTTTACTCAGTTACTAAAATCCATTCTTTAACTGTTAGAATCTGCCCAAGGCAGAAGTAGCAACCGAGATTTTAAGGACAATGCAGTGTTCAAAAATTAAGAGTAATAGGTCCAGTAAGTTCTCCATATTATTATTTAACCATTAGTCTGAAAGAAACATTTCAAGAAGTGAGACATCAACACAGCACTGACAAACTTCCAAAGCTAAATGTAAAGGCTCATTTTCAATGAAAAAACCATAAGCTATATTTCTATGCAAAAGCATGCAGGGATCTCTTTGCAATCATGTATTAATACATATAGATGAAGCTTCTCTTCATGAGCTTCACCTAACTCAGCACACTCTAAACTAGAGCGTGCTGGTTTATAAACCAAACCAGTCCTTTGGACAGGTCAGGAACCTGACAGGAAGGCAGTAGTCACAAGGACTTAAACAGTGGAAGTATGAATGCAAAAGATCCAAAGTACCTGAAGGCTAGCTAAAAGGCAAAAACCTATTTCATGCAAGAAAACCAGCTTGAAATTACAAGTCTTGGTATATACACCTACATTTAAAATACTTAGCAAACCACAAACCAGGCTGATAAGGGGGCACAGTGGTTTAAAATTACAAAAATAAACAGTTCAAATCTTAAAAATACAGTTCAAATTTTTAAGTTTTAAATAAAGTGATCTGCAGTTTACAAAAGAAGTACAAAAATATACAATGAATATATGACATTTTTCTTATACATGCAACAAAAGAGAACAAATACATTTCTTGTTTTCACTCAAACAAAACATTGATAAACTGAAGGAAGACACTTATTCTTGTAAGGAAAATTTGTCAACTTTTTGCTACCAGCACTGAAAGACCATTAGTAGAAAATATACAGCACGGGAACTGGTATGTATGAAACTTCAGACATGGTGTCTTGCAAGCATTATTGTTACATGCTCCTTCAGTAATTAAATTACCAGTTCTGGGTTGATTCAAAGCAACATTTATAAATTAATCTATTCTTTTCATTTCTTTGCATTAGTTCTAACTGACTTTATTCAAATGTTTGAACTGATACACTGAAAATAAGGTTACCAACCTGAAAGGCAAATACACATTCTTGTTTGCAATCGAAAAAATGTTACTTTTTCAAAGCAGTGTTCTTCCCTCTTCTCTGTTCACTTTCTACTAGTTGGTGTTCTGTATATTAAATTTATGCTTTCCTCAAGCATAAAAGCTAGTTTCTAATCCTACATACATAATTTGTTGAAAGATCATGAACATGAACTGTTCAGATAAACTGTCCCAACTTAAGGCAAAAACACATTGAAACATAACAATTAGAATATAAATATTAGATTCTTAATCCATTGTTTTACAATAGTCAAATATTTTCAGATGTAACTGCTACTTGATGACAATATATATGCAGTAATAAACACTTGATTTTCTCACTTTTAAGAATCCTCATTCAGCTGAAATTCTGCTTTTGTTCTGCATTTTCCCTGTGTCAAACTCTGCAACTTTGCATTTGAACCTGACCTCCCTGATTTCTATTGCAGTAAGCAGGAAAAATACGCATGTAAATTAATAGTTTTTTCTACATTATTCTCTTCTAGCCAAGTTCCCTCCTCAGGGCTCAAATATTTTGCATAGCAAAACAATGGATAGTATTTTGTGACTCTGCAGCAGTGGTTCTAGGTCATTCTGTAGAGCATGGTGTCCTCTTGTGGTCTCGGAGGTTCCCTCAATCTGAGACACGCAACTGAACACCAAATTTAGTGCTGGGTATTTAAGGGAGAAATCAATTACAGCAAAACCCTCTTTCAGTGCACTAATATTTAGATATTTACTAGATATTTACTAAATATTTACTAATATTTAGTAAAAAAAACCCTAAAATTAGTTTAATTTTAGCTAGCCTAAAATTAAACTAATATTTAGAATAAGCATATCACCTTCATTAGCCTCACAGTACCAAACACAGTGTATTGAAGATATGCAATGAGTAACATCAGTCAGGTACAGACCTGAAGGATATAAAAGCACATACCACCATTTTCCAAAAGCTGCAAAATAGTCATTTTTAGCCATTTACATATGGAGGACTATGTTTTACCACTGTGTTATCTGGGCATCTAGTAGCACTGAAGATTTGTGAAGGAGATGAAAATCACAGACTGATGTAAACTGAACAGAGATACTTCTATTAGCAGAATTTAGCTTCTGAAACCGTTCAGGCACTGATTTAATATTCTATTGATTAATCTAGAAATGGCAAGGCAGATGCAATTCTATTAAAAACAGTATAATATCAGAGCGAAAAACTTTCTATGGTAATGTAACAGTATACATAAAAGGGAACATACTTTTGTAGCCACTAAAGTTAAAAAAGTATTGAAAACAGTAGATTGATAATATCTCTTCTACTGTTTATTACCAAACATTTGCACGTCTAACATCCTGCACAAATCCCTCATCCTAAACTGAAAGTTCTACAGAATTCCAAGACAGACATTCCCACATGAATTAATTTTACATGGAGTTTTTTAACATTCCATTTACTTCAACTTGCTCTGTCATGGAAAAAAGGGCCATCTCAAGGCCATTAACTCATCTCATTCAGTCACACAGTGCAATGTGTTCCAAGGAGCTACTACTTTTGCTGGATCTGCAGGGTAATTGTTCCTGAAGCATGATTCACCACACCACAGAAAACCATGCAATATTCCTAAATGCAATATGTACCATGACATGGTACTAAAAATAGTACCACTAAAAGGACCAAAATTTGCCTACGCAATGTACTGTGGAAATAAACTCTTGTGTGATAAACTGAGGTAAGCTCTTGCAAAGCTGATGTGAAAGCACTGTTTTGTGACTTGTAAGATATTTACAGCAGGTACCCAGAAATATAATCACTAATCAATTCCAATTATACAACTAGCTTATGTCTCATCATAGGAGTCTTTCAGGAGTGCAATGGATGGCACCCATTTCTTTCTGTAAAGAACAGATCTCTGAAAAAGTATCTTATATGACAGAAAGTGATCGTGGGCTTAGGCATGATTACAGTAGAATTTTGGCCCAAAGCTAAAGCACTGAAAGAATAAGCAATGCAAATTTTTTAATGAGTTGCTCAACTGATAATTTTGTACGCATCAGTTGTGCAACTGAAATTGTAATTCAATTAGTATTTAAAGTAATTAAGGATGAAAGACTATCAAAAAAAGCTTAAAAGAAGGCTTTTGTAATTTATTGAAGAGGCTGATACTCCATCACTTCAAAAAAGAAGAATTCATTATGTAACAAAGAAGAAAATACATTGCTTTATTACAAAACTATCCATTGAAAATGAAATGAAAAACGCATGATCTAATATATAGAAAAAAAGCAGAAAAGCTTTCATAAGTACTTTCATTTACTAGTTCAGTGGGCAATGAACAACTACATTAACTCTGGACTTTATGCCAAGCAAACAGACTTACAGATTTTATTGAAAAA
Organism: Falco biarmicus; assembly: GCF_023638135.1. Lineage (NCBI taxonomy): Eukaryota > Metazoa > Chordata > Aves > Falconiformes > Falconidae > Falco > Falco biarmicus. The sequence goes on from NC_079291.1 coordinate 77,281,901, forward strand.
TTCCAGATATATTTGTATCACCACCGCTTATTCCAGATTATATGCATCACTACTCCCTTCGTATCATGTGTGCCAAGCTTAACTACTCATTTTTATGGAACACATGGGAAATTATTTGAAGTCAGATCAGAGTTACTATTTTTAAACATTGACTGACATCTGAATGCCATTAAGAAGTTTATATATATTATTTTTTCTATTTATTTTTAAAATTTTGTATTACTTCATACGAATCATCAATTATGATTTTTTTCCTATCATGGACAAGTTGCAACAGATATAATTACATGATTCTGGCATTTTAGTGATACATGTATTAATGTGGTCTTAGGTCAAATAAAATGTCATTAAGATCTTGAAGTATTTCAGTCATCATGTCAGCTTTCTTTTGATGACTTCACTGATCACTATGGTTGGTGCTTCTTAGATATTTGATACAAGAACTCAGTGATAATATGGAAAAAAAAAAAAAAACAAAGGGGAAAATCCCATATAAAAGCTAACAAATTTGATTAACATTAGCAATGTTGATTTAAGCACCCAGTGGTTTCATAGAGATGTTTTTAGTCATAAGCATGTTTTAAATGTTTTACTTATGATAAATAATTTTTTCAGATCATTCTTACACTTTGATTACTTCTCAATCCTTACTGGATTTATGGTATATATTGCAATGGGTATTTAAGCTCTTGAACTTCTTAATGTTTTGGTGATTAAGGACTCAATTACATGATACTACATATTTACTACATACTTAGTACAATATTTACTGTATTTCCTGCAAAATCCCTGTGAAAGGAAAACGCAGGAAGGCCCATTTTAAAATGGGAGAACTAAAACACAAAGACACAGATTATGGGAATTAAGAACCCAAATGCCTTCAAAAAGCTGGTTCAAAGAACTTACAACAATTGGTGAACAGCATAGGAAATGTAATGAGTTTAGACTGATACTTTTTAAAGTTTACAGAGATATTTAATTAATTACTGATCGGTGTTAATAGCTGACATTTATTGAAAATAATGGAGTAAAAAATTACATTTTACATATACAGCTGTCCGGTACAGTTATGGGGGTTTTGTGCATTTGTCTACTGTATATGTCATCAGTATTTCATTTAACCAAAAGAGTTTCCTTTTAAGTGAGTAGAAAAATCAATGCATTAACTATATTATCAGTGAATCTGCAGCTGATGAGTGCTGTCTGTATAAAAATAGCAGGGACTGTCTAGCACGTGTAAAAAATATCTATGACAGTCACATCTTTTTTGTGTGTGTGTGGACAGGAAAGGGTTTTTTTTCCCCAACTCTTGCTGATACTGTAAGTTCTTTTAAGTACCTTGTTTCCAATGGCCTTTTTTGGTGGAAAGTTAAAAGTCCTCACTTGCTGGTATTTATTCTGTAACTTATGATGCAAGCTTCTGAACTCTGCGTATCTTCGATAAACATTCCATTCATCATCCTTTATCCTAATATACACCTGCAAAATACAGATACGGAAGGAAACAATTTAAAGACAAACCATTGAGCTAATATATTCCCTTTACTCTTTACAGCTTCATGGCTTAACACCTTCACATTCATGATGAAATGGTACCAGCATTTCCAGGATTACTTACTCATAGATACATCTCTGACTGTATATTTGCTGTTTCTGTTGTACAGGTCAATCTTCTCCCTTCGTCCTTCTCCTTCTCTTTTCCTCTTTTTTTATTATATCAAACAAGACAAACATAGCTTGCTCATTTTAACAAGACTCTGGGGCAAACATGGTAGCACTTTTTGTTACCATGGTTTCCAGCATATTCTATTAGCCAGTGACCAAAGGAAAAAATATTTTTATACCACTATAAAATTGATTTCTATGTACTCAAAACAATTTTTCAACTTTGTAAATTAGCTTTGCAGCATCAGAATTGCAAAACATGATTTTACCCAAAGTATGAAATTTAATTTACTTTCTAAAAAAAATTACATTGAAAACTAAACTAGAAATTTTATTGTTTGGAAAATAAACACAGTTCATTCTTTCTGTTTGTATAGGACATTAAGTATAATTTAACACAGCTGTAGTTTTTGTGATTTTCTGTTTTTGTTTGCCACTGAATTATTTCATGAGCATATTACCAATTACATGCTAAATATTCACGTTCTCTAGGAACATTTCATGCAGAAGTGAAATATACTTAGAGAAAGCTGAGATTTCATTCATTACTAGGCAATAACCTTTCCTCTACTGAAACAAGCCCACAGTTTTAAAGAATGCTGAAATAGCACAAGTCAGAAACTATAAACCAAGCATCAAAACTCAAGATCCAGAGTGACCCTTTCCTTAGCTGCTTCTGTGGAATCTGTAGCTCATTCATTCTCATGTGTGAGTTTATCTCAGTATTTTGCATCACAAATTAAGCTGGAATAGTACTGATGACACTGCATTGCCTTGCTTCTCAAAAAAACCCCAGTAATTTAGTAAATTGTAAGGCAAGTATCAGGAGAATGCTTATGTAAAAAAGCAACAAGATCTACCACACACAGTGGGCAGTAACTGTATTTTCATGAATGCTAGGAAAAAATGAAATTTGGATTTTGAATCCAACATGGAATTGTAGCTTCTCGTGATGACTGAAACATTAACATGGTCCTTTCTCCTTTAGATTTGCCAGGTGCTTAGGAAAAATAAAATTTTACTAAGGACTCATGGTATTTCAGAGATCCAGTGATGTCTTGTCTTCTCCCACAGAAGCAGCTTACGCAGCCTTCCTTTGGTTTGGTCTCAAATTTATAGAAGGCTTCTGTCTTGCAACAAAACAAAATACACCATGCAACTTCTGCCAAACTATTTCACTGTAGAAAAATATTCATATATTCATATTATTTGATTCTATTGAATAACAAGTGTATTTTGGGGTTACTATATATTTCATCATGTTTCATGATGATGACAAAAAATTAAATTAATATAGTAATTCCAAAATTAGCACTTCTAAGAATACAAAAGATTCAGAGTATTGTGTGAAGTACAAATGTGTATCTAAACACAAATCCAACTAGTTTTGGTACAAGAATTCAGATAGTGTAATGATGGAACCACTACAACAGGTCTACAAGAAGTATTCAGACCTCCTTTCATTTTGAAAGTAAAGCCTGGATAAAGATAATTAAACACCTACAGGACCACCTGTTTTAACAATTCAGTTCATCTCTGAAAATCCATGAAGGGAAATATGAAATGCAAGTATTTTGCGTATTTTCAATAAAGTTAATTTAATGTAGTAAAAACTGTATTACATATTCTTTATTCACCCAGCTCTAACCTTTCTCCCTCCCTGCGCTCACTTCAACCAGCATATTGACTGAAATTTTTTATACATTCCCAAGATTCATTTCAGCTTCCCTGCAGGGGGCAGGGATGACAAAAAAGCTTGAATTATTTTTAACCAAGTTATTAAATATGGAAATCCTAATTTAACTGAGCAGTTATCTTTGCACATGTGATGCGGTGAATCACACAGTTCAGTATTACCTGATAATCTGTAACCTACAGTTAAATAATTAAGGAATCCAGTACACTGTAATTGGAATTTTTAAGGACTGCAAAAACATAGATTAATTTCTTAGATGAAACTGCTAACAAAATTCTTCCTGTTCTATGTACATCAATATTGTTTTCTTTTAGACAGTAAGAAACGAAAATGTAACAACTGTGCCATATTGAATTTATTGACAATCATATAATAGAGTATGAAAGGCATATTAAAGTTCATGATGTAATACACATTTAAAGCTTTGTTATCTCAACAGGGAATACTATTCACAAGCCGAGATACTTCAAGACACTTAATGCAAATTCAGTTGGGAAATCAAACAAAGTAAATCCTAAATATAAAACTGCTTGGATAAACTTATTCTAGGCTAGTCATATAAGGCATATAGTTAGTCTCATTTAAAACAAATACAGATCATACAACTTAATCACAGGAATAACATGGAACAATTATCTTTGTAGACAGAATTTAAAAATAGTACTGAATCAAGCAACTTGAGATGCACTGTTTGAAATTGTCTTAGAAGTCATTATGACTATTCCTACTACCTTTAATGTATCCACAATTTCATTCATGCTGTTTTAATCAGAAATGGAATCTGTAGCTGCCAAGTACATTTTTGTGCATGTTTGTCCCAAATAATTATGCTGCACCCTAGGGCAGCACTACTTTCTACTACTGAAAATACCTTAAAAAATGACATAAATACAGAACAGTATTTTAAGATCATGTTATAGGAAGTTGAAAGGACTACTCCTAGGCTCACTATCTGATCAATTTAAAAATCAATTCCAAATCACCACATTTCCTTTCAAATGCCCATGTTTTCCAGAAATCCACTTCCTAACCTAATTAAGTAATTTTCAAGGTAAAGAAAATTTACAGACCAAATCGAAATCACCACTAGACTGCTTGTTGGACTGTAGACAAAAGATACTACTTCAATATTCTTTTGTATATAAAAAAATTAATTCAGTAGCTTTTGCTTGTAACTTAGGAGCACTTTCCAATTGGGTCTGCTATATAAAGTCTGATAGGTAACTTTTTTGTAGCTATGATTTACAGCAGCTGAAAATAAAAATTTCAGTTATTAAGTATATATAATTAATTAGTCTGTTATTTTCTCATCACAAACATGTTTAAAGTCAAAGACTTGAAGAGAAATAGCAAAAACAGTAGTAATTTCCTATTTTGTTTCTCAGCCAACTACCTGCTATCTTAATATTATTGAAATGTCAAAAAACTTCTGAAAACCGATTTGAAAACACTAGTTTAATGACTGCATGCTGAAATGAATAAATCCTACTCCCATGGTACTGGTTTTTGTGCCAAAAGTTTCTTTAATATGTTAAGGAATCTTTAAGCAGTTGAGTAAAAAATGCTGTTAACAAATCCCAATAACAGACTAGTAATTATTCACACAGTTCATCACTACTTGTGTATAAAAGCCTGAGGAGTAGAAAGGACAAATGCCAAAATTCCAACTCGCTTCAGTTCCATTGCACCTTCACAGATTAAATGCCTATACTCAACACTCGTTCTTCAGGTGTGCAGAAGTCTACAATGGGCTCCCTTCATTTTGGATGCAAAATATATGTTGGTATATTTAGGATTCACTTTTTGGGTCTCAAGCATTGTAGATAGAAAGAGATACTGAATGGAATATTAGAGAATCTTCTGTTGCAATGACATTCATTGTTATAGAAATATCAGATTAAGTAACAGAAAGGAACTTCCCTAAACCAAGTTATTCCTGAATCTTCCCTACAAATGTGTCACACATTTCCTGGTAAGATGATCTGAATACATAATGAAAAATGAAATTCTAGCCAGAGAACTCTGTGCATGGGAGCTCCACAAATACAAACCTGCTGAAGTTAAAGACCCTGTGAATCTATATCCCATTCCAGAGGCAACAAAAATGTCAGGAGAGAGAAAATGCTAATGGAAGGTAAGCAGTGAAACTCTACAAAACCGTATACAAAGTTCAATGGCACAAGGTGCGAGAGAAGTCAGAACATTTCAGCAGTAGAACACTTCAAAGGACATAACGAATACAGAGAAAGTTTGTAAAGAATCAGTGATATACTGGACAAAGTCATAGTTTTTCTTACCAGAATGAAAAAAAACTATGATGGGCAGTATAGGGAATGTAAATGAGACTGATCAACACTAAGGAAGCTACTGTGACTGCCGCTGAACTCAGCATTATTGGGGTGGGTGGGAGGGCAGACAAAACAGAAGGAGATGAGAGAAAAACTATTATTTCTGCATTATTGTATTTCTAGTGTATTACTGTATTTCTAACTTCCTTTCCCTCATTAATAAAACAGGGTTTTCTAGAAATCCTCTTGTTTGTTACACAGGCCTTTAAAATCAATGCCCAAGCATGCAACAACAAAAACAAGAAATCAGCAACTCCTTTGGTAGAGAATGCAATCAGCATGAATACAAAAACGTAACACACAAAGTGGCACCATACTTTTTTCTGAACTTGACTGGTGAAAGTTTTCTTTACATTTGCTTTTAAATAACACTTCAAAAAATTCTGGAATATCATTGGTCCATAGTTTTACCACAACACTTCATTACTCAGTACAGAAAGAAAAAGGAAAGTAGACATGAAGCAGCAGAGATGCTTTAATTTTTTTGCTAGAATTTCGTTCTTGGTAAAGGAGCTATAAAATATTTCCATAAAATGGGAATATTTGCTTCAGATACAGGAATATCTGCTTAGATAGAACAGATTAAGATAAAAAAAGATGAGAAGATTAATAATCAAACCTGCTCACGCTAACAGAACATATATATCTTAAGCAGCATATTGCTAGGACTCAGCAGGATAAACCAATGAATGAATGACAGTTCGTAAATGGATTTTATGCATCTTCTAAGACTGGCAATGTGAACATTATGGGGGGATGGGAGAAGAGATTGTACAGGGAGGGACACGTTATGTGCTTAACTTTGCCTCTTTTTTTTTCCCCTAGACAGGACAAAGTGAGGTTGGAGCAAATAAAAAAGTTACATAGAACAGACTGTTCCTCTGACTACCTACGTTGATACATCTGTTCAAAAAACCATGCCAGGAGATGATATGGATGAAGTTCAAACTGCAGTAATTTCAGCCTTTCCCCTTCTTATAGGCAGACTCTACCACCAAAATCTTGCATCTCCTTTACCTCTCACCTTTGAAATACTCAATTTAAATAATTATATATTGTATTATATAATCATAATTTCATGTCAGGTCCAAACTGCAAGACTTGTAATGTCCCCAAATTACCTTCTAAACTACTAAAATTATTTTCTAAAATACTCTAATCCTACTGTGACCCACATTATCTTCTACCAATCTTAACAGTAGGGATAATTTCTCTTTTATTCTTGCAAAAAGTAATCTACTAAACAGCATAAAAAACATCCTCTTCTGCTACAACTACTGAGAGGGAACATCAAGCATGAGACAGGGACTTGTAGAAGTCTAGTTCAGAACTACTGATGGAGAGCTGGAAGTAGTAAGAGGAGACAAGATTTCATCTGCATCTAAAGTTCTCCTCAACTACCTAACCCACTCATTTTCACTGCTTTCGCTATGAGTTTCCCATTTATAAAATAAACCCACCTATTTCAGAATGCCTGTTCAATTTATTTATGATATAAAGGAGAGAAAAGACTAAAGAGAAATAATTTCAGTGCTCGGAAATATTAGGCAAAACTTGTTAATATCAATAAAATTTATCTACTGATTCTCTACATTTACTGAGTTTGCTGTTACAGACATTATAGAAGCCTGGAATATTCATTGCAACAACCCCCAAGTAACTGTTAATGTAACATTTGGTTAAACAAACCTTATAACCCATGATATTTCCAGAAAACGAAACTGCCAGTACTTCCATAAAGTATTGCTAACGTAATCTAAGAAAAATGACAGACCAGTCTTTCTGTGGAAAGAAGAAAATGCATTCATTTTAACCTGAGGTGCAACAGGTTCTGGGATGAGCTTCTAGAACTACTACTTGTTCTGTTTCTCAAAAATTGGTTTATGATGATAATAAAGTTTTAAAAATCCTTAAAACTGACTCAACTGTAATGTATATCTTAATTATTCAGGAACACTAAGCTAAAGAGATTTTGATCAAAATTTACAATTTAAGAAATAATTGTTTTCAGGGAACTGGACTCTCTTTTTTTCCTATTTCATAGCATGCTTTTCTGAGAGGAGTAATGTGTTTCAATTTATTTAGGAAGCTTTTCTCAAAATTATTTCTGCACTCAAACCATATAGAAGTAGTAAAAGGTATGAAACCGAAGGGGAAGTAAATAGCAAAAAAGGAAGAACCAGTAATATTTCTTGACTTTATAGGACAATGGGATTCTGTTTAGAATATAAATTCAAGCTGAATTCTCCAAAGTTACCTTTGAAGTGTGAGAAAAGAATACAAACGCAAGTTATATTTTGACACAGCTGCAGGACTGCATTTATGGTTAAGTTCCCGCTTTGAAAATGATCCAATTTAAGAATTTCTGCATAATGAAAAACAAACGGAACAATGAAACTTTTCAGCTGTGATATGAGCAGCTTTTTGTGTGCCTTTCTATGTACAGAGAACAGAAATTAAAGTGAACAAGCTTTTATCTCAATAAGACCATTTTACCTACTTGCACATAGACTACAAATACTGTATTTTCTTATGTTACATCTTCAAAGTTTTGATATTTAGTTCATAAAAATGAACAATATAATGTCAAATATATGAGAGAATGCACATGAAAGCATGGACCTTAAGAACAACCAATATTGTTCTACTAAACAGAAATATGTCATGCATTTTAGGCCTATCCACTCAATTACATACGTGCAGAAGTATGTTCACTGTGTTTCTGTAGCCACAGTTCTGTTTCTATTCACCAAAAACGGCACTAAAGTGACCAAAGCAGTATGCCTATGCTTTTGCTGGAAGAAATAAAAAATGTATTTATTCCAAATACAAAGCAAATCAGCACAGAAGACTTCATTCAATAACATAATTAGCTCTTTTTGACAGTGAAATGTTACTTATAATACCAAAAAATAATTAACACCATTTCACAAACATGCACTTTGAACTGATACAGTCGCTGCAATGCATGACAACCACTGCAGTGAAAGAAGTTTCTGCAGGGGAGAGTATAGGTAAAACAACAGAACTGCTGGCTTTTTCTCCAAATATCGTATTTTGGGTGCTTTGGCCAGGGAAAGGAGGATACCTCACCGATCAGTTTGTAAATACGGTAACTATTATTTATTCTAGATATTTATTGGATAAAAATTATTATCTTCTTTCTGTAGTAGGTATGAAGTAAATTGAAAATTTAATTTCTACTTTGATTTTCTTAGTATTTTTTGCATCCAGATTAGCATATCTATAAGCATAACAGTGTATTAAGTTGTATTACGATTTCCTTTACAAAAATAAATAAAAGTCTCTGAGGACTGATCTCACCTTTGTATACTCCCTCCATCCCAGCGATTTGAATTTTTTTCTCCTTTACCTGCTTTTATGCTTCTCTGATGCTTCCTCCTGACACAGGTCCCATTACAGAAAAAGTGGGACATTCAACTTTTTTGGTTCATGCACTCTCAAACCACTCTCTTTCAAAATGCCACATGCCTCATCTTTCTCTCAAATTCTCCCAATCATTCTAGACCATTTTCTTCTCTGCTTGCCCTGAGCTGCTCTGAGATGGAATATGATTAGAAGACTATTTCCTTCTCCTTTTTGCTTGCTTCGTACTGCAGCTGCTGAAGTAATCCAATTCCTCATATATAAGGGAAACGAAAATCAGCTTTGGGTTTGAAATGTTGCCTACTTTTCAACTACTTTAACTGTCTATCCACTGTCTTCCATTGTAAAGATTTCTACCTTTGATGAAATACTAAGGCTATGCTGGCTCATGTATAAACTAAAGGTCGACAGTAACATCCGGCAGATCCCAGACTTTGCTTTCACTGTTTCATCTCTCACCCAAAGAATTTGCTGGGCACTCTCCCCTTCAAAAACTGTTGAGCATCAGATACTGTTCTCTTCCGTGTCTTTTATGATGCATTTCTGTGAAAATTCTTCCCTCTGTTTAAGCAGGAGCATTCAGGTACTCACTGTAAGAAAGACACTGAGGTGCTGGAGTATATCCAAAGAAGGACAATGAAGCTGATGAAGGGTCTGGAGCACAAGTCCTGTGAGGAGCCACTGAGGGAACTGGGGTTGTTTAGCCTGGAGAAAAGGAGGCTTAGGGGAGACCTTATCATTCTCTACAACTACCTGAAAGGAGGCTGTAGACAGGTGAGGGTCAGTCTTTTTTCCCAGTTAACAAGCAGTAGCACAAGAGGAAACAGCCTCAAGTTGTACCAGGAAAGGTTTAGATTGGATATTGGGAAACATTCATTCACTGAAAGGGTGGTCAAGCGTTGGAACAGGCTGCCCAGGGAGGTGGTGGAGTCACCATCCCTGCAGCTATTTAAAACATGTGTAGATGTGGCACTTAGGGACATGATTTAGCTGTGGACTTGGCAGTGCGAAGTTAATGGCTGGACTCAATCTTAAAGGTCTTTTCCAACCTAAACAATTTTATGATAATAGCCCCTTCATAGGAAGGTATTATGCTCTTCCATCAGAGAGGAAGCCGAGAGGAAAAACAGCACATCATTGAAAGTAATAGAAAAAGAAATATTTTGAGAAGAGATATTAGTCAATATTAAACAGTAAGACTGAAGAGACTCAAAGGAATAAAAAAGTTGTAAGAGGAGTATGTTTATTGATTATGATCTTAGGGGGTCCTATTCATATGCAAATAGCATCAGTCTTGTCTGATTAGCATATTTCTCTTTAATCTTATTTGGCATAATCTAAAACGTTTATTGCTCCACAAACAAGTAGCGATTCAAATATTGGTATCATTTTAAGAATCACAAAATCTCGGTTTCCTTATCTTAAGTGTCAGCCATTGGTAATTATAGCAACAAAAGGCATGACTAATGGCATTTGTTGTGTACTTCACAGGAAAGTGGAATCCGAACATATGCAGAAAATAACAAAGATATTCTACACTTGAGAAATAGGATAAAATAATATTATTGCAATAATATATTGCTTCACAGGCACTAAAGAAACTGCAATTAACTATCACCATCTAGAGGTCAAATGTAAATGCAAGTGTTTTTTTTTATTCTGTCTATCCCGGTGGATATACTAGACAAAAAATTATTTTCTAATGCTAGGCTGACTGAGCAACATCAGCCTCACAAAAAAGGTTCACAAAAAAGATGGGCAGCAAAGTGCATATATCACAAATAACTAGCTGCTTTCTGATGACTGCTAACTAGAGAAGAGAGGATGTGTCTAAGAGAAGACTTGACTTTTGCCAGCATGACCCTGATTTTACAAAGCCACCTAATATTTAGATTACCTGTTTAAAGGACTAGACTTTCTTAACTGTTAGTTAGTACAAAATATATTGGTTTCTTCACACATGGCTAGGTCCTTTAACACTTTTAACTAATCAGTTTACCACTTACAAATAGCCTCACAAAATTTGTAAGAGAATAAACTTTTAAAGCTTCTTCTGGGCTTCAAGTGGATAACTATAATTGTTCTAATGTTCTTGCTAGAAGATACTGTTATGACTGTCTAGTCTGAGCTCCTGTCACAGCCCAAAATTTCATCCAGTATCATCTAAATAATCCTTACAATTTGTTGATTCACAGTAAGGACATCAACTGGTCATCTAATTAATCTTTCTACTCATATGCAAAATTAATTATACTAGTAATCTGTCAGCGCTAATGAATGACAAGACAGTAGTCAAGACACAAACTTTAAGCAAAACAAAGCTGAGCAAGTATAAAGAGAAAGGATGTGCTTCTGAAAACATTAGCGTGAGCTTGCCATGCATAGAAGATAAACACTAGTGGAAGGGAGGAGATTTCCTAATTATACCTATTATTCCTGTTTCAGGACTGAATTACTCATTCTTAACATAGCATTAAAGACAAGCCATGTTCAGTTAATCCTACCCCATGACCTCCAAGTTTCTCCCATTGTACTGTTACTGCCAAGTATATTGATTTCAACAGTTTAGAAAAATCTTGGGTGAATTATGAAATGTATTTTATTCAGTACACTTAAATATGAACAAAAGGTGTAGTTTTATTTATGCAGAAAAGTTATCTATCATACGTAATATTGCTATACAGGGATTTCCTCAGAAAGAAGTCACATCCTTGTGTTTGGATTGATTATTTTTTTTAACTTAAATTAGCTCATTTATTTTCTAGACCCACATAAACTTTCAGTATTCTCAAGTCCTGTGGCAAGACGTCTTGCACCCCAATTACATGTTGTGGAGAAAACCGCTGTCACACACTTGTTTTGAAAGTGCAAGCTGGCAGTTTCAATGGATGCTCCAATTTGCATTTTGAAACAGTTAAAAATCTCTCTGTGTCTTTCATTATTTGAAAGATTGCTATCTTACTCCCCTCTCAGTTTTCTTTCTTGCAGGCTAAAAATTTTTAATAAGCTCCTCAAATGAAAAAGCCTCATTTTTTCACACATATTCTTTCCAGTTCTGATATATTTCTTTGGAGAGGACTAGAACTGCACACAGATAAACCAGAGATTATACATGGCATAACAGTTTTCTGGTTTTCTGTCCCTTTTCTAATGATTTCTAACAACTCTCGTTTTAGACTTCTCTAAACCCTTTTAAAAATTGTATCAGATTACCGACTTTAAAATCTTCTGCTACCTAAGACAGAAGCTATTTATCACTCAGTTTTCAGCTATTTCACCCTTGAATTCCTGGTGAATTGCATGTAGAGATTTATTCTTTATTTGTTCAATAAGATCTTCTACTGGTATTTCATTTAAAACAGACACTCTGCTAATTCTCCACAACGAATAATCCAGAATAGGAATCAGAGTCATAGAATGGTATGGGTTGGAAGGGTCCTTAAAGATCACTTAGTTCCCCCATAACAGCTCCATGGTGAACTGAGATTTTAAAATATGCATTCTTCTGTTACTATTTTATGTTCTGAGACCTTCTTCTTCAGCTTGAATATTTGTCCTGCTGACTTTAGCAAGTGGCCTTTTCCTGACACGTACAAAAGAGACTATTAGATTTTATGCCTTTTGCAAGTTGTAAGAGGCCTGTAACACTGTTTCTACTTTTTTCCTCCAGAATGTGTACATTCCTCTATTTTACTTTGGAGGCAACTTAAATGCTTTGATATTTTAAAATTTATTTTATTTACTGCTACTTAGCCATCCTTCTCTTGGTTTTCCCCTCTGTTTTTAAAAATGGGTTACGCATTTCCTGTGAGCAATATCCAAGTTTTTAAATAGTCTCCATTATGCCTGCAAACCATCTTAGCTACCCTTTTAGGGTTTTTTTTAACCATCTTCCAAATTTTTTCCCTCATTCTCTTTTTTCCAGTTAAATATTACAGTAATGAATTTTTGCTTTTGTTGCTCCTTTTACAATAGAGTTTAAATTAATTAGGTTTAGTTTATTTAAATACCTATTCCCATCTCAAACATCTGATTTTCTTTATATGTAAACCTTCCTCTACTTTTCAGTTTATAAATTTTATGATCTTCAAGTGCCAGTAACTGAGTCCTGGCATTTAAATGCATCCCTCATGTGAAAATTTCCTTTATTCCAGAAATATATCCAAATCTTGATGAATCCAAACCCATTATTTCTCCAACATTTTTTCATTCATGCAGCAAAATACTAGATCTCCACCTCTCTGAAGCCCTCATAGTCTCCTTTACCCTATATCACTGAAAACCAAATGGAACATTATCTTCCACACCACAGCTTAGTAGCCCATCTGGAAACACGAAGTTTTCCCACCTTTCTATTTGTCAGGTAAAGTCCCAGATGATACCCGAGGGAATGACAAAATTGAACCGCCCAAAACCTAAAGCCACCTCTTCTCAGTAGAGATCTTTGTCCTCAGAGGACTACTCACAATGCAAGAGAAAACAAAGCCCTAACTGGCTATTTAATTTTAAAAGCACTGTATCACAATGTTTATTTTTTTGTCTTTATTTATTGTAGTCACCATTTATTTATTGTACTCATCTGAAAGTTCAATTATGTGAAATTAAGTTCAATTAAGTGAAATTGTGGTATTTCAGAAAACAAGTGAAAAATACTGAACTTCATAACTGCACTTTAGTGCACATCCAATTCTAAACTGCATTTTCACTTTTTTTTTTTTTTAGATTTATATACCATCTAATTGTTGTAACATCCACAGCTGAATGATATAAGTCTATGGCTTTTAATTTTTCAGGCAGTATTAGATAGTGCTGAACTGTGAGCACCAATTAATCTGCTGCTCACAACTGTCCCTTTGAACTCAGTCATTCAAATTGAGCGTAAAATTTGGCTACATTTCTAGACCTTGTTTTTAAATTCCTAAGATTCATAACCAGTACATTCTGCTAGTTAAACATTACTGCAATAGTGCAGTGTAACTCTACAAGTACAGAAGTCTGATTAAAATTTCCACATCTAATAAGATTCATTATAAAATGTTTCTTGCTTTCAGAGCCCACAACCTTATTTCTGAGCTTGCCCAGAATCCTTAATCCTTAACAGAAATTAAGGAAACTATCTGATCGTTGAAACTATGTGACAAGTATGCTGGAGCTGGAAATTCTCCCTTCTGTATTCACCAAAGAATAACATCTGGGGTTTTTTAGGGATAGAAGTTGTACTGATTTTGAACATGACATCTGGAACATGCTGAAATATTAACATGACACAAAAATGCTTTGAAACACCCTTCAAAACAGCATTATAAATCTGCATTAAATTAAAAAAAAAAAAACAAAAAAAACAAAAACCAAAAAGACAAGCACTGTAACAAAAACAAAACTGCTGGAGCCTACTCTTATCCTGTCCAGGTCAGGCCCTCCCGATAGGCAAATTAACATGTGATTCATTTATTTTCCTTGTTTAAGAAGTACAAATGCAAAATTGGCTACCCAGATTTATTTCTCCTAATTCTTATATTCTTAATAATAATTTATAAGTCCACAAAAAATAGATTACAGATATCGCGGAACTGACAGGTTCTAACTTTTCCAAACTATCTGAGGTGCTCGGCAATTCTTTCCACCCTCTTTTGGTCATTCTCAGGGCATGTGATATGTATGCAGTAGTTTATTTACTGCTAGAAAATATGCCTTTATAAGCAAAAAGGGACAGAAGAGGCACAACAGTTCTGAAGTGCATCAACAAGAAATGTGACATAGCAAGTGTCCACTGGCACACCACCTTCCTCTCCATCAAATGAAATGCTCCAGAGAGACATAATTTCAAATCAGCAAAGGTTAACAAGGTGGCTCATTAACAGAAGGGTAAAGGAGGACAGTTTCTTTAGCTTTCTAATAACAGAAAATGCAGAAGAAATCAAGCCATGTTAGAAATACATTTATATGAACTGCATTTGGAAAAGCAATGGTGGTCAAGGTCCATGCCCTTTTGTAGTATCTTCCTTTGGCAGCAACTTCTTACCTGAATAGTATTACGAATGTGATCTCATTTTCAGGAAGGCTAAGCATCTTAAGAATAATTTCCAATTAGCTTTAAGTACAGTCATAAGTGTTTAGCATATCTAAAAATTTGTTTACCTGAACCCAGTTTCAAGCTTTGCCTGTTCCCATCAGCACACTAGCTTTCTCCAAAGTTCGCCTGACAACTTTCTCTCAGAATTAACCAGCACAACCAAGAGTCAGTTTTTACATCTCAAGATACAGTTACTCAAGTACCCACAGAGAAATCTGAACTCCAAAAGGTGTTAGTAATGATCTCGACAACATCAACATTCTGCAATATTGCTACTTTCCTTTACATTGATATACTACAAGCAATTTCTCATGTAGCTGATACAAAGAGTTATACATGGATTTTAATTCTCTGCCATTGGAGAAATACATGATAAAGCAGCAAAAATAATGTTTATTATGAATAAGAGGACTCTCAGAAATTAAATCCATCATTTATCCTAATTGTCACTCCCAGTCCTTGTCTGTTCATTACATACTGGTAGCCTGGTAAATATCCTCTTCCATAATTTCAACATTGAATCAAATTCCCTGTAATCAGGAGCACATGTTTTGGCAGTGATTTAACAAGATAAATGCACAGTGCTGTTACTGAGGCTATTCTGAAGTTTTATAAATTAATGCTTTCCTGGTAGCTATAAAATGCAGAATATATATTCAGCAAGCACATAAGTGTTTCATCATAGTGCTATGATAGAGAATATAGGTCTATTTAGGAAAATGTCTTTTAGCCTTTTTTTTCACGTATATGGTGTTTTTTGCTAGTTATTTGCTAGACAGGTACTCTTCCCAGTCATACTCCTAGTTACTGAGATCAAAACCTGGTAGGAATGCCATTAATGTATTCTTCCATAAGGAAAGTTCCCAGCAGGTAGCCAAGATCAAAGTTTAGTAAGAACTACGTAAGTTTTAGGTCACTTCTACAGGTAATTCTTGCTCTTTTTTTTTTTTATTATTTTTTAAAGTACTAAAAGATAAAGTTGAGAGAATACACAACTGTTCACCACAGGAATTCTATGATATTCTGTTCTGTCCTTTAATTAAAGACAAACTACTCTGACCATAGATACTCTATGCCTATTGTAGATAAACACTTTAACTTTCCACATTACCTATGTCCCATAAATTGTTAGTGTGAATAGATAATGAACAGAGCATATTCAGAAGAACATTCATATTTTTCAAATACATATACCAATACACAAAATTTTGCACACTACGGATGCCCAACATTATAAGTATATATTGTAGACATAAAGAACTTAAAAGTCTAAAAATTTTCTTTTTGTAAAGTTATAATTTTCAATCTTAGTATCTTGCAGTGATATTTGCTTCCTTTTTTCCTCTTCACAAGAGGTTTAGCTGCCTTTGTTTTCCATTGATGATGAGTAATAGATTAAGCCTATTAAAACCCACTCTGTACAACATATTTTCTAAAATGCCATGCCAATGATAAATAGAAATAAGGTGCAAAAGCACAATAAAAAAAATTATTTTTTGTTCACGTCACTGTAGTTAGGCCCTTAACCAAAGCAAACTGAAAGCAACATCTACCTCTACCCACTTCAGCAGATTTTGGATAAAGCCCTGAACCTCTTACAAATTGGGAAGCTTTGTATATCTCAGTATTGTTCCTATTGAAAAATAATATGCAGAACAACTATAGTATATATGATTTCTATAAAATTTCCAGGTTTTGATGATGCCATTTATATAGTCAACAAACAGTCAAACTGCATGGAAAGTATGGAACTCTTTACACACTAAATTTGATATTGAGTTACAAGTAAAATTAAAAATAAACGAAATTTTTCAAAGAATTATTTTTTTTTAATCCAGTTCTAATAAATCTTAAAGAAAAGCACTTCACTACTTTTTTAAATAAAGATACATTTGGAATATTAGATAGCAACCCTATAAATAAATTGTTTCCGTTTCATGTCTTAGTAGTAACACTAACAAAACTCGAAATACAAAAGCAAGTTTAATAATAAAAAAGGATTCTTTCTTCCCAGTCAACCAAAGAGAATGCAACTGAAAAAGCAGAGAAAATAATTGTTGATAAAAATGCAACTGTTTGCAATACACATTCTCCATAACACCCTTTTTCACGCAGATACATGCCTATGTGCATGGCCTCCCTATGCAGTAATAATGTTACTGTTGAACTCAACCACCTTTAATAGTATACAAAGACAGTTTTCCTCCCACATTCCTTCATCTATCACATCTCCTCTTACTAAAGGGCTGCCCCTATCTAAACTCTGCTTATCCACAAGCAGCTGCAACAACTGTTTTGTTTCTAATTCTCACTAACTAAATGAGGAGGACAACCTGTGTGAGCAACAGATAAATTTGTAAATATAACTGAAAAAGCCATAGTTTACTTCTTATTCACGACTTACACAGAAAAGATTTGAGAGTCCTTTTCTTCACAATAAGACTCCCACTGCAACAATTCATGTCCACAATTTGATAATTAGAAATTATGTTAACTTGTCACCTATATGTGAAAGAAATGTGGAACTGTGTACACTGCAACCATATAGGCTTTCCTGAGTATCAGGAAAAGATATGGTCAACTACTGGATCATATTCCCCCTCTCCTGTCTTTCACGTAACAGCAGATACCAGTAACATTAAAAAGACACAAAATTGAGACTGTACAGACAGTACTGTTACACGTCATATCTCACCATCATTAACAAGCGTGCCAAGCCTAAACAGTCAGAAATGCGCTTAAAAATTACAGGCATATACACTTAATGCCTTCATTTCAATCTGCACTGCAGATATAGCTTAAAAAAAAAAAAAAAAAGAAAAATGAAAAGCCAGAGAATGTAGAAAGTAACATATTGTTGCAAAGACAACAGACTTCATTGTTCAGACACCAAATATCTTACAGAATTGTCTTATTTTGTTATTTGCCAGAAACTCCAATTTACATGCAACTTCAGGAGGAAAAAAAAACACAAACTACATTACATTCAATTTTTTTCCCAATCAACAGTCTAGATGTAAAAATCCTTGAGGAAAGACTGAACTTTAAAAACTCAAAGCTTTTTAAACAGTACACGATAGGTACCCCTTATTATAACCCTTTAGTACTCATCCACATAGGCAGCAACATTAATTCCAGACAAGACAACTACCAAATCAAGGGCAACCAAACAGCACTGGGGCAATGATGAAGTGCATACGGGCCCAGCTGGTCTTCTGGATCCTGCTTGGGAGGTCAAAGGCTTGGCACAGGAGTACATGGGTCCTGTGGATCAATACCTGGTTGCACAGCAGGTGCCGCTGACAGATTTGGCTTTTACAATCATGGGACTATCTCCAAGGGTCAAGGACTGCTGGGAGAGATTAAATCCATCTCAAAGAGTGGGACAAGATATCTTTGTCAACATGCTGACCAACCTGGTGAGGAAATGGTAGATGGGGTGGAAAGCAAATGGTGTATGCTGATAGGAACATGAGAAACTTAGATGTCAAAGTAGGATGAAAAGAATAAAACAGAGCAACCCAGGAGGTGAAACCAGAGTTTCTAGTGGTCATAGAACTGCATCATTAGAGTAACAGATGTAGTGGGGTGGTATATTGATGCTTTGAAGAATTTCTGCAATAGCAGACTCTAGTGTCTGGGTTTGAGAACATGTAGCCAGTGACAGCAGACTGGAGGAATATGTGAGAGCTAAGACACTTGTCAATAAGTTAGGTTTCCACAAACACTTGTGCACCTGAATTTTATCAATTATTCAATGCTTTTGAGCAAATAACTAACTGTTCAGTATTGTTAGCTTTCCTTTCCATTAGCTGAAGTCTTATTTTTCTTTGTCTTTTACTGGCCAAAAGGTGGGTGTTTTCCTGTATTTTTCAACTATCTGCCAACACTTCATAAATAATTCAAAATTCTACAAAAATCATCAGAGTGAGAGGAATATTAACAAGCTTCAGAAATCTTGTTCAGAGCTAAGTACACGTGGCTGAAACAAAAGTGGAAAAAATTTGCAGCTGCTAATAATCCACAAATAAAGACATACAGCCTAGGACAGAATATTAAAGTGCTTAAAGTTTGCCCTGCCATTCTATCCATGGAGGGTGTAATTGTTCTGAAGCCAATAATCCAGGAATCAAAGAATAGTATAGGATTTCAATGCTTCAACTACAAGACAGGCTAGAGTGCAAACCCCTAAATTCAGACCCAGCTGAAGAAGAGCACACTATGAACATGTCCAATGACACATAGTGAAGACCTGTTGCACAATTCAAAATATTTTCAAGTGAGCTACTACAGTAAGCCACATATGTCTGTCAAGCAACATTTCTGGTCACTGATACCCCCAAAATTGAAACAGAATAGGTACATGCATATTGAAGAAGGCATTACTGATTAATATTGAATTGTTGTACTCCCTGGCCAATGCACTCATCTTACTAACATTTTTTTAAAATATTAAACTATGAAAAGCCACCCCTCAAAATACGCTATTTGGATTATCAACACAATCCTATGGAGGAATAATATCTATGAAGTTACTACTGTTGTTCATTACCTGATCTCTAATGAAATGATACTGACATCTTTGATTTATTAAAATGTGCCATATTAGTCAGAAACTTTTTCACAGAATGTGTTAAGATGTATCACTTACCTGATAAACATGGAATGCATTAGCAGCTTTTCCACGCAGAAAGACTGAGGGAATCCAAACATTAATAAGAGCACGATTTGATCTGAGGATGAGAGAGAAAAAACTCAAAATAGGGAATCATATTTATGTATAAGAATTGCAAAGCAACTACTTCCAGTGATTTAGATAATGATCAAAGTGATCAACAAAGCAACTTAACATTTCAATTGTAGTATCAGAAAAACTGTAGTTGTGCCTGAACCTTTTATATCTGCTGTATCTAAAAGTGTTCCTTAAAATTAACATAACTGAAAAAGAGCACTGGAACAATTCCATCTACAGTGGTTTTGGTTTATTTTACAGCAAGCATTTGACAATATTTGATTATATGCATGAAACAAAAATTATTCATTTCAATAAACTCAACATTTTTATCCACAAAACTCAGCAAAAAACCAAGTTAATTAAATAACATAAGAGCACTGCACAATTATGGAGAAACCATTTCCATCCACTCTTTGTAATTAATCTCCACACTTCTATGATTCAAAGACACCAGCTACATTTTTACCCCTTCACCCACAAAAAGCTAGACTCATTAGTCAACTAATGCATGCAAAACTCCAAATCACAACACTTTAGAATGATCTGGGATGACCAGCTGGGATTTTTGTAGTACTATTTGTATGCACTGAGTAGGAGTTATTCTGCAAAAATGAGAAAGTCTATCACATGATGAATAGCATCCAGCATCTATCAACCCCAGAGCAACGGAAAACTAACCTTTTAGTGCTTTGTTAGAATACCAAGACCTAGTGCACTGAAAGAGAATCTTCATAAATCTAAACTCCTTGCATTCAACATTATTAAAAACTACACTGGGGTATTGACTGTGCAGCTCTCCACACTTTTTAACAATAGAACACCACAGCTGAGAATTCAGTTATTGGAAATAATATAGGAAAAGCAAACTACTGAATCTGTTTGCTTATTCTTCTTTCCCATAAAGACATTACAGAGAGAAAAATATGTTTATTATGAAACTTACATTTCAAAATCTGACAAACTCTGGTCTTCAGATGTTTGACTCAAATCTCCAGGGACCTATATTTACAAAAAAGAAATGATTCCCACACACTGGTTATTATGCTTTCTATTAAGGAAGCATAATATTATAAGGAAATTACAATTCAACATTCAATTTTTTAAATGCCAATAAAAACTATTACTGAGAAACAATAAAAGAAAAATAAACAATCATGCAACAGGATTATGAACATATCACCCTTGTGAGTTCTTCATGTTAGAATTTGCTAGTTTCATGAAGAAACAAATTGGCATTTGTAAAAGCATGTAATTTTGAAAGGTATAGGAAACCCAGAAAAAAGTATCATTATTAAGTCTTTATAAGAAAGTATGCTAAACCAAAGTACACTGAGTGTATAAACAATTTATGGGAAGAGACGAAGCATATAAAAACTAGCAATCACTTTATTTTACAACCAACATTTCATTAAGACAGATACATGATCCTTCTATTTTAGCTTAGTTCTTACAAAACATTATATAGCTACAAAAGTTCATAAAGATGGCAATGATGGACCTGCAGAATCAAAAGAAGTAGCAGTTGTGAGAAAATAAGATTGAAAGAGCATTTAGAATTGGAACAGCAATAGCTTTTTACCTTACTTTAAAGCTAGTTAAACACAAAAGGCTATCTTCTCTCCTTTAAATACTGTAAAATGTAAAAGCGTAAACCAGAACAGTGTTTTGATGGAGAACAGCTAGAAGTTGTGAACTTCCATAGACAGCTTCCACATTAAATTCTGGTTCAGCGTAACTCTATACTGTATGTTACATACATATTACTGTTTTTCAGAATATTTGCTGCCTAAGAAACTTATTGCTAATTGTAAAACAATATATATTTCAAAGGGGACTAAAGAAAATCTACTTCCCACACATTTTGACAGACCGGTTCAAGACCTCCCAATAGACAAGGCATAACTGAATTCTGCCTTCCCAAGATTAAAGGGATACGGCTCAGGAAAAGCTAAGTCATTTCTGCCAGAGAAAGGAAAAGAACTGTGCAGAGCCAAGACAGCTCCAGAGCATATATACAGGGCATATATATGGAAGCCTGAATAGCTCTGCTGTCCTTTTTTAGAGGAATGAGGTGGGAAGGGCCAGTATGACCTCTCTCTCAATTACCACCATCAGCTACTGTCTGTTCACAGTCCAGCCCACGCTCCAGTGGCAGCACACAGCCTGGCTTTCAGGGCTCTTGTGCCTGAACAGACATTCTTCTATCTTGCCTACAACCTGCACCCTCTCTTTGCCTGTATCTGAAGTGGCAAATCCTACCACCAGATACATACAGCTACTTTAATTATCTTCAGTAAAAATTCTGCATAAAAACCTCAAAAACAAAGTGTGGACTTTGGAAGTAAGAAAAAGCATGACATTAATGAGTTCCAGTGCTTGCACATCTGTGTTGAAACAGATTGGTTACTGATTTTGAGATGTTAATTGAAGTGTTGCTCATTGTAATGCAAAACAGAGTAATGGAGACATTACATCGAAGTACTTCCTCATACACTTCAAAGCACATTTTTGTTTTTTTGTGAAACGCTTTTTGTTCTAATATTTCCCTGTTTATTGTAGAAGTTCTGAAACCAAATAACTAGAAATTTGGAAAGATCATTATCAACAATTAATTTATAAATTACAGCCACAAAAATTTATTATCAGCATTAAAAGGAAAAGAGAAAATAGCAAAGAATCATGGAAGCTATTTTTATAACTGCCTGTAAATTACATACTATTTTAATAATATATTGCTAAGAACCTGGCTGATATTTTCAAACAAGTCCAAGGGGGATCAAATATTCACATCCCACAATTTTTGACAGTTACACACTTTATCAATTTTCAAAGGTCTAATTAAGGTCTATTAAGTAACAGATAACACTTTCAGCATAGAATTCTGTTTACTAACATAGAAATAAAGTATATCCACTTCTGAGGATAATGCAAAAGTCTTTAGGACTGTATTCAACTTACACTTTCATTTTGGACAGTAGCAACAAATAACAACTAGCATTTAGCTAACCCTTAAAAATATAGTATCACTTCCACTTCTTCAGAAGTTTCAGGAATTCATTTTCTCTCAGTATCTGATACATTTAAATATCATATCAATATCTAACTACTGGATTAGAATATGGAGATAAATGGTTAAAAGCAAATTCTCTAAACAGGGACATACAGCCAAAAATCTCCCAGCAAGAAAGTACAGCTACAATATGCATGTGATTGATTTATCAGTTGTCATCTCTTAGCACAATAATGTGATTGTTTCCATGTAAAAGGCTGAAAATTATAGGTGAAATCCTGCTTCACTAATGCACACAGAACTGTCATCAGCCTCTTTACATAGACATTATGAGAAAACAGGCCTGAATGCTTCCAGTGCAAACAGAAAAGTTAGGAGCAATACCACGTAATCATATGAACAAAAAACTATCAAAATACACTGCTCTCATATGATGGACAAGTAATAGGAACATTCTTGACTCCTGTTTCCTCCCTGTTCATTTCTGAATTTCAACCCAATCTTTCCTTTTAACACAAAAAGCCAAAGTGAAGCAATAGGTGGTAGAAAACAATTTTATTGTCTGAATATATTTATGTTACATTCAACTCTGCTAAAGAGAATCAAACACTATCAAAAATACCAAGTAAGGTGTTCTTGACAGATGTGTTAGTAGCTGTTATTTCTTAATTTCATCACGAGTAATGGTTTTGGGCTTATTCCAAAATGGCAATAAACAAACACTTACCGGCCCTCTCAAATCAATTAGTTCTTGTCTCATCTGGGACACAAGAGCTTCTTTAGCCATCAGAGCACGATGCAGCCTTTCATTGAATTCAATCAGTTCCCCATGCATTTCAGCTACCTGAAAAACAAAGCTAAGAGATAATTGTGCTCTAAACTGAAAAAACCCACACTATGGAATTTCTTAATTGTGTATCACCCTTTATTTATATTTTTTTTTTATTTTACCATACTCTCCAAGTAGTTCATCTCATTGCTAATGCATTAGTTTGAGCTGACCATTAAGAACTGACAGTTACAATAATTTTGACTCATGCCTTGAAACGTAGATACTGATACTGAATTCAACAGGACAAAATACAACTCTACGCCCAATTTTATTCCTATCAGAGGAGATCCTATGGCAACCTATTCTAACAAAACACCTACTAACTTCTGTTCTCCGTTTAATTCTTTGATGAACTCAGCACACAACAGTTATAAACTAATCACAGTATTTTGAACTGGGAATAAACCAAAATGCACAAACTGCATTAAACTTCGTCAATAATTCATGAGTAATATGTTCTGCACTCTTACTTGGGAGTTTTAATAGGACTGGAGCTAGAAGTCCACTCATCAAAGGGTGTCAAAGGAATATAAATACCACAGTTATGCTGTGGCACAAGCTGCTATGCACAGGAAAACTGTGGCCTCAAGCATGGCCTCTGTGGACATGAAGTCTAGCTACATCTGTGCTCTCCATTTGAGAATCAAAGTGTCAATAAAGTACCAATTGATGCATAATGTTTATGAAAGTAAACAGGGCTGGATGAATGTCAAGGATGAAAAGTATACCATTTTACAGAGCAAACTATGTTTAAGTTGGGTCCCTGCCAAGAGAAGCAAGAAACATTAAAACTCAAATCAAGGTTAAAGATGACATTGAGCTCTTGAATTTTTCTTACACGGAAGTGTAAGCCTACAACTTATGGGAGAACTTCGAAAGGACAAGGGTTCCCAAACAGCAAAGATCTAAATAGTAGTAGTAGTATGTTATCATCAAGAGAACGCAATGGGGAAACTTGCAAAAATGAGGAGCAAAGCTAAAATAAACTTAAAATCTGCATTAAACAAGATTTTTAGCTACTCCTATCAGAACCATTATACTGTAAAATTGAATTAAAGTTTCAATTATGATGGATGATCTATCAGTATATAATATACCTGGCAAGGGAGCTGTCTTGAAGTGATAATGCCCCTTGTAGCCTTATAGCACAGAAATTTGAGCCAAAAAGGGTTTGTAGAATTATTTTCTAGAGAAAAGAAAGATACTGCAGAAAACCCCATTGTTGGAAGGTTCCAAGAAAATCCTCCCTATATGACTCCTGTATTAAAGAAAAGGATACTGATGAGGGCCACTATCAGAGGTAAAGAACCAGATGAGCAGTCCCAGGACAGAGCAAGAAAAGCTACAGTTTTAACAGGAGTATTCAGATGAAACCAGCAGCAGTGACTGGTTGGCCCCTCTAATGGGCATAGCAGGCTACCACAACAATATTGTTAAACAGGTTTTTCAGGTTACAGCAGCTCTTGAAATGCCTCCCCATATGGCCATCCAAAGTTAGAACAGTAGAGGTAATGGTGTAACATTATGAAAGCACAAATGAACAAGATGAATATCAATAAACTACCCTCAAGCACAGCACAGGGACTTGGACTACTGCCAAATCTCTTGAGAGTTCACAGTTCCCCTGCTGGAGGCACTTCACTGCTATCTATGAATTTCATGCTTTCCTTTTCTTGAATTACCAACATGCCTTCTCTCTCTTCCCCTGGGAAATTCCCCAAAACAAAGCAGTTTAATTCAATTTGTTTAATTTAGTACCTGCTTTTACTTTAGTGCTTTGTTCCAGAAAACCTGTATCCTACACATAATCAAACAGAAATAACAGCTTCACTTTGACAAGCTAGGAGCTGACATCATTGATAAAAATTTAAAAAAAAAATATATATACTTGAGTTGAACTTCAAGTATTCTTTTCCAATTTCTTTCTGTATTAGAGGTAGTCCTTCAAATCCAGTAATTCATCAGTGTGGCAATTACACAAAAAGAGCTAAACTAAGCCTAGATATGAATTGTCTAGACCGGTATCTCTCATTAATTCTGAATTTACAAACGATTCTGAAATGCTTAGCAAATTACAAGCTAAAAACCAGTAAAAGTAATTGAACTAAAACCCAACTTTCCTTGCAATGGGACAATAAAAAGTACAAAAGTTAAAGATTTCACAGAGAGATTATTTAAACCCAAATAGACAATCATATTTGTTTGCCTGATTACATAACCAGTTTTAGATTAATATTGATGCTTTATCTTACACATTGCAATACAAAAAGCTTGTAACATGTCTGAATTACCCATTTAGTTGCACCCCTCACTTTCTGAAGTCCAAAGGTTTAACATAGTATTAATACAGTTTCAACAATCAAAAGCTTTTATTATTATTATTATTTATAGTGTACTAAAAGCAGCTTTAATCTACTGTTTCTCATTTTTTCTTGTCAAGCATTTCTGTTGCACTTAATTCCATTAGAGAAAACAACTTCCCAGCCTCATAATTACTCTTTTCTGCCACCTCCTGATAAAAATCAGAACATTAGGGTTCCCATGTTATCAATGGCACTATATATTCATATCTTAATCATTCATTCAACATCATCCTTGATAACAAAGGTTCTTTGACTTCACTTGTTAGGAATTAGTAAGCTCATTTTGTGAAAAAAAAAAAAAAAAACAAAACACAATACCTAAATCTGTATGAACTTCCGCATTATAACTAACGTAGTAGGTGCCACTTAGCAAGCAGGTTGGCTTCACAAATTTCAGAGTTATGCACCAAACAAAACTGTCAACTTCACTAGAAAAAAGAATGTCATTAACTCTGTATATATTATTTTCCATACTAGCTTAACCAATCATTTCAATTCAAAGTGAGGGGTGTAATATTTAAGAATATCATAAGCCCATCTCTGATTCAGGTTAATATTAGCAGGTCATTGTTAATTACAGAGAGCCTGGGCTGGGAGGCAGAACCTCCTTGTATTTCACATACAAAAAGATGCAGTACACTACTAGTTGCAAATGCACAGAGAAAGTGATTGATTGGTTATCAAAAGCAATAAACAAATTTATGAATGGATGCAAAACTCAGTAGTTTACATATTTGAAATCATGTTTGATTTTCCAGTGCCTTTCTCTAGAAGAACAAAATCCAATCTGATGTAATATCTAACTCTTTTCTTTCCCTCTAATTTGGATGTCCTTGAAATAACTTTCTACTTGCAGACTCAATTAATATGTAAATTCAACAGCTCTCTCAAAACACTGGAAGTAACATAAAAATTTGTAAGTGTCCCTAGCAAAGTTAAATAATAAAAAATTTAACAGCAAATAAAACAGCAGATCACTTGCTATATATTATCAAAAGGACAAATTGGCAAGGATGTTACTTGTGAAAATCACTTTTATTAGTAATTAAGCTAATTCAACACTTCTTGTCAAACTAAAATGTATAACCATCACAGCAAACCAAAAGGAGCAATGAGATATACTTCTGAATAGCAATAGGTTCCTCTAACTTTTCCTGCATCAAGGTCTGCTAAAAACAATAAAGAGGTCTCCTTATAATTACATCCTTTCAGTTATATTTTATGTTGCCACATCTTCCTTTATTCATTCCACTCTAAAGCTTAAGCAACAATTCTCTCTGTTGGGACTTCAGTTATCTTTACAGTTGTTTTTCTTCATGAAAATATGTTTAAAGCAGAAAATTTAAGTACAAATGAGGTAAGTTTCCTTTGGCCAGATGATCATCCAGATTTCATCCTGGTCATATCAGAAAGCATGCTTAAAGAGCCTAAACCCTCATCATGAAGGGAAAGTGAGGCTAATGTAAAATATGGAGATTCCACACTAACAGAACTCTAAAGACCTATTGTCAAAAGAAAATCTAAGTCTACTCCTCTGCCTGATAGCACAGCAGCTATGCTGTCCAGCATGACGGCATTTAAGAGGTACCTCCAGAGAAGTGACAAAGGTAAATACCACTTAACGTTCCACAGCAAAATACTAAGCTGTTAACTTCAAAACTAGAATCACGGAACAGTTTGGGTTGGAAGAGACCTTAAAGATCACCTAGTCCCAACCCCCCTGCCACGGGCAGGGACACCTCCCCCCAGCCCAGGCTGCTCCCAGCCCCATCCAGCCTGGCCTTGGGCACTGCCAGGGATGGGGCACACACAGCTGCTCTGGGCAGCCTGGGCCAGCGTCTCACCACCCTCACAGTGAAGAATGTCTTCCCATGTTTAATCTAAATCTACCCCTTGTCCTGTTGCTTCCCACCCTTGCAAAAAAGCCCCTCTCCAGCTTTCCTGCCGGCCCCCTGAGGCACTGGAAGGTGCTGTAAGGTCCCCCCGGAGCCTCCTCTGCTCCAGGCTGAACCACCCCAACTCTCTCAGCCTGGCTTCACAGGAGAGCTGCTCCAGCCCTCTCATCGTCTTCATGGCCTCCTCTGGGCTCGCTCCAGCAGGCCCGTGTCCTCCTCATGCTGGGGGCCCAGAGCTGAAGGCAGCACTTCAGGTAGGGTCACACCAGAGCAGAGCAAAGGGGGAGAATCACCCCCCTCAGCCTGCTGGCCACACTGCTTTTGATACAGCCCCGGGTTCGGCTGGCTTTCTGGGCTGCAAGCATGCACTGCTGGGTCATGTTGAGCTTCTTGTCAACCAACAACCACAAGTCTTTCTCCTCAGGGAGAGGAGAAACACGCTAGGAATGTTTCACCAAGCATATGATACAATCTGTCTTAGAAGGACGTGGTTTTAGAGTAGAGAAACAGACTTCTGACAACTGGCAACAAGAAAAAAATAGTAAGTTTTTTTAAAGGTTGTTTGAGTGGAACTCAGGTTTTCTTTAATATAATTTCCACCTAAAATTCATAAATGTTTTTGCACAAGCCACATCTGAATTAATGACTTTTTGTCGGGTATACACATCTTTCCTCAATTGTCACAATATGAAAAAAAATGCGTGTCCCAAGAAATTCTAGACAGAACTGAAAACTGCTTCCATTTGCTCTCAGTGGAAGCACCGAGAAGGAAGGTATACTTTTCCCATGAGGATGCCCTTTTTCAAAAATCAACATACTTCTACATTTTTCACCAGAAATAAAGCCAAAGGTCTTCATAAAAAGAGCAGGTATCCTACTAAATACTAGTAATTTCATTTTTCTGTAAGTAAAAAACCAGTAAAACTCAAAATGACAGACAGTTCAGACAAAACTATTGATATAGCTGTTACAGAAGGATAGAGATTTAATCTTAAGAACTTACAGTTCTTTAAACTTAAGAACTTATAAGTAGTCATGCATCCTAGGTTCGAACAGTTAGTGTTAAGGTACCTCGTTTGTTTGAAACTAATCTTTGTATACTTGTAAGCAATAAATTCAGGTTCTAACAAAGAGGTAGCCCTGGAGGATGAAGGAAAACCAGCCCAAGGCCAGTGATTCCAGGGCAAGAAAGAGTAAGAGACCAAGATAACCTGGTTTAAGATGATATATTGGGACTACAAAGGAGAACTCTAGCCAAACTCAACAAAGGAGAACTCAACTGAATAGAGGAGCAGGTGAATTTGCAGACCCTGAGACAACCAAAGACCCCTGCTCTGGACAATTGCCATGCATGAGGGGGAGTGGGAATATTGTAATTTGTTTTGGGTAATCTCATAAATATTTATGTCTTTTCCTGTGAAATTTGTTGAATATGTATACATTTACTGCATAAAAAGAGCTACCTGAGAGAAGGAAGCTATGCACATTACGTGGAGCGATCCCCTGTGCATTCAGCACTGCAATAAAGAATGCCTGCTTCATAATGCTACCTTGGTGTTAAGGAGTTTCATATTCCTGATTTCGGTGACATAACCGTAACATGCTTAGTCATTGCTTTCTTTTTCAAAACTTCTATTTTGTATTCTTGATATTCCATCTGCAAGCAAGTTACTTGGTTCAAGGCACACTGAAGGTCCATTTAAGAGTAAGGTTGGGTTTCGGTTGTTTTGGTTTGTTGGGCTTTTGATGTGTAGATTCTTGTTTGGTTGGTTGGTTGGTTTTTTACTATAGCTACATAAGGTAAACACAAGCCACAATTCATCAAAACCAACAAGAAGAAAATAAGCTGTAGCTTTCAATTCAAAATACATTGGAAACTGTGCACATCAGATGAACTACATATTAATACTTGCAATATTTCACAGGTTTTGTCAATTGTTCACAGTCACCAAGACTAATCCTGACATACAAAAGAGCACTAACAGAAAAGGAAAAAACACTACTCTGACAGGACCTGTGCCTGGCCATAGAAATTGAAAGTAACCAGAAAAAGCAAAATCAGATACACAGGATAATGAGTTTAATAAGCTTTAATAAGAGGGGTAAAAATGACTATGTTTCTACCTGCTGCATCCTTTCATGTATCCTCACAGCAAAAGCCAAACCCAAAACAAAAGTTCTAACCAATAAAGAACTACACAAATCTCTATAAACAACACCATTAACTTTTGCTAGATCTTTTTAGCTTCCCATTTCACACCTAGAGGAAAGTTTCACCTCATCTACTGTGCTGAGACAGCTGTTCTGAATTGCAACTCATTATCCCTTTACCAGGATTATTTTCATGAGCTAACAGAAAATAGTTCGAATGTGCAACCAGCATTCATAAGATAATCTGACATAAGCAATGAAGTACAGAGACACAGTTATTATCAGGAGACCACTTTTCATATACATTCCATAGCCCACCTCCAAGAGAACAAGAATTGGAGCTAAATTAGCTTTATTATTGGATACTAAAAAGCATGGACTCTTAAAAAAAGTAATTTCGCATGCCACAAAACATCTAGTGTAAATAACTTTGATGATTCAATTTTTTTCAAAAGAAATGTTGGCAGACTAATTTTTACCTAGCAGTATGACACTAGACCAGGTATTAACTGTCCTCCCATAACTTGCACAAGTACAACAAAACCAAACTGGCACAAGTTTTTATGTTATAGCTACACAAATGCAGTTGTGGTTCCACACCTCATCCAAACCAATTGGAGCTCAGCTGACTTGACAGTGTACAGATCCAGTATTTATTAAAGACTGTGGAGCCACAAAAGCATAACAGAAATGTTTCTTTTCTTGGTCATCACAGTTTTATCCTTGTTATCCCCCATACACTGTGTTTGGATTGCAATTATAAAAAGACTTCCAGCACCATCAGCCAACACCTTTCGGACCCCAGTAGTCCCCCTCCTGGGAGAGGGCTACTTAAAGTCACATCAATCTATGCTTCACTATTCCAGATACTAATTTGCTGTCACTTTGCCCTTGCTAGTTAACTCTCTGTTACTAAGCTGCTAACCATCCTTTTTTCTTTTAAATCATGATAGATTAACATAGTTAGGTAACATATTCAGCAGTTGTTGCCATCCTCTAGATGCACCTTGGTGTTTGCTGTGTCCAAGGTTTTACAATAAGGAAATCTTCAGCAGTGACCAAAAAATACTGCTGCTCTTCATGTTCATTCATTTCGGTAGACTGTCAGATGAGTAAAGTGATCTGGATGAAAGAAAATATGTAAAAAAATAAAAAAACCTGACCAATGCGTACATTAACAAATGGATCACTGTTAAAGTGCATGATGATTCATGAGCGCATCATTCTTGCCACAGAAAACAAAACACTTCATCTTACTCAGCCAGGACCAGTCTGTCAATGAGAGAGATGCTATACACATCATTCAGCAAACTGTATTACATTTCAAGAGGTGCACAAAAAATAATTCTTGTCAGCTGACTTTTTCTAGTACTATTGCACTTACTAACTAAAACTGTGCATTGCACACCCTTGGGAGTAAACAGCTTATCAAAGTTGGGGGGGGTGGTCATTTGGACATAAATTCTTACTGAGAAAATAAATACATACATATATAAAAGCATATTTCACAATTATGAAATAAGATAAATTCTTTTAAGAAATACAAAAAAAGTCTATCCTTGTACCAAGGTGTACTGCCCAGATGAAAGCACATCTCACTGTATTTCAGTAATAGTTTAATTGGCAAAAGCTACAGAAGGGCTTCCACAGAAAAAGTGCTGGCCAATTTACTAGTTTAAGACACGTTTTCTATAATGACTTCAAACACAGCTAACATCTAGTAACAAAGCTGCATGCCAAGCTAAGACCTTTAAATAAGAAAATAACAATTTCCAGAAGTATCATTGTCTGCTGATGCACTGATGTCATTTGCCTGCTGAATGAAATCTCATGCTGAATGCAAGCATGCTAATAAAGTCAATGTCAGTAAACAGTATGACTGACTCAAGAGATACAAACAAAAGAGATCAAACTTGCAGTGTTTCTTCAATGCTAACAAGAGCCAAAGATTTTTTTCGTTTGTTTCACAAAAGCGTGTTTTTCAATCGTGTCCTCTGAGAAAATGTTAAATCTAAGCAAGCAAGCACTATTATTTAATAATTTTATTTGTACACACTTTACTATCTAGGAGAAAAAAAATCCATGTCTTTACAGAATCCTGTCCAAGAAACAAAACTTATCTTCATTGATTTCCAATAAAAAGGGTCATGCAGTTCAATGAAATGGTGCTCAGAGAAGTCTTCAACTACATTATTTAATATTTCAGAGTTTTTCTTAAGAAAGGGTTCTTTTTATTCCTGTCTTAGAATGTCATTTACAGGTAAGAGCACATACTGTTAATATAGTGGAAGGTTCTAGGTTTACCAATACTTTGTAGAATCACTTGGGGATTGCAAGTAATAAAAGAAGAAATCAAAATTATTATTAGAAGAAAAGCATGAGAAGAAAAGTGACAAGCAGTGAAATAATTCTTCTTAGAGGTGTTTTCATTTTTTAAGCAGGTAACTAAGATGCTCTGTGGCTGTCACAGCCTTTCCACACAATCGTTTCATGCTGAAGAATAAGTAGCACTTTATGCAGACATTACCAAAATCGCTATAATGTCAAAATTCCCCATTTCAGGACCTCAGTTCAGGACATAGTAAGGAAATTGATTACAGTATATTGTTACCTGTTACGCTAAACTGAGAGACAATTCTCCAAAGATGCTGAGACTTTTTGGCAAAGCTTTTAGTGATTTAAGGTACCTTCTCTGACCAGATAGCTTACTATTTTGAGATGGGATTCTGTAACAATAAAACCCCAAACCCATGCACTGCATCACAAATAAAGCCATATCCTTACATTTGAAAATCCTCCAATATTTAGAAACTTTCTTTAATTATCTGATAGGATACTACTCAAAAAATAAATCTGAGGAAAATTAATTTACAATCTATCTCCAGACTTTTTAAGACCTAAAGGCTTCTTTTGAACTTCCATTTACTAACAATGACAGCAGCACAAAGAACCTTAAAGAAAGTCACACAGCTGCTTTTCACATACTATGCTATCTCCTTAATCCATTATATGTGAAAGGAATAAAATTCATCAAAAGGTGTTTAGAAAAGCCACCTACCCAACAAGAGTGATACACGGCATAATTGGTTCTTTTTGTGTAATTGCTGGCTCAAAACCAATCCTCAACACAACTTGAAGTCATTTGAGAAGAAATGAAACTAAGGACATTAAAGTCGAAAATCTAGAAGGCAGTCCGAGTAAAAATAATCAGTAACATGGCCAATGAATTACTTGTTCAACAAGAAAGAGGCCATGAAAATTCATGAAGTGAAACTTTCCAGAATGGTGAAAGCTTGGCTTAATACCCAAAATTACCTTTCATAGATATTGTTTCAAATGCTTGAAACAATTCAACTTTTCAGAAGAGCTGCATAATTTTTCAGGAATTTTTAAAACATTAAACTTAACCTTTTTGACAGATGGCAGATCTCATGAATATCTAATATTCAGAAATAAACGTTCAACTCTAATCTACTGAGTGTACTTATTTGAACAAAGTGACTAAAATTTTGAGTTCACATGACCAGCATTTGCACCTTCCATGTCAGAAAACTAATCTCCCAACCTCATATACCAAATGCTCAGAAATTATTTTGTCAGGCCTAAAAATACAGTAGTACACCTACCACATAAAAAGGTAACTCTATGAGCTTTCCTATGAGTAGGAAAAGGTACAAGAGCATTTTCATGGTCATTAAAAAGCTAACTGCAGGTTTCTATGGAACTTAAAACCTGAACAATTCCTAGTTAATTTATGTAGAAAAATTCCAGCTCCTAGAAATGTTTCTTGTACAGGCTTCTACATGGAAAACCTTAGAGAGCTGGAAAGGGTCTTTCCTTTTTTTAACTGTTTTTCTCCAACATTCCTGTAAGAGTAAGTGTTTCTGCAGAACAACAAGGGATTAACGTACTGTGATACAAGTTTCAGGACATCAAAAGCCTGTTACTCCAGCAGAGGAGCTAGTCTCCTTATTCCCTAGTTTGACAAGAACAGTCTATTCCAGGAAACTGAAAATTCAGTGTCATTGATTGAGTCTTTAACAGAACTCTCTCATAATACTACTTAGTACATTGTGAGCATAACCTACAATTTAACTTTGATGAAATGCAGGTTAAAGTCCATCACTAAAATTACTCTTTATAAAAAGTACAAAATCATCAAAGGCTGAAAGTGCAAAGAAAGTTTAAGTCTTGTTCTCTCTAGATACCTTTACTAGTTCATTACAGCCACAAAGAGAAAGTACAGAGCAACTGGAAACAGTATCTTACAGGTAACAATCTGACCACAATTAAATTTTGTCAGAAAATTTACAAACACTCCAATTGTTTCAGGTTTTTTGTTTGTTTTGCTTCATTTTAAATCCTTCGTGATATCAGGTCTAACACGTCAGCAAGTTTTTAGTAATTGTTTGAGCTTAGTTGCAATGCAAACTATGAAGAACTGCTGCAAGACAAACTATGAAGAATTTGTCTCCCCCTTGGTGCATAACACAGGAAAACGGTGATGTTACTCTGACAAACCTTAATAAGCAGGACAAAGCAAAGAAACATATTTTACCTTACATACAAACTTATGCTAACAATGGATAGCAATGGACCAAAACATAACTTCTGATTACTTGAAGCACACTTTATTATTCATGGCTTGAGAGTTGTAGAATTCAACCTACTTTCTCTTCGAAAACAAACAGCATTCAATTCCCAAAGAATATGAAATCGGAAAATGTGGGAATTGCTAGAGGTATCCAAAGACCTATCAATACCCCAACAAGTTTCGAGTTGGAAGTTAGAAGAAATTGTGGTAGCTAAATAGACGTTCCACTACTATTTCTAAGGAAATAGAACATTACATAAAATTATGCAGATTTTTTTGTAAAAATGTTTCTAATATTGTTTTAAGCATAACAAGTTTCTTTAAGTTTCTTTACTCTTTCAGAATTCTTAGTTGCAACTTTTCTCCATCCACTTGGTTAAACCAACTGATTTACAGATCATTATTAAATAACTTTGGTAAATACAAACTTTTTTACAAATATGGTAAGAAACTAAAAGTTTCTTCACTATTATGAACAAAATCACTTTCAATGCAAAAGCAGGAGGAAAAAAAAAACCCTACTCAGCAGAACTTTTTTGTCTTTTTTTTCTCTTGACAGCGACTCATTTTTCTGTGGGGAGACTTCGATATCCTGATCAGCTAACAAGAAACTCAAGGGAAACTTTGTCTTCAGTTGAAATAGTCTAATAGGCACAAAGTAACAGTTACTAAAACTGCTTAAAGTCTGAACATTTTTCAGACTAAATTCTAGCTGAATCGAACTGCCAGAATGGCATTCAAAAGTGGTATCTATCCTAGTCCTCAATCTGGAACACCACGCAGGCTAACATTTGAAAGTAACACTTCACATCTTCATTTGCAGAGAGAAAAAGTAGTAATGACTTTTGTTAAATACATCTGAATTGTTATGGGAGTTAAATGCTATTTTGAGTACGTGAAAATACTTTTACAGACTAGTGAGACTCAGATGCACACTTCCTCTTTGGAATGTGATTTGCAACAAGGTTTTGCAGTGGTTGTATCCACTGCTGTGTCATCAGCGCTAGTGCTAACACTGTCTTCCACAAATTCAGAAGTGTTAGCAAGAAATTTCTGAACATGCAGAACAAACTTAGTAGAACTAAGGAGGATGCTTTTAAAGCTGAAAGATAGTTTACCTGTGTTCTTAATTAAGATATTCTTTTGATAGGTACAGAACAGAGGAAAGGAGTCAGAAGAACCCAACCAAAGGTATGCATTAGGGAGGGAATTAGTTTCACATGGTCCTATGAGAAAAGGATAACCAAGTATGAATGTTTTAGAAGAACTGTATTAATCTCTTTGATGCATGACCTGCATTTTTAGTCATCTTCATGTTAATCAGTTAATATGAGTATCCAATTTCAGAGTATTTTGGGCAAGAGAAAGACATAGATAATTGTTTTACTTTTTATAAAAATGTTCATTTAATATTTAATAGGAGATATGGGTATTAGATATTAAATTTCATTACTTTTGTCTGGAAAATCATTTGTATTTAAATATAGGATGAAACCCTAATCTTTCTTTTTTTTTCCTTTTATGAATTTTACATTAGTCTTAAAAGTGAATCTTGCATCAAGAACTTTTTCTAACATGGTCATATCAACAGAACTAGTAGATTCCATCATCCATGTCCATACTGTAGTATTCAATAAGCTACACAGTAAAGCAATATAAAAATGAAGCACAGCTTAGCAATCAGAAAACAATACGAAAGCACAGAAAAAGCTATGGATTTGAGTATGTCCTCGGTTCAAAGCTCAACTGACAAAACAGCAATGCCTGTAATAATGTACTGTACCTTGTACATGAAACCTGTTGTCTGTGATGCTTCCAACTTCACCACCATCACTCACAACCTTAAGGAACTTTTATTTATTAACATCTTCATTTTAATATCGAACTATAAACATGTTCCCTCATTAGAAAAAGTATTTTTAATTATCTGAGTTGCTTTAAACATGCTATGAAATTAAATGAACAAATCTGTATTTTAACCACAGAAGCCTGAAAATCAAATCTTTCATTGTTTTCTTTTTAAAGCGAAAATCAGACATCTCTTTTACACTAACAGGGAAAAGAAAATATCAACTAAGCAAAGAAACTATTTACAGCTTCAAATGTTATGTTACAATTATGATTCCATAAAATTTGTGCAGTACAAACTTTACCTCAATCAATTTTCTTTCATAAGAGCTGGCTAGTTCCTCATTGTTTTCTACTTGCTTTTGCTCTGGAATAGTAAATTCACCATCAGTGCTCCAAATGTTTGACAGAACTAAAACAAAAAAGACACCTCAAATTAAAAGGTTAAATTACATAAATATCTAAGACAAGCTATTTAGAAGTAATAGCTCTAAAAGAAACAATTAGAAGTATCAAAACAGGATGAACTATTAAACAGTGTTATAAGTGCTAAAATACAAATGCTGCAGGGAGCTTTCCCACGAGCAATATTTAGACAGGAACTCTCAACAGAAAAAAATGCAAACTCGAAGCATTTGGTTGTTCTGTGACTACAGCTACCTAATATATTTAGGTAGTTAACTGCAGTTCCTCCCCAAAGCCTTTGAAAAATATGACTATGTTTCAATCTTAGGTCTTTTTTTCTATTTCTCTTCCAAAATACCACTTCATATTACTTGTACAGACTACTTACATATCATAAAAATTACAGAAAATAGGGCTGAGAATGGACATTCCATACCTCATCTAGTATTTCATGGTTTTGCATAAAACAGAATCAGCTGTAGTTATTTCATTCCTGGCAGTTAATTGTCTAATTTATTCCTAGAAACCTCCAATAATGGAGATTTCATGCTTCCCTGCACAATCTATTTAAATTTAAGTATTATTCTCAGAAAGATTTTCTTGATAGCTAATCAAACTTCCTTCACCTGCCATTTAAGCCCATTACTTCTTTTCTTATTCTCAGTGAATGAGAACTACAGTTTATTCTATTCCTGTTCCTAGTTCTCATTTATGTATTTGATGAACACTTTAAGACATATTCTAAGTCTCCTCTTTTCCAAGTAACACAAAGTCCAATTCAACTTCTCCACACAGATCATGAATTTCTAAAAAAAAAAGTTAGCATATATAAAGTAAAGAAACCCTAATAAAAAAGATGTTTAACAAATACTTTAACCATTTTTCAAAATCTAAACTATATATACAACAACTATAAGGTAGATAGAAAAGACACCGTAATTCATGTGACTAAATACTCTTGAGCATGGGAAGTGACTTTTGCTTCGAATAAGAATATATATATTCAGAAGTTTACTATTATTTTAAGTGAATTTTGAAGCTATTTTAAGAGCTATTTATTGTAAAACTTGCTCAAATTTCTTCAGCTGAAAACTTCCAAGACCAGCATTTTCACATACATAACATTATTGTACCTAAGCAGATCTGAAAAACGGTACACATCCAACTCCTGCTGGTGGCTGAGAAATCAGCATGCTCATTTATTAAATACTTAAATACCAACATCATTTGTATATGCTCAGTCTGTTGCAGTGATCAGTCATTTTGAAAGCTGCTATGACATTCTGAAATAGACACAGTTCTGACTTCTGGGCAATTTATTTATAATCACATTTGCTGAGTGTTTTGGGGGGTTTTTAAGTCACTGCAAGGTGAAGTATTATGCCGAGTTTCATTTATCAGCTTAGGAAACTGTTTAAAAGTCATACTGAACAGCATCTGAGCTGACTATTTTAGCAAACAGATTCTTCTCTATTTATAGTCATAAAATAACAGCAAAACCTCAATTTACTTTTACTTTCAAAATAGTTTCACAGAAAGTTTAAACACAGTGTTCTAAAATCTACAATGCATTTAAGACTTTTGTTTTGATACCATCTGGAAGAAGATTAAGCATTGTTGAAATTACTCATTATAACACAGGGCAGCATTGAAGTAAGTATGCAACAGTTTACACTGCCCTGATGAAGACAATTTCCGAACATTACAGCAAGAGGAAAATTAATTTTTCCAAATTTAAACAGATCAGAACTCTATGTCCCTGTCTGCATGCAAGGCTGAAAGTCAAGAACCTTAACATATGAGCATGTAAATTAGTATATAAGAAACCAAGAAGAATTTTAACTTAAAATGACAAAAGCAGAGAAAACACTAACTTCTTAATCTTTATTTTCTTCACAAAATTGTCATAATCTCAGAACACAGTAATAAAACAGGTCTTGTAAATATACTCTGTAATCCTTCTAAGCATGTAAGGTAACTAAAAACAAAATTACTTAAGGCAAATTGTTACAGTCACTTTTAAGTTATACCACAATTGGAACTCAATAATTTGCCTTAAGTTACACAATGATATATGTGCTGAAAAGTACAAATACCTCTTTGTAATAATTCCAATATTTTTAATTATGGAGGCTCCCATCTGAAAAATATGAATGCCTACAATAAGATACTGCAAGTTATGTATATAAACCATGGGTGCAAGTTTCTATAAATCTTGTAAAAGAAAAAAGTTTTTTTTGTTTCACTCTCCTTTGTTCATGTGTATCTAAACATATT
This sequence comes from Falco biarmicus, assembly GCF_023638135.1. NCBI lineage: Eukaryota > Metazoa > Chordata > Aves > Falconiformes > Falconidae > Falco > Falco biarmicus. Next base: position 77,321,180 of record NC_079291.1, read on the forward strand.
AGTTCTCAGGGATTATTTACATGCTTAAGTATGTTTTTGAGTCAGAGGCCCCAGTACTACTAAAAATTTCACATAAATCACCAAGAGCAGCTAAGAGGAAAAAAATACTCATTTTATAAAAATATGTGTGAAGTTAGAATGTAAGAAAAATAACCACAAATAGTGCAGGTAGCTGAAAATTATTCCAGTCACCAATGATAAGTGTTACAGAAAATTACTGTGGATTGATTAAATATCCTTTGAGCATAAAGCATACATGTATGTATTCATTTTTAGAAATGTTGGTACTGTTCCATCCCCCTTTTTCATCTATAAAATCTGACCATCCTACTCAGTTTCTATTCTTATCACTCACTAATTTGCATAATTTTAACATGGCAGAATATAGCTTGCCTTGGAATTTTTTTTCTTTTCCTATAATTACACTCATCATGGAAACTGTCAGTATCTAATGAAGGATAATTTCTGCTATTATAAGAAGCTTAAGCGATGGTTTTCGTGAATAATTCTTAATATGAATCACTACACTCCAGCAAAGTCGGAAGTAAAAACATGTGTTCTCACTAACAAAAATCTTTTCAAGGATGAATGAAGTTTCTAAACTACAGAAAAGTATAGTAACTAGCCCTTAAGAGCAGAAAAAATATAGTATACAATTCATACAGCCAGTTATATGACCACAATATTGACAATTTTATTTTTTTTTACATAGACAGACAATACTAATTTCTGAAAAGCCACCTCATCTCTCAAAACATCTTCTGTAGTCAGTGGAAATACAGGTCCTACCAGATGAGTCACAATCAGGACTCCAATTCATCCTGTCATGGACACCTCATCACCACAGAAAAAAAACAGGTAACACTGCTGGTAACTTAACTTGTTATCTTTCAGATACATAAAATAAAAAAAAAAAAAAATCTGCTTATTAGTCAGAGCAACTTAGCAAAGAAAGTGAAATGTCTCATCTTAAACAGACTATTTCAAACAGTCTGCAAACACTGATCTCCAAAACAAGACTAACTGTATAATTTAGAGATACTAAATTTTCTCTCCTCAAAATTATTACTTCTCTGTTTCAATAACACACTAATTTCCAGGTTATTTTATAAATTACATTTTAATCCGATACTTTTTTTTTTCAATAAGAAACTTTCCAGAAAAAGCTAAGCCCACCTAATCTACCAGAAAACATTCTGTAAAAGTACAAAAATGTACATCAGTATTTTTCTAAAAAGGAAAGATATCAAATATGTTACTTTCTCTATTGGGAGATATTACTCTACCATAGTTGGAAGCAATGAATAGGGCTTGTAATTATCTCTCGCTAGCCCCACTTTCATGTAAATGATTTCATTTGTTTTGGTGAAGACTCAGTAAGGAAAGCAAACATTTCTTCATTGTTTCCACTCAGCAGTAATCTGATAGTATGCCATCCCATAACATTAATTTTTTTTGTTACTGATCTGCATTACAAAACTGTTCACACAACAGCACACAGCCCAGTTAGAGATGTATTAGGGACAGCTCCCAAACATAACTGTCATCTTTTCAGATGCTGATATTTTCCAGCAGGGGGAGGGGTGATGACATACTGGGTAGCATGTGGAAGTACGAATGATGTCCCCAGCCCCACTAGATTGTTTTGTGTAGCTGAAGTGTTGATTATGGACCAGGGCTTGCACAGGATTGTGTGGCTGGTCATCTGCACACATCCACTCGAGGATCAATCTTGTAAACCAAAGCATGCCTGTTCACTTGTTTTCTTATATTGTCAGTTTTGATACAAGTCTAGGAGTCACTTCCATCATTTGGTTACTATACCTATGCTTCCAATAAACTCTGTCTCAATGGTAACACAAACCCTGTGCACGGATTTATTATTTTTGTTTCCTTCATTTTATCCTTACCTTCCACTGTTTGACCTTCTCTTCTGAGCATTTGGACAGCTCCTACATACTTCTTAAGCTGCACTTTTAGCACCTCATTTTCTCTATTGATAAAAAGAATAGAATAAACAAATATTATTGTTCTCTCAAAATAGATGAAAGCCCCTTTCAATGGAAACAAACATACTATCTGTAACAACAAGCTTTATCTAAGTTGTGTTATCAAGATGAAAAAAATAGTGACTTACACATTAAACAATACATCAACAGCAGAGACCCGGAAAACTAGTTTTCCAGGGCCACAAACACATCAGTAAAACAGATTATCCCATAATCAAAAACTTTTCATTAATTGATGGCAGAAAAATGATGCAGTCTTATCTAAATCAACAGTTGATCAAAAAAATAAGGATGGGATACTAGAGAAGGAAATTCAGAATGGCCAGTATAAAATTTGATAATAATTTTATTAGTTGTCCAAGTATTTAATGTCAAGCAAGTAAGAATTCTTTAGAAACAGACTTTATCATTGTTAAGAAAATACCAGTACTTCAGCAACATTATTCAAGGTTAGAATTTTCCACATACCATTTCTAAATGAAAACCGTAAGAGAAGAAATTAAGTTAATCTCTTCAACTGTTATATTTCAGTGCCTGTATCACTTTTCTTTGGAATGTACAAGTATTTAAACCAGGTACTACCACAGCTCCACCTAACAACATGAAGCACTTTAGTTTATATTTGCAGGGGAGGAGGAGGCAGGAAATAAAAAGGATTCTAACCAATTGAATTTTAAGTAAAGCTAACAAATTGCATGTCTGAAAATCCAGTTATCTGCCTAAACCCATGCAGTTAACCAAGCATGACAGAAGTGTTTATACAGAAGAAACATAAAATGTGTTGAAAAAGAGTGAATTCAGACAACTTTTAGTAGTCTTCAAGAAAATAACAGAGTAGAAATACATAGGTGCTACAGATACAGCACGTAACACAACAAACCGGCAACTGGTAAGAGAGAATGGGCAGGTCAAAATCACACCAGAGGAGCAGCAGAAGCTCTAGGAATTATGAAAGGCTAAATATGTAACAGATTACAGAAAGCTGTAAGCAGATTATACACAAAAAGGTATGCATTTCATTTACAGGAATGTATTTCAGAAACACATGCAAATATGTTTGATGGTCCTTATTATACAATATATATACACACACACAAAATATACATTTATTATATACATATATACACACCAAAATGAACTGCTGCTGTTAGCAATGCCACATTTACATATAAAAGCCCTAGACTGGTACTATATTCATATTTTTTATGAATTTCAAATTAGTTTTCTGAACTACCTAACCTCAATTTTATTCAGTCCTTTATCCAATCTTAGTAGGAGATTGCTAAATAATTGAGAAGAAACTATTGATTACCCAACTATCAAATTTTAACAAAGTCCTTGATGATGTTATGCATTTTGTAATATTTTTCATTTCCTAGACTATGAAGAAAAAGTCAGTTTTTCCACCAGAGATGGACACTGATATTCAGATTAAGGAAAAAAAAAAATCAGAAACACAGTTTAATTCTATATACTGTACCAAAACAAGCCCAAATAATTCATTCATGAAAAAAAAAATGTATGACAGCTAGACAAAAAGATTTCTCACCAGAAGCATAAATATGCCTGCACAGAAATAACTGTATACAATGACAATATATTAAGCATTCTCATAAAATAATCACATACCATATCATTTCTACATTTGAGAACAGACCAGTGCCTTCTGTCTGTACTGAGACAGCATTAAAAAAAAAAATCCAAACCATTTGTTACTATTGCGCCTATCGACTTAAAATTGTTACAGTACAGATGAACTTCAGAGAGACTTAAACTCACTTACGGTTTTTGATTTAAGACTGAAATTCAAAAATTCAAAGCAGGATACTACGCCCCAGTCACAATTTTCTAATGTCTCTTTATCATCTTATTATTTCTCATTCTTTCATTACTACTATTTAGCTAGATTTCAAAGAGGACCCATCCTGATATACATTAATTTATAGAGGTCTTTTTATCAGGGCATGTTTAAAAAAAATTTTTCTTCAAATATTCATGAATGGTACAAGCCACAGAACACCTCAGCAACAATAAACTTGCTTATTTTTTGGAAAGCTATCTGGAATGACAAGGTATGATCAATTATATAATAAATCTAAGTTGTCAAATACCTTCAATTCCCTGCATAATTTTGAAGCAAAAATAATTACATTTCCTCTCTATTCTATTATTTTAAAATTAGCATTTAAGAAAATCCTGCCTAGAAGAAAATCAAACTACTGGAAGAATGGTAATTTTTTTTCATACACCTAACTTCTATGTATGTAATGAATGAAAAGATATCATGCAATACTACTGATAAATGCATATCCTCACCCACAAGTTAATTCATGCCAGGAAAACTAGCAACTGTTCCCTAAGGACTCTCATGTCGAGCGGATAAATGTAACAGGATAACAAGCAGCATGTTCTCACATCAAAGCAAGGACAACATGGAAGAGAGCTGTTATTCATATGCAACACTGCAGTGGAACAGCCCCCCAGCTGGGACTTCTGCTGTATTCTTGGAGAAGGACCAAGGGCCCACAAGTTGAGATCTCCCCCACCTTCCTTGTGCTATAGCATCCCTTTCAAAAACCATGGGGAGACAAGGGGAACTGAAGGAGATTCGTTATTTTCCAGTAATGCCCACAAAGTTTCTGTGATAGATAGCCCTGCTTACTGATGCATGTATACATACACCAAACACACATATATATATATATACACCAAGCACAGTTAAAGTCTACTATGCAAGTCAAATTAAATACATCTTACGTTTGTCAAAATAAGATTTCTGGCTGTTAATACAAATGAATACTAGTAAGAAAGTGTTTTACGAAAGCTGACTTCCAAAAATTTTATTTAAAGAAGAATATACCTTTAAGTTATGATTTTTGTTGCAGAGCAAGAGCCCTTATAGGACTTATTTTCCTACACCTTAACGGGGCAGAGGGGGAAGCCAACACACCACACAATTGCTTCTTGAAAAAGATACAAAAATTCCTCTAGGGCTTCTGTAAAATCAGAATCGTAAAAAAAAGAATTTGAAAAAAAGAGTACTTTCTCACGTATCTCGACCATAGTGGCGTGAAGAATATTGTAATTAAGTTTCTGGCACAAACATCAGATACTAACAAGTGTTTTCTGTGGAGCTTACTCTTAAAAACATCGTATTTCTAAATCCAGGCTTACAAAACAAACAAAAAAAACCCACAAAACCCAACAGATGTCTATGTCTTGATCAAAACTATAAAGGTAATTAATTGAAATAAACAGTGTGCTCCAAGAATATGTAGAATCTATACACAGAGGTTGGTTTAGATGACTTCCAGAGATATCCTTCAACCCAAATTATCTTATGATACTGCTATGAGGTGGTGCAAGATCACAGTTCATTGTAATCATATATACCCTAAATGAAATCAGGAAAATGAGAACTATTAGTCATAGAAGTGGAAGTTGAACTATATACAATATAATGTGATTATAGTATAAAACCAATCTCTGAAAAAAACTGTAACAACAAATAACTTAACTGCTTGTCATGGGCAAAAGGCACTGCAGCTGAGTGATAGCGGCACAGTTGGTTCTTTGGTTCAGCCACAGTGCCTGTCACTGGGGTTGAAGTAGCTGCAATGTCTGTCACTTTGTCATCAGACCCAGAAACCTTCTCTTCCCCTTGAGGGTACTGAACAGTGTTGAACAGGGCTCAGTAGGCATGGGCCAGGCCCCAGCACATTGCAGCAATTTGTGTCTGTCTGGAATTCCCAGGGTGACACCATACATTATCCAAATATTTTACTAGTTTTTCCAGATTCTGCACTTGTTCACGGGTGAAAATCCAAAACACTGGAGGCGATCATTGTCCTAGGCACTTGCCCATACTATCCTACACACCATGCCACTCACAACTATCCAGCCTTGGGGCAGATCTCTGGGTGGTACTCTTAAATAGTTGTTTAACCCTAAACAAGACCTAGAACACATTCAGGAGACATAGCAATAGGAACACGCTGGTTTGAACATCCCAGGGATGTTCAGAATTCTCAAGGGCTATTGTAACTAGCCTGGCGGAGAAGGGGAAGATGGAAGAAGGTATTTCCCCCATAAACTGGCTGTCCAAGGAGAAAAGGTAGAGTGTCATTATTAAGAGTTTCCAAGAGATGGTTCCCAAAGTACAGATGACAGCAATGCTGAGTATAAACACCAGATTAGTATCTTGACCAGTAATTTCATCATAAGCTAGTATTAACACAGTACAGCAAAATGATAACTTCAATCCAGCCCCCAGAAGTGATACAGAGCACAACAGGGAACACACAGAGCAAGTAAGTGTTACATAATGCAACTCTGAGAGCAAATAAATCAACACTGTGACCAAAAACTATTAATACAATGAATGCTTATAAAAAAACCTGTTTTAACACGCTTTGGTCAGATCTGTCACCTCAACCCTTCGTGCCCAGTGCTGGGCACCAAAAAAGACTGTTCTGTTGTGGTTTAGTCCAGCAGACAGCTAAACACTCCCCCAGTGGGATGGGAGGGATAATTAGAAAAAAGTTAAAACTCATGGGTTGAGATAAAGGCAGTTTAAGACAGAAAAGGAAAGGAAAATAATAGTAATGATAAAACAATACACAACAAAAGTGATGTACAATGCAATTGCTCACCACCCGCCAACCAATGCGCAGCCAGTTCCTGAGCACTGGGCCCCAGCCAGCTAACTCCCCTCAGTTTTTATATACTCAGTATGACATATGTTATGGAATATCCTTTGGCCAGTTTGGGTCTGCTGTCCCAGCTGTGTCTCCTTGCAACCTTTTCTGCCCCTCAGCCTCCTAGCTGGTGCGGTGGTGTGAGAAGCTGATAAGTTGTTGACTTAGTGTAAGCACTGCTCAGCCACAACTAAAACATCAGTATGTTATCAATATTACTCTCATCCTAAACCCAAAACACAGCTCTATACCAGCTACTAGGAAGAAAATTAACTCTATCCTAGCTGAAACCAGGATAAACACTGTATGTTCAATAAACTGGGAACTATTCTCATGATAGCTTTACAACATAGACATTCAAATCTAAATTATGGAAGGATTCTATCTTAGCATTGATATCATACCGAAAAAAGTAAAAAATGATTTTGTGAATAAGAAATATGAGGAAGTTGTTACCTCACAAAATAATGTATCTGACTTTTTATAAAATGTTTTTGTAACTTGTGACATGTCACGTCAACAACTAAATAAGCAGGAAGAAAAAAAAAATCACTGAATATAGGAATATTCAAATTAGTTTTCACAAGCAGGGACAAGAGATATTTTTTCCTCTCTCTAAGAAGCTTATTAAGGTTAAGTGATGTAATCATTTCAAGATGCACAACACATCATTTCACTCATCACTGAAGCGCTATGGCTCTGAATGAAGTGTTGTACAACAGATTAATATAAAATACTAAATCCAAAAGCAATGTGGCTTAAATAACACCGACATTAGGTAAGAGGAGGCTGATTAGGTTACAGAATCTTCAGTAAACAGAAGGTACATAGAAGTGTAAGATAAAGTACCATCAAATTCTCATCCCCCATTTCCCTACACAGTGCATTATCATCTTCTCTTCCTGTCTGCTTTCCTTGCTACAAAGCCTGTCCTTTGTAAAATGTTTTCCTCCAACATTTCTGAATATAGTCTAAGAATATGCAATTTCACAGTCAACTTCAATAAATTTCTTTGCCTTGCAAAGGAATGTAATAGTATTCCATACAAAAAAAAAAGAATCTCAATTAAAAAAAGTCAGCACTGCCAAGAAGTCACTGCCACAGTATGTCCATGCAATCTGAGAAAGGCTCATTGACAAGGGGCAGAGGGAAGCCGGAAGAAAAAAAAAAAAAAACCCAGCTTACAAAATTACACTAGTCAATTTAGTTTATTCTATCATAAGGCTAGGAAATAGGTTGAATGCTGAGACTGCTCCTTTTGAAACAGTATCATAACTGTTATGAAACAGTTATTCAAATACTTCACATGGAAGAATAAGATTGCCAGTACTTGAAACTAAAATGACCTAAGAATTTTTCTATTTTTCAAAAAGATCTTAGGAAACTCGGGAAAATTCCTCTAAGCTTCTAGAGGTCGGACCAGAGACTTTTCAGAGAATCTAGAAGACCAGCTGAATTAATCAATTTTGCAGATATCCAGAAGTAATCACTTCAACACTGACTGATGTGTCACTGAAATTTGTGTTCTCAGAGCTTTAAGGAAGATATTTACATCAAATTCTTAACAAGAGCTTTGGAGCCACATATAAATATCAGCTCTCATAATGTGAAGCATATTCATTCATCAAATTACAATAGTCAGACCATTACTGAATTATTTTCCTTGCCTTGAGATGTTCAGAATGTTACAGTTGAGGAAATTGCTCTACTCCAGTCATGTGATCAATTGTTTTCAAGGTAAACAGTGCAATTTCACTACCACAAATTAGCTGAAACTTAGTTTCCTCTCACTCACTTAATCTATTATGCAGCACTTAAGAAGCAATTCCAAAATTTTTGTTTCTTCAAATTATTCAGCTTACCCAACTCCTGGTATAAGTATTATTTATTAAAAAAATTTACTACTCTTCCTATTGCACCAGCAACACCTACAGTGTAAAAAGTGAACCAACAAAAAGCATTTAGAAGAAAAACCTATATTCCAAAATAACTATATGTGAAGTTTCTTATGTTCTAGAAAATGAGTTGCAATTAATTATTAAAGGAATGTATCCAAAGTCCAATGGTGACACAAGAATTTGTTGTACCTAAGCAGCTCCCAACACTGTTTTTACATGTGACAAGGTAAACTGACTTTCAGAAGAACTTATCAACGCAACATACCCAGCCACTGTAACAATAAGAGAAATTAAATAAACTTGTTTAAAAATAATTAGCTTAAGTGAGCATCTCTTTAAATCTTGTTATAAAAGCTCCTTATCTATTCTTTAAAAAGGTATGTGCATGACAAATATCTGATTCACTCATATGTCACTGCAAATTCTAAAACTGTGGGGGAAGTGAGTCAAAGAAATATGAATATACAATTCCTATAACCTGAAATGTGAATATTAAATGATGAAGTATTTGCATTGTCTCCATTGCCCTACATCACATGAATGTCAAACCCACTTACCGCCTATCTTTCCCTCCCTCAAAGTGAGTAGTTCAGTTTGATGTGTCATCAAAAGCTCAATTAGTAACATTCTAAATACTTTTTTTTAAGAAAGCTTTGTATTTATCATTTTCAGATACTAGTTCTGCTGTGCAATAAAAAGCTTAGAGGAATCTCAGCTGTGGCAATTCACAGTTGACAAGCACTCTGCCTGCACATGCAGAAAACAAACACCTCTCTGCAATAAGACACAGTTTACTAACTTCAACATTTGGGATAGGTTTGTTGTTTATTACACATGCAAGTGATTCCCAAGATCTCAGGCATTGTAAGTTACTCTAGAGCTTATTTAGAATTTGAAAAAGAAAGTCGCGCTATTACAACTGCATTTACTTTCAGAAGTCTTTCTTTAGCCAAATTACATTTAGACAAGGTGAGAGTTAAAATTCTTTTCAGCATAGCTGCAGCACAAACTTAAGCTGAAGGCAAGTCTCTACTGGGGCCAATGTTTTTTTAACACCTTCATTAACGACCCAGGTGCTGGGACAGAGTGCACCCTCAGCAAGTTCACAGACAATGCAAAACTGGGGAGCAGCTGATACACCAGACTGGTTATGCTGCCACTCAGAGGGACCTGGACAGGCTGGAGAACTGGACTCAGATGAATCCCTTAAAGTTCAATGAGGGGAAGGAAATGCAAAGTCCCGCACCTAGGGAGGCACAGCCCTAGGCACCCATAGCACCTAGACACCTGGGGGCTGGAAAAGAGCTCTGTGGAGAAAGATTTGGGAGCTCTGGTGGACAACAAGCTGACCATGAGCCAGTAATGCACCCTTCGTGGCAAAGAAAGCCAAGAGCGTCTTGCACCACATTAGGAAGAACATTGCCAACAGGTTACTGCCAACAACATTCCCTAGAGGGGTTGTGGAGTCTCCATCTATGGAGATATTAAAAACCTGACTGGAAATGGTCCTGAGCAACCTGTTCCAGTTCTAGACCTTCCTGGAGCTAGGGGGAAGCAGTTGCACCACTTCAGAAACTGGTACTGTTGATACTGTTCAGCAACAACTGTTGCTGATCATACAGTGGCTAATAAAGTGGTCAGCCATGAAAACCTGACAACAGGACAAGAAAAAAAAATCAGCCCAAGGAAAAAAGTCATCCTTAAACAATCAGATAGAAGGAAGATGGATCGGATGGAATGTCACTAAAGAAGATGCATAATCCATTCTTTACCGCTTACATATATATGTGAAGGTACATACAGAAGGGTATCTGTGTCAGCAGCAGCAGATGCTGACAGATTCTCTATAACTGAAAGCAATAAAGGCACAAATATTCCTAGTCAATTTAACTGACACTAGGACCTCTAAGCACAATTTGTACTGACTGAAGTAATAACCAGCTGAGAAGAGAGAAGGTCACCATACTAATCTCAGTGCGGAACTATACAGTTTTCATGACACTTTCAGTGCTTCTTACCGTGCCAAGGCTTGGACTTTTGTGGCATGTCGTTCTTCCTGTTCTGCTACTTTCCTTCTCCAGTTGTCCATTTCCTGCCTTAGCGCTGCAGAATGCTCCATCTCTCCATCAAGCAGATTTCTCAGAGATCTGGAAGAAGGCAGCAGCCTCTGTTAGAACATTGCAAATACTGCTACCTAGGAACTAGAGGATACTCTGCAAATCACAGACTAGGTTGCCCAAATGATATCAATAATGTCATCCTAATATTTCATTATTCAACATAATAAATTCACTTGATTTTATTATACAAAGATATGAAAAGCTACAAGGAAAAAGTACCCAAGCAAAACAGTTGTTAAGTGCTTACTGTTAATTTGTATTACAATCTCATCAACGCGTCCAAATCACAACCTATTATTATGGTATCTACTGTACCACCATGCAGAAAGAATTTATTTCAGAAAACAGTTTATAATGTGATTACAGTGCTTCAGCACAAGTCTATACACCTCAGGAATAATCTATAAGCAGTACACTGACACCAGAAGGGGAAAAAAGGAAATTTTCTGACTGTTTGTATATAGACAAACTTTTACTCATTTGGAAAGCTATCTTAACAATCTTTTGGCTACAAGTTTTGCTTTTGGAAAAAACATAACTGGCAAAAGCCTCCAAGATAGGAAGAGTTTTATGTGATTCAAATTCAAAGGAAAAAGTTGACCTGTAAACATTACTCTTCAGTATCAACAGTTGAAAACTGAAGTATTAGGCTTAAATTTCATGGAAAAATGATATATACATAAAAAAAGATTATAAAAAGATTACACATAGCTTTACATAAAGGACAGCTTGTATTACAGAACACATTTTTTTAAATGATAGTGTCTCTTGACTATAAAAGGAAAGCTACCTATTCTGTTCTTCCAGTTCATCCTTTCTATTCATCATGGCCACAATAGCTTGACGAAGTTCATCTAAAGAGAAGGGACACAAAAAGATTAATTTCTGCATGTACTTCTGCTCTTTTCAGATCTAAAAGTCATGGCACTAATTCAGTAACATGCTTAAATGATGTCAATATCTTTGCTACCCAGCAAAGCCATCTTTCAAAAGTGGTATTTAACACAGTGTCAGAAGCATTGATCAAATCAAATTAGTCTGCATCTGGATTTAAGACAAATGTTTACAAGTTTGCCTGTAGTTGCAGCTGTTTTGTTTTAATCACAGACATATGGGACAATGCACCTTTTCACTACATGTATATTAATGAGATACATTATTACTTGTTTAACTTTTTCAAATTGCTTGTTTCCTTCGCTATAAATTCCACCACAAGAAATAGAGCTATTACACTGAGACCAGAGTAGAGATACTGCCATTACTTCATGCCATTTCTTCTCAAGTTCAGTCTTCAAGATTGCCTTAAAAATGATGGGATTTCTGAATCTTGTAATTTCCTATAAATAACTTTTTATTTCCTATAAATACCTTAAAAAATACCTTCTGCCATTACATCAAGAACAAAGTTTTTTAAAAAAAGTATGACAGAATTTTAGATTTTTTAAAGGCTTCTTTAGGGTTAGGTTTAACAGTGATACCAGAGCAGCTGAATACCACACAAAGTGCCACCTCAAAGCACTGTCTCACCTGGGGTCCTTCTGCTGTTGTAAAGGTTCTGTCCTATAACTGTAGAGTTGTACTACTACAGTTTATTATAAATTTAAAGAAAATATTAGGACTTAAGTCATCTAATCTAAAACAGATGCTGACTTCCAGACCTTGCATGAATACATGAAATACAACAGGTCCTCAAAGATCTGAATGGCTTCCAGCAAACATCAGGATGGATACATAATTTCATTAACTATCTCACATATGTTAATCAATAATTTTACGAGAGCTTCCGCAGGGACACAATTATATTAAAACACCCCTCCCAATAGTTAAATGAAACGCTCCTATGTTTATATATAATACATCAGCTAATTCTGTTCCACAAGTATTCAAAGTCATTTTTTTGTGTTTTACTGAAAACATACTAACTGAACTGGTATGACTTAATCTATTCAAGTAAGCAAAGCCACTGGAAAACTTTTTTCTCCTTTACATTCAGTTCACTGATGTATCCATATCTTTCCTAATATTTTCTAGTCTTTCTTAATTTTTTCAATAGTTAGAGAAATTAAAAAAAAAATTAAGGTTGTCCTGTGGACCAGATTAAGTCTGCAAAACTCTAGTAATGGACAAAATGTGGAAGTTTTTACTGTGTCTATCAAACGTATCAGTCAGTGCAGACACCACAGTTCTAGTCTGGCATTGGTAACCTGCTGGTAAATCCCTCCTTGCAGGATTTGGCAAGATTCTCGTATCACTTGAAACCAGCCAATCCAATTTCTTCATGCTAGATTTTTTCCAAAACATTTCTACTTCTTTGGCCATGGAGAAAGCAGATGATTATTTTCATACCCATTCCACATTACAGCTTGAGAACTAATTGACATTAGCAAGAAACATTTCAGTAGGTCATTAGAGGGATTTTGCACCCCATTAATTCAGCACAGAAAGAATAATTATTTTTCGACAGTAACTTAGCATCTTTACATGCATTCTCTATACAGCTATCAACAACAACAACAACAGATCTCAATCTTGTCGAAAAGCCAAAAGTGAAATTTGTGGGTATTAAATACTAACATACAAGGGGGATAGGGGGGAAGTCTGGAGACCTGCTTTCTCCCTTGATATTTCTCACATTCAAAACCTGTACACATCAAAAGCTGTGATTATATGACTACTTTAATCAGTCTTCCTAAGGCTGTGCTTTCTGCAAAAAAGACATTCCAGCTTTACCCATCATTGCTACCATCTCCCTTATTCTAGCACTGGTGTTTACACAAATACAGCATCCTAGCAGGAACTGATCCAGCTCAAAAATAGTTTTGGCTTTTTCTCTGTTGGGCTACTTCTCAGACAAGCAGTTGCCAAGTGATCTTACTGTTGAGTTTAATACTGTTGTTGGCCCAACATACATAGCAGAAAGCAGTCAGAGCAGAACAGAACACTTCTTTAGTCAATAAACGTGAGGAATAAAAGGTGGAATATCATTTCTGGCAAGAGTGAAGTTCATATTGCATTGAAATGACCAGGTAACCACTGCAATTTACGTAGCAATTGTAGAAAAATTTAGAATGGAAAGATTATATATGACAAACTATGCTGTACTCCATTATTTTCGTATCTGTTTTTCAAAAGGTGGTCTATAATAGCTTCTATTGACTAGCATTTATTGGGCTGGGGGGGGGCGGGACGGACACGACGTGACACAGACTACAATGACACAAAAATCCCCACAAAACCCTACATTCTGAGGATTAAATATTATATTTAGCTATAAAATATCAAACTTGGTGATCATGAAACTCAACACACGATTAGTATTCTTTCAGTCATGATGAGACACCGCCACTTTGAGGGCAGACTGGAAAGGTTGGGGGTTTTGAGTCGGTTTTTTGTTTGGGTTATTTTGTGATTTGTTGGGGTGGGGGGTGGGGGTGTGACAATAGAAAATTGATGGGTTATAACAGTTGTGAAAAAAAATACGCAGTGTTGTGAAAATGGACCACGATCCATCAGCCTATCTATGCAATAAAAAAATCATGCTAAGGTTAAGGAAAACAAAATAATCCAGTAAGTGTTCAAGCCTTGGACAAATGTACAACATAAGCAAAAAACATCCGTAAAAAGCTTCCAGTACAGTAACATTCTATAACAAAATAAAGATATTTAACTATAAAGCTGAATTCAGAATCCTCCTGAAGAAAGCATCAAGACAATGGCATTTTAAATATTTCAAGAGTATCATTAAAATATGATAATGCACGATCTGAGTTAGTTGCTATTATTTCTCTGACTCTGAATAAATTAAAGCCATTGCTACTTAGACAAGTTATTGTAGCACTGGCTCTGCACTTACATCGGGATGACTACTCTGCAGTAATTGCCTGTATGCATACTCAAGTCTGTTTAAACGTGTACTGATTTATTAACATTTAAACAGTAAAGCTATTATAAATTGTCTCCATTTTTCCAATTTTACCAGCCTATTCAAACTGTAACCTTAAGTTGCCTAATAACTTAATCTTCTTTCCCTTATTTCACTCAGAATCTTCTGTGTGAGTACAGTTGAAATCCCATCTTCTCTCACTTCCTTCTGCAACACACATAAGTAAGCAAACCATGAAAGCATGGTTTTGTTAAAGACGATGATTTGCATAAAAGAAGAAGAAAAAAAAAACCTCTTGAAATAAAAGATGTTAAAATGTTTTTTGTTTCCATTTGCCTCATTTTTTCTGAGTCATGGAATTGACAATACTGTAGAGACACAGCAAAGCAGACTCCAAATTTCATTATCACACATAGGACAAAAATCAATGCTTAATTTAGGACCACAAAAGCAAATACACTTCATTCTCAGTATTTAGTTCAACTACAGATAGCAGTTGAGATGTGGAAGGAAGCATCAATGCAAACAACTAGTCTAGGCTAAGAGCTTAGGGTTCAAAGAAGGCCTGTACAGCCTGTGCTTACCCTAGCAGCAACATTGCTTCATTGCTATACCTATGTCATTTCTTCTTGAACTGATGAGTATTAAGGGTCATATTCAATTTTATCTGTTACTCAAAACAAACACAAGAACTACACAGTTCAACACTGTATATCAATACTTCTTTACCCTCTCCATCCACAGTAAATATAAAGGAGTCATTCACTAGTGTAATAAAACGAAAAAAAAGTTACCAAGAAAAAAATCAGAAACTTTAATTTCATAATCTGTTGATGTATGTAACTGAATATAACTAAAAGGACACCATCCTATTTAATTAGATATAACATTCAAAAAATTCAAAAATTGTAATTTCTTCCTCTCACTTATACTTCTTGAAAAATTTTATCACCATGTCGAAACAGTCAGCCGAATGAAAAGAAAGTAAATCCACTACCATACACTGCGACAGGTTCACTTCAAATCTGCCAGAACATCCACAGTTCATAAGCCTTTGTCTCTGTGTTATGCTTGCCTCTGAGACAAGTGTATGATCATAATCTAATTTTTTTCAGCAGACTTCTGTCTCATTCATTGTGTGGGTTAGAAAAATAAATAAATAAATAAATCAGGCTTGTAGCAGCAACCATAAATTTGGCATTTTCTGAATTCTGGACTTCACAACCTCAATCTTTCTCCCCCTCTTTTTTTTTTTTTCTTTTTTTTTTTTAACATAACACAGTGGGAGGACGGCCAAGTATACCCACTTCAGAAAACTGTTTGATGTTAGAGTTTATGTCCTACTTCTAACTGCTTTGCACTTGATATGCCATTTACATTTTGTAAATTAACATTCAAGGAAAGAGCTACACTACTGTTATTAAGGATCAACATTCAACGCCAACATATGTAAAACTCAAGTGATAATCAGCATTTCATAAAGACATCGGAAGATAATTAGTGAAGTCTTTCAAATTGTGGAATGTTAAAATTTAATTTTTCCCATAACTTCTTACATAAAAGAGTCTCATGTGCAAACCAATAATTCCAAACCAGGTCTTTCTTTATCAGTAATAAAATATAAAAATCAATGAATGTACTAATTAAATTTTTCATATTAAACCTCACTTTTTAAAAGACAAAAAATTATTTTTTATTACTGAAATTAAGCTGTAGTGCCTAATTACTAAGAAAGTAAATATCTGCTCTAAAACACTTTTTAATTCACTTGCATACTACATGCAAAATCTAGCTTCTAGAAGGCTTTTATAAGGTCATATTTAGAGCATGAAATACATTAAATCACCATGCTTTAAGAAACACCTGTCAATTTCCCAGCAACCTCCAGAAAAGTCATAAGTTTCACAACTCTTCTGCTGTTTAGCCAAAGATTGGGTAAGTATGACTTGCAATCACCTGTTATGAAGAATGAGCTGTAAGTGAAATCATCTCTCAGTGTACACAAGGTCATGCAGCACTCCTCTGCAATCCTGCAGATAGAATATCAGGGTGGGCTGGGAGCAGTCTACAGGAATGATTTTTTTTATTTTGCCGAGTGCAAATTTACACAGATATTTTCAGAGACAAATAAAACTTCCAGCAGACTAGTTACATCTTAAATCAAAAGTCTGACCTCTAAATACATGCTCCCTAAGCAGCCTGCATGAACATTGGCTATTAAGGCTTTATTTAGTGCTTCAAAAGCTTGTAAATATTATCCTGTCACATCATTATTAATAGGGCAAATTTCAGTAGGAAACAAATTTGACAATACAGTGCTGGCCTTCTACTGCATACTAGGGTCCTGACCAAAAAGAAGTCCATAAGATGAAGTGCTGCTTTTTTCTCAACGATGAATTTTATATACCCTATTTTCACAACTGTGCTTTCAGAGAAGTCACAAGAGTGTTGTACGTGTCAGTGACCAGTGGCAACCAAGTTACAGAACAGGTCAGAAGCTCTTTAGGGGACAGAGAAAGTACAAAAACATATATCTTATTTATTCACTTACATAGTCAGGACAAAAATACAATATGTAGGTTTGATTATTCACTAAAGTTCTTCAGTGATCATGAAAAACTGGGGGCTTTCTCAAGAATATATGAAAAAATATGGTATAATGTACAATGCTACAACCTTTGCTAACCTTTCTGGTTAAGCTGAACTTTAACAACTGAGGAAAAATATAGTGGAAAAATTAAGTTCCCAATTATTTACTAAAAATAGCACTATAATCAAAGAACCTTGTAAAGAAGGACACAAGTACCATCCTTCTATAATGAAAGTTTTGGATCTTCCCTTTTTTTCCACTGAAAAAAAAATATAAAAATAGGGAGACTTGTGCTGGTAGGACAGATTTTTCTGTATAAAACAATGTTGGAAATATAATCTTCCAATGACAACAACTAGAGGAGACAATTGTTTGTGATTCAACTATGACAAGACAAACACCATTTTTTAAAAAAGTAGAAAATGACATAATGAAAAAGGCGCATAAATATAAAACTAAAACTTAATTGCTTATAAAATTGGTTATAAGACAATCTGTGAAGTAGATCAAGTTTTCAAATGATATCTAATATACACGGTGAAACCAACTCTACAGATTAGGATTTCTCTTGAGGGGTATTAATATACTTTTTTAATGTATCTGCTGATAAGTTAACCTAAAATGATATCTAATATACACAGTGAAACTAACTACAGATTAGGATTTCTCTTGAGGGGTATTAATTATTTTTTTTTTTATGTATCTCCTGCTAAGTTAACCTACACCTTACAAATGCATGGAACAAATTCAGGAAAATCATTCAAAATGGCAGGAATATTTTGAATTAGAGCTTTTTATAACATAATTTTCTAGGCTGCATATCAAAAGAAACAAGAAAAGGTTAGTACTATACTAGTAAATTGGAAAGGAAGCAGGAAAGGAATAGATTTAAAAAAAAAAAAATCATTTCAGGCTTTCTCTTCAGAAGAAAAAAGCACAAAAATCCAGCCACTGGAGACATCATGAGCTCTTCTCACTCCACTATTGCATTCCATTTTTCTTTTTTGATGTGTTAGATTTAGTTGCTATGCAACCAAGCTATAAGCCTCAACATTTAATAATTCTTCTGCTAATTGCAATAGAGAAAAAAGAGCTTCAGTGTCTGGCTTTGTCATAGCACTGAATTCTTCCTGTACGGAGAATCTACGACCAGTAACAATGAACTTGAAAAAAACATTTTTGTTGAATGTATCCGGGATCAGCTCTTATAAAGGTATTAACTTATATGTATAGTCAGGTGAATTTTTATTATAATGATAATTAGATTATTTACTAAGTGTTCTGGCTTTACAGATAGTTTTGATGTACTTCCCCCCTTCCTTCCACCAAAACCTTCTCTGAAATGGACAACTAATGATAGTGTGTATGCTTCTGTTGATCCTGTGGTTAATTTCTTTTAGAAATTGCTAAGTATCGAGAATTGAAAATCTTAAGATTTACTTCCTATTTCATAGCTGATTTAACTACACACAGGAACTAACAGAGAAACTGAAGGAGACCAATTGCGGCCCCTGCTGGTACCTAATAAAACCTACGAAACAAAATCAGTTTTTGTTTCCCATTAAAATTCTATTACTAAAAAATGAAATAAAAATGTAAGAACGAAAGGATATCATAGTAACAACATAAGCAGAGAATATCTAGTGACGAAAGCATCACAGTAACTACCAACAGAAGAACTCCACCTTCACCTTCAACTACATCACTTACAAGTCTCAAAGCTAGTTCCCTACTTCATAAAGTACTTTGTAAGAAAGGATTTTCAGCTTTGTGAAGCTCAGTCAGCAGATTCATGCCAGAGTCTGAAACAGTACCCAGTTAAAACGCATGGTCTACCTCCTCTAACAAACGTTGACACAGATATCGTTTGAACATGACATTAGAACATAAGATTAGAATATTTTAAGGGTTCATTCATTTTGATGATTTCATAAATCAATTTCAGAAAAAGATCTTGGCTGCATCACTTCTAACTTCCCAAATATCATAATTTAAAAATTTCACATATTTAAATTTATAAAAAGAAACAGATAAACACACACCCTAGAGCTTTAAGAACAGAGTCATATCCACCAGTTCAGTTACAAAGCTTTCTGTGCAGTGAGGAAAATAAAACCATACTGGCTTAAATGACTAGCTGTCTAAACATGTAAGAACTAAGTCCTTGTTCTACAAGTTTATTGGGGGGGTGGGGGGGGGGGGGGTGGAGTTAAAGATGAGGCAAACAAACTGCCTTGCTTCTATTAATCTCTTCCTACAGCAAAGGCTACTCTATCTTGTCCAGCTCAACCTTTAACAACACTGAAAATTTGACTGTCCTCCACCTTAATCTTAGCTGAAGTTTTAGCTTAGGAAAGCCCATACCCATGTTTGGAGCAGATTCCCATATCAAAACTACAGACTGAATATACATAGAAAAAGCTCCAGGTTTTTGGGGGGTTTCTGTCCAACTAGGCATTAATGAAAGTAGGCAAAATAAGTAAGATCACATCAGAACCAACCATTAGTGTCTTCAGAGCTTGCAGAGATTTAAAGATGTTAATCAAATTAAATCCTTATTGTTCATTTAACTACTCAAGCCACATCTAGTATAAGGATGACATTAGCTTCTCTATGGAAAGAGAATCTAATGTCATACCAGTTGCAATGAACCATGACCCGGGATCTGTCAATTCAAAAAAATTTTTAGAGCAATCATTTCTAATTTGGCCAGCATATCAGAAATCAATGCTGTATGCCTCTCTAAACAGATCTTACTGATAACAAAATAGAAATGAAGAGTTACAGGAATTTCAAAGTTAATTCCATCAATCTAGATACATCAGGAAGTACTTACTAATTGTCATGGATTCTGGCACAGTGGCTGAAGGCAACGTATTGCTTAATGTATTCGCTTGAGCTGGAGGACTGACTTCCACTCTAGTCATAAAAGCACAGTATCATCAGTAAATGAAAACAAAATCCTGAATTCAAAACTTAAGGAGAAAAAAAAAAGCATTCCAAAAATCAGAATTGTCATCATATTCACCCATATTCAATCAACTTATGTTTAATTATCCTTTAATGTCTCTGTTTAGAGTCTGATTTTAGAATACACACAAAGATCCAAATCAATAGGCCATGGAAAATACAGTAAAAAAACAACATAAAAAACAACATTAAACCTATTTTCAAAACCAAGAGGCTAAGTCTGCCTGTTATTTGACATGACTACATGACTTCAAGCTAATTAGGAAAAGTTCAACATATAAAACTATGCAAAAAGGGAAGTGTAGGCTTTTGCATCTGTCTTTCCAAACATTTGCAAAAGTACCCTGATAGTTCGTTTTCCAGTACTGACTAGCTATGCTTGGGTATCAATAATAAGACAAAGTAAAAAACATATTTGACACGTACCTGTAAGGAAGATCAGATCTTCTCGGAACCAGTTCTACTGCATGAACATGTTCATGCCCTTCTCCATTCTCCAAGTTATCTAAAGTAGAATGCACATACATTACCTTTCTTCAGTTAACAGTACTTAAAATAAAGTAAAAACAAAACCAGAAGGAAAGTAGTTAAGTTTTTTATTAGAAATACTCATCCTTACTAAAGCTTTTAAACACTTTCTTTCTCTAAGGTTGGCTTCTGCACATTCACCCTGAATGGCAGCAGGATTGTAAAGTCCCTTAGAAACACAGACATCAGTTTAGAAAAAGATTACCATTCCTAAATTGCAATTTAGATGTACATTTTACATTGATAACAGTGTTGCAAAGCTATGAGGAGACTTCTTACTGAAGCTGTATTTGCAAGCCCCAGGAGTTTAACCACCACATAGCATCTGGTCCTCATTACAAATCTGTTTGTGACTTGCAGGAAAAGAATTTGTGGTTAGTCACCGGTACATGAAACCTTGTCATATAATATATGGTTTATTATTTATAAACCAATCCTTTATACATTCTCAAGAGAGCACCACAACTTTTCTCTGGCTCCTTATGCCTGTTACCAAACACCAGGAATCAAGACAGATGGTATATTTTTTAAAAAGCATAGATAATATACATCTGTCCACAGATCCAGAACTGTCAGGATCACAATATACACATCACTAGATCCGTCGTTAAGGTAGTTCAGGTGGAAATAAACAAAAAACACATTTTATTGATGTTTTCAGCATTTTTCTATGTAAGAATTACAAAGTTACCATAAGCCAATCCTGAAATCATGAACTAAAATAGCACAGAACATAAAAAGCAAGAATTCTAGGAAAAAAAATTAATGGAAAGTAGAGTTATATGAGAATGCCTATGGAGGAGAAAGTTAATTTTATAAGCTATAGAGTTTACTGAAGCTCAGTTCCTAAAATGCATACTCTATTTTTGTTCCAAGGAACTGAATTTTGACTCAGACTTTCTTGTCTCTAGGTACCTGGAGATATGATACACCCTGACACATCCCTGAAGCACTGCAACAGACTCAAACTGAAAACACAGATATTAACATACAACATTACAGATTATACTGTAATCTATTTCAAATACATGTGTCTTGTTATTGAACTGTATTAAGACCTATATACCAAAATACTGGGTTAAACTATGTATTTTACAAGAGCTCATTAAGTATGTTTTAGAAAAAATGTTGTCATAATAATAATAATAAGCCTACCAGCTACTGGGCTGAACTGCTGTCAGAAAAATCTAACCCACGTTCCCTCCAACATAATTCATCTAGTGAAAGTGTAACTTCCAAAGTCAAGCAAACAACTGCCTAGGGCAGCTTTCAGTCTCATTAAATTTTTGTGGCAGGGGAGATGGTGACCATACCCATGTGCATCACTCCCCCTAACTGGCTGGCATTTGGGCTGCATGATGGGCTTTTCAGTGAAGACTGCTTGCCTACTCTGTCAGTTCAAGACTGTTCAGAAGGGCCCACTGACAGCATGGAAAGCTGAAATCAGGGGATCAGCAGAATTTGTGTTGATGTAAATGATGAAGATGCGTTTCACTAGCCTGATGCCATATTGTTCTGGCTTGCATGCTGAATCATAGGGTTTACCACAAAGACAAAGAGGGGCAGGAGGAGAACTGAAAAGATCTCTGTACTGTGCCAGAAGGGATCTGAATGGGCCTGATCATCATTGCTAGTAGTCTGAGAATTGTCTTCAAAAAGTTCTGAGATGAAGCAAGATGAAACAATGGTCTTTGGTATCTCCTTAATAAAAGTAAGCCCTGTTACACTTATTGTTGTCCTCTCTGGTCAACTGTCTACAGTAGGAAGTCTTGGCTTGGTCTCCTGACTTTTGATTTCAGCTACAAAGCTCTAGCTCCTGATGCCTTGTGACATTTGAGTGGCTACTAACTCCCACAGCTCAACTTCAAGCTCCCATTCCACAACCCCTCCTCCATAAATAGGAATGTTTACTTGTATTACAGATTTCGACCTGTTGCATTCAGCAAACACTTATAAACCTATTAACTTTTTCAAAGTTTCTGTATAAAATTTAAGATAACACAATGCCACAAACCACCTAATATTTTTCAAATCCATTCCTTCATAAATTAGAAAATGTGGGAGCACAAGGGAAAAAAAAACCGAAAACATACTTTCTACTTTTTTTGAACTACTGACATTTCTTAAGATGTACCTATCTTAAAATACAGCAGAGGGCAGTACAGCATTATTTTACGATTCACATTATTTTTATCACTGAACTTACAGAACTGAATTATTCAATTAACGGTCCATTTAAACTCTTGACCACATATAATATATAGGAAAAAATATGACATATTTTACAATTAAAACATTATATGAATGCCACTGAGAAGATTTTAAGTGGTCACTGAAATCAGAATGCATACCCAAAGTTTTATCAAAGCAATGTTTTATAAATACCTAGCAAAATATTAACTTCAGGGGGACAGAGGAGGAAGTTGGCATGGCGTGGAAGTTTTTTTGGTTTTGGTACCAATACAGATACTGGAAAAGCACCAGGTCTTCCATACCTTTGACCATTTTTATTGCTTGCTTCGAGATCTTTTCAAATGGTCCACTTAATTCCTCAAGCGCAGTACCTCAAACTGCATACAATACTGCCACATTGAGGCCAACTGAACCATACTGCCAATTGAGGCCACATCAGAGCCAACTGAACAGAAATTTACAAATGACACTTTCATTTATGCACGTCCATATGAAGTGTGCTTTTACTACAGAAGCACAGCACAACTAGTTCACTATCAGCTTGTGACCCACTGCAGTGGGTTTCCTGCAGTGCTTGCAGCCCAGAAATCCAATCTAATACTGGGCTGCATAAAACAAAGTGTGGCAAGCAGGTTGAGAGAGGTGATTCTCCCCTTCTATTTTGCATTCTTGAGACCCCACTTGCATCCAGCTCTGAGGCCCAAGTACAAGAAAGGCATGGACCTGTTCGAGTGAGTCCAGAATAAATTTCAACTGAACCTCCCATTCCAGTTGTGCAATATCTCCTATGTCCTTACAATCCCATCGTTTCTTACCATTGCTGCATGTCAGAAATTCTGTCATAAAGTCTGCTGGAATTTGGTAAATTAAAATACCTACCTGTTTGGGAGTAAGAGCCAACAGCACTGACAGGAAATAGAACATCTGAGTCATCGTTCAGGACCTGCAGAGGAGTCCAACTGCATATCCGAGAATTGCATGTTCCTATTTCATGTGGCCTAGATTTAAAACAAACAAAACAACCTCTTTATACAGACAATATTAGTGTTCAAAATGCTTACACTCCTTTCAGAGATATCACTGCAAGAAACAAATAATCCGTATTTAAAACTGCCTGTCAACTTCTTAGTCTAAACATACATAAATTCCTTAAAGATCAGACCATTCCAAAGCAGATGAGTTAAGCAGCGCTTGCCTCTTTTTCTCCAAAGGGACTTCTGTGTCAGAAATAAAGAGGCCATATTAGTATCCAAAATTATTCCTTGTCTCTCAGTTTTGTCTTGTCTTGTTTAACTACCTACTCTGATGATAATAGGCTAACTCTATTTAAAATATGCAGTTTTACTGTGAAGCCAAAATAGATCTGGTATCATACTAAGGAAACTTCAAATATGCCAGAATTATAGCCTGGCTGTATCATGCAACAATTTCATCAACTGAGAACTTCCAGAAGAACAAGTCTGAAATCTCAAAATTTTGGTTTTCAGTGGAACATAGAATCAAAATACCATCGCCACAGTGCCCCAAATGGTTTAAACAATGGAAAAGAAAAAAAAAGGGGGCAGGGAGGAAAAAAGGTGAGGGAGAAAACAGGGCGCGGGGGGGGGGCAGCGAAGAATATCTATGGTTCAGTTAGTTACATAACTTTACTAATACCGGGGGGGGGGGGGGGGAGGGCGGGGCGGGGGGAAGAAGGGAGGAGGGAAAAAAAAAGGCGTGGAAAATTTACCCCTGGCTCCTGCAACATTACTTACTTTTCAGAAGCTTCTGTTTCACCTTCTGTGTCTTTATTTCCACATGTTTTTCCATATAGTTCATCCTCATCTGCGTCTTCATCATCAATGCTCTTCACATCTAGTTTCTGGTATTCATACTCTCCGTTCATGAATACTGAATTGCTCTTCCACGAATGGTTACTTTCATTCCCATTCAAATTTCTTCTGAGAGTGCTTTCAGATGAGGATAATACAAAAACTGAAGGTCTGTCTACACTCTCCTCTGAACTTTCTCCTGTAATCACAGTCTTTGTGGCATCCCCCAAATTTTGCTCATCTTCCTCTTCATCAAATGAGATAATATTAGTCACTCTCTTCTTCTTTTTCCGATCTTTTTTATATTTCAAATCTAGTAGCAACATAAGGGTTTACATCATTTAGAAGAGAAACAATGTAATGATTTTCTTTTTTTACTGAACATTTAGTACATGAGTTTTTAAGAAAAAAACATTTAGATCTAAAAGGCATTTAATGATTTTTCCATACACAGGAGCTTTTAAATCTTTAACTACCATCTTTATTTCATATGCCTTACATAATTCAGATTTTAGAAGATATTTTGGAGGTGCATTTATATCAGTATTCATTTGGAACTGCAAAAAAAAGTTCAAAAAACTCATAAAATTACATTTAAAATCAAAAGTTCGCCTTCCCATCACTTTCTCCCGTGGCATATGGCTAACATATGTTGCAGAGTATGTCTATACAACAGAGAAAACTTGAAACACTTCTGGGGAAAAAGAGTTAAAAAGATCAAACTCACGAACAAAATCACAGTTTGCAATCAAATTAAGTTAGTTTTGTCTACATTCTAGGAATTGAGCAGTCAATTTTCAGAAAAAGAAATTAAAACTTCCTCCTTCCCTCAGCTAATTAGCTCTTGGTCTAGAAATACACTGAAATCCTCTCTGATTACATCACATCCACGCTGTGACAGCACTTGTTCTTAAATTATTACCTATTCTCACTGATTCAAACATGCAGATGAAGCTAAATGATCTTGTAAAGTTGAAGCACTGTAAGAAATATCAGAAATTTACTCACCAAGACAATCACAATGGGACTAAAGTGTTTTGTTTAATTCAAGTCCAGATGTTATATCCATAGAACACATTAACATACTTTTAAGAGTAACAGGATGTAAAACCCCATTCTGGATGCAAATAGAATTCCAGCAAAGAACATAGAATTTAATGAAAACATCTGACTTGCTTTAACATTCCACATATAATGGCATTTGAACAAACCCAATTTTTTTTAGAATATAATTTTATTCTAAGTTGTACATTACATGTACTGTATACACATGTACGGTACACACAACGTACATTATGCTGTAGAGTCATGTGCAGCATATGGTCAACTATTCTGTTATTTAGTCTTGCAAGCCTATTCTATATGAACAAAGGTTATCCCAAGTCAAGTATCACCTACTATTTTAATCTCATTCAAAGTGCTAAACAACAAAAGTTTTACCACAAGTTTGTTTTGAAAAAAAAGTCTATTTTAAATGCCAATTAAAAAATAGATTTTATCTCAACTTCTATTC
Organism: Falco biarmicus; assembly: GCF_023638135.1. NCBI lineage: Eukaryota > Metazoa > Chordata > Aves > Falconiformes > Falconidae > Falco > Falco biarmicus. Next base: position 77,347,392 of record NC_079291.1, read on the forward strand.
CAACTTCTATTCCAGATAGCAGTCACATGTGAGTTTTCTTTCCTTTTTCTCCTAATGAAAACAATTTAAAGCCTAAATCCAAACTTTGTTTCTTAATCAAAAACCACATACATCCCAGAATCTTCCTGCAGTTTTGTACCTTTACAAAGCAAAACATTCTTTCAACATAACTTCTGGAAATAAAGATGGTAAAATATTCCTTTGATTTTTTGGAATGGAAAATGTATAATGAATATCACGTTTTACTATATTAATTTCAAATTATAAGAGATTAAGACTTTAGGTCTTTGTTCTTAAGTAACATCCTACCAACTGGTTGTAACACTAAGAAGAGCGTATGATTAAATAGTCATTTGTGGTAGTTATCTACTTCATATAGGAATTCAGACTGTAAACATGGGTGCTGCTTGAGGATTACAAGCTAAGATTTTTACCTGATAATATAAATGGCAGTGTATTTCTGACTGTTAATGTGCCAAAATAAAACATACTAAAACCAAAAAATCATTACATCAGAAACCACAAGGCATAATCTTAAGAATACAAAATTGAAATTCAGGTCACAAGCAAAGTACTTTTCCAGTAAGATGGTTTATCTTCCCTCTCATAGTGATACAATAAAGCTAAAATACACGTTTACCATCCACACCTATATTTCTAAACAATTTCATACTTTTTATTTCACACTCAACTAGTTTCTATGTGTAGTGCACTTATTTTTAAAGTTTCTGTTCCATAATAGCACATGAAAATTAATTTTAAAAGTTATTTAAACACACTTGAATATTTTATGTTTCTAACTTACAACACTGCAAAAATGCTTACCAGAAATTACATTCTTTGAGAGAACAGGAAGTGGGTCAGCGTCTTGATCAGGTTTTATCAGAATCGAGACAGCTGATGATGCAGTTATTTCTCTAAGAAGGCTGCTAACACCCTGAGTGGATTCTTTCAGTAACGAGGTTACATTTTGTGTTGATTCCTTTAATAAATCAGACACCGTGGGTGTGCATTTGCTCTGTCCATTTAAATCCTTATTATCAATGCTGATTGCAAAAAGAATGGAGTTCAGACCTTCAGATAAAAGAAAGCAGAAAAAAAGACCAAAACCCCACTATATATTTCATACAAAAGTTACGAAGATAGAACCTAAGGATTAACAAAACTATGACGTAAAACATTTTTCCCCCAAAATTTCCCACAGTCTCCATGCATGATTTTTTATTCTTTCACGTACCATTCATTCTTTTTTAGATTATATCCAAGCTGATGCAATCAGTTCTGAATTTATCTTGATGTCTGTTCAGCTGCACATTAAACAAGCAGTAAGTGTGGAGAACTCATTTATTTATAACCTTTTATCCATTTCACTGCAACTTTAAGTTGGTTCCTATATTCCGTTAAAAAATATTACTGCAAACTCTATCTTGCAGAACAAAGCATGTGACCATGTACCTGAGAAAAGAGCACTGCTGCGGTCAAACTCTAGAAAAGTAAATTAACTGTTATCTTACTCTCTTTCCATATATTTACCTATAATTTGGGTCTTACTATAAAAGTCTATCATTGCTCTTTCTAGTCAGAAATAACTTATTTTGGTTTCTGTGCTAGTTTTTTAAATAAGGTTAGCCTTGACTGATGAAGAGTTAGAAAATTATGTGAAAGACTTTTGCGCTGTAGGAACCCAGATCTGGTGTTTCAACAGTTCATCAATTCATAGATTTAACTGGTGTAATACATTGACTATTCACCCTGAATGTGCATCTGGCACAAATTCTCCACATAAGCAAAGAGTGTATTAGAGAAACTCTCTGCAACCAGAAACATATAACATCCCAAAATTAAATAGCTTTCCAAGAACAGTACCATTTAAGAGAAAGTCTTACCAGCTGCCATTGTAGGGATCATGCTAGAACGTTCTTCATCCATCATAAAAGACCAGTCTTCATAGAAGACACTATCATGTGAAGGGGGGAGGGGGAGGGGAAGAATATACAGTCCTATATTAACATACATTCCACTTCTAAAAGACATGAAAACTCCGAAGTGTGAGTACACCAATGGATTAAATTATATGCCACATTAAATCCCTGAAGCCCTGAAATATATAGAACTGTCTGAACACTTATCCAAGACATGCTAAATAGTATTTTTTTTATCTTCAGGTTTAGATCTGCATTTTTTTTAATGGGAAAAAGCCACTCAGGGCAAGGAGGTTCATTACGTGACAATAGCAGTCACAATATTTCTCTACACCTATACTGCATATATCTGTTTTTAAATAACTACAGGTGACCATAATAACCAAGCCATTTTGTAAAATATTAGAATGCATGAATACAAACAAAAAGATAAATTTCATCATGAGCAACCTGATCTGGTAAAAGATGTCCTTGACCACAGCAGGGGGGGTTGGACTAGATGATCTTTAAAGGCCCCTTCTAACTCAAACCATTCTATTATTCCTGATTCTATGACCTCTTTCAGTATCCAAATCCACTTCAATTACTCTGAATAGTCAACTAGGAATTTGGGTGCAAGAAAAAAAAGTTTACATGAATTTCACTGTGAACACATAAATTTAGTTGTTCTAAACTTGGTGCTTTTTAGTCACAGGATGCTGTATTTTTACTATCAGCATTCAGCCAATGAAACATAAAAACAGATAGCAAGAAAACCCTCAACCTATATTGAACAGTTTTGACAGATTCATTTTAAAGTTTCCAAAACAGATACAAACTGGGGATGTAAAGTAATTCTGCAAATCCCATTTGAATTTTGATAACATTTAAATCTTAAATATTCTGGAATAAGCATTTTTAGAAATAATATTACATGTACAATGCAGAGAGTACTGATAATCCTGATACTGCATAAGTATTGCTACAAGCATGCAAGTAATTAGTGACACTGATCCAAGTCACTAATTTCCTCATAGTGGTTTTCAGATTCTTTTTCCTTTGTTGTTTCATTTGTTTTTACTTGATTTCATATCAAAATCTGTTGCAAGAAAGCTACAGAGGACTGTAACAGACTGAAAAGAAAAGGATATACTAATGAACTCAGTTCTGGCAATAATCTTGTCCAATACATCCATTAATTGATGCAAATGGAAAGAATGCCTTTCTGCTGAATCCACTGGACTTATCATGTTCAACAGTTACTAATAATAATAACCCAGATTTTCAAAAAGAAAAAGAAAATTTCAAAAAGAGCTGCAGATGTATGAGAAAAAAGATAGGACCCAGTTAAGTATGAACTTAAGTGCGTTTTGCACATCCAAAGTACCTTAGAATTTCACACCACATAGTAAGTTATTCTCAGTAACTCTCTAACAAGAAGGTTCACAAACTGCTACAAAACACTTCCAAGTGATCAGCTACATATTACTTGACTGCTGGAGCTTTTCAATTACAGCACAAGCATTTCCAAAAGGCAACAGGCAATTACCACTGATACACCGGTAAGATCAAGGCTGCAGCCGTGTACTATTTTAATGGAATGAGAGGGGCACCTCAAAGCTTGGTGTCAAGGTCTCAGTGAGGAAACTGTTGAAAGACTAAGGGAATTGAGAAAGAGGATGGAAATTAAGATGAGGATAGAAATGTATATTCTCACATGCTAGAATGAAGCCGGTTTCAGGTCACATGTTGATACAGGCACAAGCCACTATCTTCAGAACAAAAGTATGAGGTTAAGTGGCTTAACTAGCACAGCATTGTGTACTATTACAGATGGGGTTTGGTTGGTTGTTGTTTTTCATCTCAGCACTTCATTTGTCAATACACTTCCTGCATTACAAAGATAGCAAATACAGTACCTGAGTCGATTCTTATCTGCAAGCAGCATATGAACGTATCTTTCCAGGGAATGTTCATTTAATGCACAGCGCAACCAAGCCCGGCCTCTACCAATATCTGTAGTAATTGTCTTCAGAGAGTAAAAGCGCTGTAGTTCATGTTTATTCAGAATTTCTTTCACATAGTACCAAAACACTGGCTCTAAAATAAAAATAAAAATATAATTGTAATAAAAACTCCACCAAAAAACTCTAACTCATACCTGAATGCATTTACATGCAATTTTATAAAATAAACAGGTAACTGTATATAACTTCGAACAAAGGTGAATCATTTACCATGTTCATAAAACTCTCCAGTTAAATAGGTTATTTATTTCTACAAAACTTAGAACTTTTCACTTCATTGAAAAAGCCAAACACACACATTAAAGGATTGTCTCACATTTTTTAATTAAATTAACATTTTAAAGCACATTTAAGCTATTATTTCATCCACAGAACAGATTCATATGTTCAGCTGGGAATATATTATGCAAAGGGAAAAGATTCTTTGAGATTCCATCTTACTGCTGATTGCAAAATGTTATAAACTAAGTCCAAAGGAACAGGTAGCTGCAGAATTTGCAGACATGCAAATGACAAATTCATGTTACTTGAAAAAACAAGTGTGTTACATTTAAAAGGCAACAATACCCCTTTCCACTAAAATATTTTCCTTACCGTCCCCAAAAACTGATAGAAAGTTTTTCGGCAGTTGCCTCAAGTTTCTCGATTGGACATAACAGAAATCTATATCAGTAACTGTAAACGTACAAAAGAATACCTAGTATTTTACATATTCCTAACTGAATAAGAACATATTTTAAGGGCATATTATTACAATTCACCTCTTACCATTTTCTCAGGGTGAAAAGAACAACCAAACATCAGACAATTCATCTGAAAGACTTGAATCATGACTATATGGTATCGTTTGGCAACTGTTAGTCACTAATGTTGCATCAAATACATACTGCTTGAAAGTATCTTAAACATTAACAATAACAGACATGTGGCTTTGGCGTTTTTATAAATAGAACTACTCAAATAACTAGAACGGTTTGAAAGCTGTTAATGTATACAGTTAGTAACATATTAGGAGACTGAATTTAAGGCAAATAGGATATTTTTAAGAGGAAAAAAAATCTGGAAAACCCAAGCATTAAAAAAAAAAACTTTAAAACACATCAATCTCTCAAGGAAGACATACTCCTCTTGACAGTTTAAGGACTGTGTTTGCTCAACTTTTTTTTTTTTTAACAAAAAAAAGGAGAATAATTCTATTGTACAAGTGAATGGTGCACTATCACCTCAAGTATTACGCTGGCTTTTGATCATAATCTCAATGTAGGCAGCTTAAAGCAGATGTTTAAAGACAGGTAAAAAATTTCCTCAAAGACAGAGAAAAAAATGTACACAAGAGAAAATATATTGATCCTGCAATTCCTTGCTTATCACTTTTCTAAATATTTTTTAATGTAGTAAGAATGTTAAGAAAAGGCCATCCATGATGCTTCTCTCTCTCTGCTAAATAAAGTGTATGCAGTCAGAATTTTAGTAGTTTTTCATTACAGCTTGCAACTTCTTTTGGTGAAATATGCTCATGTGAGAGTACAGGGGATTTTATTCATATTTACATATATATCACGGATTTTTAAAAGCTTTTAAATTTGGATTATTGTTAAGTTTTTAATTAAAATCTATCCAATAGAAATAAAGTAAGAGCATTCCATACTTCATAAAAACAGTAATAAGCAGCATTTTCAAATGACTAAGTTCTCTTCTGTGAGAGTACTGGCAAATGAAAATTAAGGTCTTAACTGTTGATATTATTTTTCATAGCAAATAATCCAATACTTTTTATTCAGAAGTAAGATCATTTTATTACCATAAAATATAATTTGTACAATTATACTGTGGGCAAAGAAGACACTGGCCCAATTCACCCAAATATAAATCACTCTGTGAAAACAGTTTATTTAATTTTAATAATGTCGTAGTTCCGATAACTGCAATACAATCAATCATTAATCAGCACCAAATAGCAATCATGTCTCAAGCTGAGAGCATAGAGATCAATTTAAAGTCAGGTTCATTGCCACCTTATGCAAAATAAAAAGTAGTAAACAATTTAAATGTGCAGCCATTGTGCATTTCAGTGTCTTTCTGTCAAGTAACTAATGAACGATTTCATATTTGTCACAAGTGTCTTGGAGTACAACATTCTTTGCTATAGCTAGAATATTTGTTCTTTCAATTCTAATTGAGAGTATCACTAAATTAAGTTTATATTCCATAAGCCTCAGTCTATGATTTTCACTTCTAACCACAGCAACTAATAATTTTACTATATTAGCTTTCAGCATTAGTCTACAATATCCTACTATTCATAAGCAAGCTCTAAGGTGCAAAGTAGTAGAACTATAAACATATTGTGACTTTGCAACAATTTTGAAATACATTTCCATTTTTGGTATTGATGTGCCATGAGGCTGTGAACAAATCACACCCGTAATTCTGCCATGGATTACCTATCTGTAAATAGATATTACTATCCTACAGTTATAGCATCAAAGCATATACATCAATCTATGGCAATAAGCAGCACCAGAACTACTACTACTTAAAAAAAAAAAAACAACCCAAAAAACCACACACGCAAAGACAAAATGTACTTTAGCTTGGAAAACAGAAGGAGGAAGAGAGACACCTAATAGCAGCCCTCTGGTACCTATGAGGAAGTCATCAATAAGACTGATTTAGGCTCTTGGCATCAGCATATAGCAGGCCAGCACACAACAGGTGTCAGTTAAAGCAAGAAAGGCTCAGACTGGATATTAGGAAAATCTCTTTCATCATGAGGACAGTCAAACGTTGGAACATGGTTAACCAAAGAAGTTGTACAGTCTGGAGGTTTTCAAGTCCCGAATGGATGTAGCCCCAGGCAACCTCCTTTAATCTCGCAGACGATCTTTGTAGGACTGCAGACCTCCTGAGGACCCTTCCAATTTGAATTAGCCTATGATCCTCTGATTGAGTGCAGAAAAAACACTGCTATGAACTATTACTGCTACTACTGGCAGAAAGGTTTCAGTGAGTTTGGAATCCCTGATAAAACAGTAGAAAGAGCAGCCAGAGGCAATGGAATCTATGTAGATTCTTTCAACAACATTGTCCTAATAATTTTTAACAAATACTACATCAGCTACAGTGTTCTCACATAAACTCACCTGGAGTTAAATGAAGACACCCTCATATTGTTAAAAACTAAAGACAGAACACAGTTTTATTGTTTGCTGATTTTGTTGATTGCTTAATATAAATGTGCTGCACATGCCTGTAATGACCATGCCATCAATTGATACTAAATCACACTGATATTAGGAATATGTTTACTTGAATATATATTAAAAAATTAAAATATTTTAAATAGGATTTTTAAGTCATGGTTCCAAAGAACCACTACTGGAGTTTTTGTTTAAAACTTTTATTTTAAGAAAAACAAAGAAAAAAACAATGAAGCTTTTAGATGCAAAATGATGCTACACTGTTTACAGTCATTTGAAAGTACAGTTTATCCTGAAGTACCTGTAATTTTCAAATAAAAACCACTGCTGAACAATTTTTTTTTTCAGTTGTCAAAGCCTGAAGGTATAGCCTAAACAGCAGTATTCCACTATGTTGAAGAAAAAGACAACACCTGTGATTATGTTAGAATGGAAAATAAATCACAACAGGCTCATTTGCCTGAAAGTGATAAAAATGTAGAAGCACTTTGCAACTGCTAACAGGAATTAAAAAAAAAATAATAAAAAATATAAAAACAATACACCACTGTAACTCAAAAAGATAAATGCACCAGAACCCAGTAATTTCCACTAAAAAAAAAAACTTCTCTGTCACAGTATAGCATTCATTTTGCTGCAAGGCAGCCACATTTTTGCTCTTGAACTTCTTAAGTTTCTTAAAGATGACGTTTCTTACATGATGTTTTCTTCTTCAATTCTACTTCCTCAGTACCTTAGATAACTTTCCTGACTCTCCTCTTCTTCCACATCATCTCACTGACAAGGCCCCAAATTAGAGACACAATCACACAAACATACAGCTAAATTGTTACTAAGTTCCCAAGCATCAGAGATGTACCTTTGTACATATGGCCACTAAAAGACAGGATCAAAAATTCCATGCACCTTGAGGTTACTAACAGACAAGAGAGAAATCATAAGAATTACACACAATGTCCTCAAATTGGAAGGCACACTACTTGCATAAATCTGAGAGGGTAACAGTGGAGAACATTCTCTGCAACAAAGCATAAGGCTCTCAGTTGCAGTCTGCGGGGGGATCACAAGCAGATAACCAAATCACTACTCATTAAAGAGATGGAAACTACCCAGAGCTGAAAAAGACCACAGAGTACCAAATCCTCAATTACAAGCACACACATGGGAGAAAAAAAAGCATCCAGAAGAGCTGAAAAATCTGTAAAGATTATGTAAACAGCTGAATTTTGCTTGCTTGTTCATTTAGTCTGCAAAATGTCAAGTCTCGCCCATTACTAAGTAAAAGAGGCAAACATGGGAAACAACAAATTCCCTAAAAGCATAGCTATTTAACTCCCAAAAAAAGCTAAGCCTGCAGGCTCTGACCCATTAGCAGGAAAGTCAGCATGCAAGACCCAACATTTCACCCTACCATCCACAGCAAACACAGTTATTACAGCAATTTTAAACCACCATTGTATCAAACTACACATTTTGCATTAAAGTAATACCCATTATATGCAGTTATCTGGTGTAACTGGAAGTTATGCTGGAGATCAAAATGTATTAACTGTTCTAGTACTACTGAACATATTTAAAAAACAATCCCCCTCTATGTGTTACATATCACAATTATTTATAGCATGTGTACCCTGTTTAAGAAAAAAAAGATACTGTATGTCAAACTTCACAGCAAAAGTGATGAAGATTAACACCTTCATGTACTTTTGATAAAAAAACAAAGGGAAACTTCAAGGTGAAGAGAAGGCAACAAAAATAAAGGAATCTTTCCTTTAAATGTGGAGAAAGTAATAAAAAACAACCCAACCAATACAAGAAATGTAAATTTGCTTTTAAAATTACATCAATACTTAAACATATGTGATGCTATAGAACTTAACAGCACAATTACACAATGTTTATGCCTACCAGAATTTAAAAGACATTTGCCAATGATATTACTCATGACAGAACTGTAGGAAGTACAGATTTCCAAACATCAAAATTTCTAGAGAAATTTGGTGTGAAAGTTAAACTACATTAAGAAAGCAATAACCATTTTCATGCTGTATTGAGTATGCTACAAACAGTCGGCAGTTTGGTGCATTGCTTAAAACCTCCATTAGAAATTATATCACTTGCTTGTGCTTATCAACTGTTTAAAATACAATAGTTGCATTTAACAAATTACCTGTTTCAGTTTTACTGGAGAAACCTGCTGCTTGTTTGATTGCTGCTGCTGTTAATGCTAATCCTCGGCTCCTCCTCAGACCATGCTGTAACACAGCTTCAAACTGAGCACACAAACAAGTGACTCTGCAACAGAATTTTTACAGAAATCACGTGAAAACAACAATGAACTATGTTTCTACAGAGCAGGTTTATTCCAAATCTCTGAATAGAGAATGTAAAGGTGAACCATGATCTTATATGTAGTTAAAGACCCCTTGTCTACACTAATCTCATTATTTGCAAAAAGTATAATCTACTTATACCCACAGTCTCATCACGACTATCTAAAGCTGGGGCACAAATTACATTCAGAGTTGGCAATCAATTTGAGAAATCATCCTCACCTGCTATAGTGGTTGTTAGCCATGTTATTTCAGATTACCTACGGTTCATGTAATGCAATTACATTTTCATAAGTTTGCTTTGTACTACACATGCAATGAATAATTTTCTGAGAATATACTGCAACTTCCTATAAAATCAACAGAAAATTTTGATAACTCACATTAGTCTATGTGTCTATAATAGAACTATAAGTCAAGCCTTGAAAAACAGTAAATCATACATTTTAATATCCTCCAGAAATCCTAGGCATAGGAAAATAAGAAAGATTTTTCTGGAGATGTGTTGAATCTTCAGGTTTTGATGTTGTTCTCTACAATACTAATTATAAAATTCCTGATTTTTTTTAAACATAACCCAGTTAATAAATCAATTTTCACACAGGTACAAACACTGTAAAAACAGCAAGGTTTTAAAATTCAGCCTGCCAAAGGAATATTATTGTAACCTACAGAAAACAGTACGGCTTAAGGTTTAACAGACATGAATGCCATCTGTTTGTTTGAAATCTTACTTTCTCCAAGTTTTATTTTGCCATTAAACAAACAATACTTAAGCTTTGAGAAAGTTGTCACCTGGCTGCCAAAGCTGATTATTAAAAGGACAGATACTTTAACTAAGTTCAAGAAAATAAATAAAAACAGTTGAGAGAGTGGCTCAGGACTCTGCCCCAGCATTCCAGAAGTACAGAGTTCTATGCAGAGTCACAAAAAAAGCACATCTCAGGAGAAGCCTGACAGAAAAAGAGGTCTACTTACCATAATTGCTCTGGACAGAAGAGCTTTTAACGTGTAATGCTTTCTAGTACATCTATGTTAGGAAACTTTACTTTGTTAGGAAAACTTTACTAGTAAAGCAGAATATAATTCAAACAATACTCAAGATGATTGTGGAGCAGTTGATTCATTTTTGCAAAAAGACTGCTGCTGTTGAAAATGGAAATTCCTGCAGATATGTGACCCCCCCCCAGAAAAAAAACCAAAAGTACTTGAACTTTTCAATTCAGAAAAAGCAGAACAGACACTAGGTTCTGTGAAAGAGCTCATATTATTAAAAATCCATATGCACTGAGAATTAAAGCTGTGCAGCATTTTACAGGAAAACTTAAGCTACTAGTAAAACAAATTTAAAAAAAAAAAATCGGTATCCTACAATGCCCAATATATGTCATATATTTACTAGATAGCATCATGGGGGCATGTTAAAATTAACAATACAGAAAAACACTGAGAAGTCTAGTGTACATAGACACAGTAGAACTCTGAACAATTATAATCTCAAAGACAAAAAAATCTGCTCGGAGAAGAAAACTTGGAGAATTATGGATTTCACTGGATTTTGATCTAAATTCTCAGACTATTCTCTTTTTTAAAATTATCTCACAATATTTAGCATAGTAACATCCTCAAATATCATGGAATTTAGGGAAAAAAATCTATTAATGTAATTTCTACTTCCTTTTCAATCCTGCAACTGACTAGTTATATTCCATTATTTCACACATCTACTTAATTCTAAGGAAAATATTTATAAGTAAAATTTGGCCAGCATTGTATCTTTGGAATCCTAACCCAGAAGACAAATACTACAGTTCATCATTCAAATTATTAAATAACTGCAGTAAAGCAGCTGTTCAAGCAAACTGAGCCACAAAGCATAAATTTTAGATCCAGGGAATTTGCTCTGCATAGGAGGTACCTCCTTCTAGGCAAGTTCATGCCATGTACTACAAAGGCAAACATCATCAAAACATTCTCTCACATAAACTAAACAGTGAAGATTAAATAACTACCTCTAGTTGGTGCTTCTGTGCCAGCAGCTGTAGCTGCACAGCCAGTCCAACTGCTAGGTGCTTCAGCCCCACCATCCCTTTATCCCACCTGCACCTTCTCGCTTCCTCCCTCGCACTAGCTTCTGTCCAATAACCCCTATGCTGAACAGACCGTGTACTGAACTGTTTCCACTACGCTATTTCAACAAAACACTACTTCTGTTTCCTCAAAACACTGCAGGGTGAAACAGCCAAGAGTAGGACAGGGTGACAGTAATAGCTGAAAGTCGGACAGGCTTCAGCTGCCATGAAATAGCATTAGCCTGGAGTTTCACACACAGGTAATGCGCAGGAGCTGCATTACAAGCTCCTCCCAAAACAAGATGGGTTTGCCCTCTCACCCCTTGTTGCTTCTTCCTTCTCATCTGCACTTCCCACAACTTCTAGCTGCACCCTTGCAGCATCTCCAGCATTCACCAGATGTTTTACTAATTTAACTCACTAAAATGGCAGAAAGTTACCCCTTTTGCATTATTTCTTCTTTTATTAAATTAATTCAGAGGGAACTGGATGATCACCAGGCATTGCTTAAGAAGGTGGTGCAAGGGAGCAGTACTGAAGTCAGGGACATTGAGGAAATACATTAATCCCAGCCACCCCTTCAGTAGCAATGAATTGCTATGTTGGCTCTCCAGAAATCATGAAACCATACCCTTAGACATGTTCTTAAAGATTGAATTGGGAGGGGATTGGAGAGAATTTTATGCATCGCTTATAAATGGTCAACAAATAATTAACTTCTTCCTGAAAGGCCAAGTCAAACTTCAAGGACACAAGAAAAAGGACAAAAAAGCAACTGCATTTAATCCTGGTGTTTTATTTATCTGAGATTCTTCAATAGGACAGCTTCTGACAAAGACTCAGTAAGACACAAAAAGCACTGCAATTTTCTGTCTGCCAGTCATCTTCTTAAAAGCCTTAGAAACCAATATGCCTTATCCAACAACAAATGAAACTAACAGGAATTAAATGACATTTTTTAACTTACATTACTAAAAAGGAATATCTTACTGTACAGAAAAAGAAGAAAAACAGCTTTAAAACATCAGGAATAACAAAACCTAAGAATGAAAATTTTCTTAATAACTATGTTAAACACATTTGATGCTTAAATGTCAAGATTCAAGAAACAGGTGTATTGGTAATAAATATGCCTTCATTTTTAAAAGATGTTATAGGGAAGATAAGCTTTCCCAATCTCTGTTCAGACCTCAGAATTCAGTGCTTTTGTCATGAACTCTGCAGCCACTTAAACACTTGTAACTTCACAAAAAACACTCTTAAGCTGTCAAATTTGTAACAATGAAGAATTCAGAGTCCTATGTCAGTGTGTAAACAAAAGGAACTGGGGGTTATTTAAACATATCAAGTGTTTTGTGCCATGTTTTATCTCATTATGATACATAATCTAAGCATGATAAAAGTTTCTTAGACTATTTTACCTGCTATCAGAGTCTGAAGCAATTTCTTTTCTTCCTCCAAATCGTATTTGACACTGCAATAAAGAGATTTTAAGAAATTTCTGTTACACTAACAAACTCGATATTCTGAAATATTTCCAAGTAAGAAACAAATTCATTATTAAAAAAGGAGGAGTACAAAATAAAACATTGGAAAATATAGTCTGCAACCAAGAAGTGCTTTACAGCATCATGTTCTACTAATGGGCTGCTCTTGCAGTTCAAATACGTTCTTGCTAGCCAGAACAACATACCTGCAGGTCCCTCAATAAATTTAAAATTGAGTAAAAGTTAGTACTTTTGAGTTTTAAATGTGCACCCACAAAAACAAACATGCTCCTATTCAGCTCAGTGCTACAATTACAGAAGAATTATTTTTTATAAAACATGTCATTTGCTTATTTTTGAGGCATTCTTTTGCTTCCCAAGTTCTCCTAAACTGAATGCAGTCTATGAAATTCTACTTGCGGAACGTCACATTGATCATATTTACCTGTATTTTGATCATTCACTAAAATCCTAGTGCAAAGAAAAAACCTGCTACTGTAAAATGTTAACAGTTTACCCTCTGCAGTAAGCTACGATTTAGTTCAGTCATAAGTATTACAAATACATATTTATGTTTTCTAATTTAGATTATATTTATAATATATAACATCTATTTATAATGTATAATTTATATATTTATAATACAAATATTACAATTACAATTATAATCTGTCAAGAACAAGAACTTTAAACAAATACTGCCCAATAGTTGTTTGCTAGCAGATACAACTCAGTAGTACAGTGTGAAAGACAAGATTTCTCCTTTGTCTGGTAAAGAGAAAAAAGAGGCAAAGATAGTTCCTGCTAGTACTGACAAGTCAGAGTACGTATACTGTGGAAATGCATATCACATTTCTCACCTGTTTAACTGCATCCAGTAGTCGTTCTAGAAGAAACTGTCTTTTAGTGTCACTGTTCTGTGAACCTGAAATACCACAAAATGGTATCATTTTAAAATAAATATTTTTTTAAGAAAATACATTCAGGCCAACACCAGGACCCTGAAAACTTTCTTTCCGTGCCAATTATTCTGTTAGATTTCCTAATGTATTTTCTCTAAGTAAAATGATGCAGTGTAAGTCTGCGTTTGATGTTTCAAAGTTGCCTTTCTCTAATATGCACGAATACTGTTTGAAAGAACATCTAGAGTCTTATTCTAGTAAGATTTTGGTTTCATGATATAAGATATATTGCAGCAATACCAAATAGAGTATAATTGTGCACAATCATCACAGCTTATCCCTAGCTTCTTAGCACAATCACCTATGGGGCCATATTTCAAGCCTGAAACTGACCTAGTCTATGTTTTTGTTGGTTTTGAGGGTTTTTTGGTTCGGTTCTTTTTTGTTGGATTAGGTGTATGATGGAGCTTGCACTGCAACCCCATAAATGTTCATACTGGGACAACTATAAGGGTAGTGTATCATCATAGCACAAGAAAAGAATGGAAAATGAGACACAGCAGGAATATCTTCTTATTGCCACACAACCTTACTGCAGGAGTTTTAAGGTAGGTGAATGGAGAGCAATTGTTACAATAAATCCCTTAAAATTTAACTACCAGCACAGTTCTTCGTGATAATCTAGTTTGTTACTGCACAAGCAACTATGCAAAACAGTCTTTAACTTCTCATTCACTTCAACAACAAAGAGCATACTACTTTGCTTGTCAGAATATGCTTTATATACTCCCATGAATATGTATAAAATTTATTGTCTAGTTAACCTACATCACATCTGTTATTTCTTTATTCTGAGCTTAAATTCAAAATATCCTTAAAAAAAACACTATGACCTCTCTGGAATTCAAGTCATTCTATTCTTCTTTTCCTCTCAAAGAACACACAGCTAATACATGCATAGACTAAAAGCCAGTTACCAAAACTCTGCATGACTAAGTTCAGATACTGAAAATCGAACACCATGTAATAAGGCCTCTAGTAAATAGAGATGACATCAAATATACATGTCTCTTCCTCTTGCTGTCCAGCACTGTGAGGTCCCAATCCCAGTTTCCTATCTTCATAATCCCATTCAAAGCACTTGCTCCTAAACCAGCAGGAAGGGGACAGAATTTGTCCTACTGAAATTATTCTGCCTTTCATGTTAAATATGGGATTAGGAGAAGAAAAACCCCACAGTAAGTCTGTAACACACAATATCAGAATAAAGAAAACAACAGGACAAATATGCCAATGCAGCTGCTAGCTAGCTAAGCTTCACAGTGCTTATTTAGCTGTTTACAGTGGATTTTCAAGAAGTTGTACTTCCGATTTTGAACTCTGACTCAAACTGCAGACATGTGATGTATGAGGTTTGGTTCTATTAGTCAGATATTTCAGTGCATGCAAACGAAGATGAAGATCAAATGATGTTCAATGCTACTAAAGGACTCCAGAAAATACCTCCATACCAAGTAGGTTTTAACTTTCAAACAACTATGCCAGTTATGCCACTGTGAACATAAGGTTAAATTCATATAATCCCTGCTACTAGTCTTTGTGCTCCTTCAGAGATTACAATTTTATTGAATTATATTCAGTGTTCTTACCACGCTTTCATTACCAAAAACGGAGACACATGTCTATGCATCTAAATGCCTTATAATAAATCACATAACTGTAAAATAAGGAAAACAATTACGTTCCAAATTTTAGTACAACACTTCATGCACAGTAACACTGAATATACACAAATCTGCAGATTTTTTCTACTGTTTCAAAACCCATTACTTCTAAAGTCTTATGCTAGCCACGTACCTGCAAGAACAGACATAATGCAACATTTGTCTCTATATTAAGAATTTGAGACTACTTCAGGAAAAATGCATGGACTTAATAATATCATGATCTGAAAAAACATATATCAAATGAAAATACAAGTATGTGAGTTAAGCTTGTCTTCCAAATGCAATACATGTTAGTTTTTAAATTCACATCTCTTTGGCATCTTTGTATCTATCTGGTAACACAGAAATGGTTTGGAAATAGATACCAGACTGTGAACAATATAAAAAAAATGCATAAATACAGAAAACCTACAGACAATCACTATGCTAACTAGTGTTCTAAAACACTAAACCCTGTGATGTCAAACAGCTTTAAATTTACACAGACCGAGTACAGCGTAATGCACATTTTGTCTTCATTTTACTTGTAAATTTGTACTCATAACAATTATGACTACACATGCTTACAGCCAACAATTTCCATAAACAGCTCAGATCACCTTCACCATTAACAGGGCTATGAGGCCACATAATGTATATACGGAAGGCTGGCCGAGGTTTCTGCTCAGTGCATGTCTTCAGAATTCTTCTATTGCTCTGCTTACCATAGAAATCTTGCAGGTAGAAGAAAAAGAATAATCACAAAGTCTAACATTTTTTAAAAACTGTGATATTGTGTGTTTTTTCAATCAGAGGACATATTTTCCTTTGTAATAATCCTAGAAATATTTAGTACTATTTAGCAATGGTTTTGTTTCAGGTAGATGGAAGGTAAAAATAAGTCTTTATCAACTTTATTTAAGATTTCATTCTTTTACAGTCTTCATTTTCTAAAATAAGTCCTAAAAAAAAGGGCATGTTTTCAGACAAGAGCACCAATTAAGTGTGATCAACTCTAGTTGATTTAAAGACTAATAGTGTATTATGAACTGACCAAAATACCCGTCTACTGATTCAGAATAGCAGTAAAAACTGCAGTAACGCACACACAAATTACAAAACATAGAATGCATAAAAACCACATTACTCAGAAAAAAGGCTATAATTAGACTATTGCAATAAAAAAGGAAGTTCCTACATGAGTCTAAAAATAATTGTGAAAACATAAATATAAGGTTGTGAAACCTAAGAAACTTAAAGAGACTCCTCCTCCCATCAAGTCAAAAAGGGTTAAAAATAGGCTCAGGTACTGCACCTGCCTCTGTGACCCATGTCATTTTTTGTTGTTCAGGGTCATGCTTTCCTATTTTTAAAACAAAATCCTCTCTCTACCCTGACAGAAACGTCCACACCTACAGCAGAAGAAAACTGAACATGCAAATAAAGGAAAACAGGATTTTCATCCAATTCTTTGTAGATACAGCTCTCTTCAGCACTACATGTAGCATATAGGTTAAAAAAAAAATAATAATCTCAGATTGCTCTTACATACTTCTTCAAATCTTGTATGCAAAATTTCAGACTGCAATTACTTTTGCTTGCTCTAGTACAGGTTCTGAGGTTACAAGTTTAAGACAAAACAAACACAGACCTAATTTAAATACTACCTTGTACTACATTATTATGATTATACTGCCTGATCCTGAATTAGTCACATTTTTGTTTTTTTAAACTCATGAAACAATTGACAACACCTCTAAATCTTGACAACTACATAAATGTAGTTTCCTTGTGTTACTTCCCTTTAAAGTTTAGCCTATGCAACACTGTCCAATGCAAGTATGTAATTAGTAAGTAGCATTACTAATATTAAAGTAATACTCTAAGCAACAGGACGTTACTTTCACATCCACTAGAAATACACTGTAGCTAAAAAACATACATTACAAATAATTATAGCTAAGCAACAGGACATTACATTAACAACCACTAGAAATACACTGTAGCTAAAAAAAATATACATTAAAAATAATTACAGCCCTTAGGAACAGCCCTTTTACTTTTAAGGGCAAAAATTGGGCAGGGAAGTTAAGTGTGGACAGTGCTGTTACAGCCACTAAAAAAAAAGGTCAGGGTTAAATTTTGTGATGTTAACATCAGCTATCTCCCTTATCTGAAACAAGCAAGACAACAATACACATTTCTCTGTCTTGATCTGTTCCACTTACATTATTCTGGAAAAATACTGAAAATATTCTAGAAAAGTACAGTACTGTAAAGCAGTAATGTCTGGCAAAGTGCAAAATCAGTGTTCTTTTCATTATCTTGCTGTGTAATCAAAACTGTTGGAAGAGTCATATAGGTCTTGGCAAGGGCTACACATGGGTAGGTTAGCCATGCAATTGAACTATTCGCCTTAACATCATCTTAGGCATTATTCTATTTTAAGTAATTAAATGTCTTCTCATAAACCTGTATCTCTTTTTTAAAAATAATAATAATTAAAATTTAAGGTATTAAAAATAACTATGTGATGAAGCTTCATGCCCCAAGAAGTGCCACCTTGCCTTTTGAGTCACAGAATTCAAATACAACTCCCAAAGATGAGTCTCTTAGGAAGATTTAGGCTCTGATTTGCACAAGTTTGCATAAGGCTAGTCCCAGTCTGAATTCATCATTGAAGGGCTGAGGTTTTCCATGTGAAAATGCTGACTCAAAAACTTCAGAATTCGGATTTAGTCTGTATCATATCAAGATCTGACACATGTAGAAAACTTTCTTTTCCCATGGTTTGAAAGATTCGACTGTTACTTGCATTTCTCACAATGCTAATGAACAGGTTTCCTCACAATAACCTTTTCTTTTTTCAATGTCATCTCTTCTTCCATAAAAATCTTTTGTTTTCTTCTTACCACAAAGGTGAGAACAGAACAGAGAAAAATACAACTGAAGCGTTTTCATTTTTTGTTTCATTTTCAGAAACAACTGCTATCTGTAAAACATGTAGCATTTACTTACTCTGGTTAACTCTTCAATTTTTTCTTACTATCTTTGGTAACAGATCTCACCATGTATTAAATCAGGGCAGGAGATAAACATACAGTCTAGCTTTCAGGTTCAGAGTGTTGTCTGCAACTTCCATTACTGAAGTTGTATAAGCAGACCCATGAAAGCATTCACTAAAGCACCTCCCTTCTTAAGGAAAACCCAAACAAACCTTGCCAATCTGTTTTATGACATATTTACAGGAAAAAAATATTAAAATTTCTTCCTCCATCCTACCAAATAACTTTCCATGCTGGCCCATTCTTCCAGCTGGCTACGCTTCTTCCAGCCCTTAAGTTTATGGGTCCCAAATCTCATGCAAAGCTTTTAAACGTTTCCCCTTACAAAAAACTCAAAAACCTCAGGATCTGGCACACCCACCCACCACTGCTTCACTCTTACACGCAGGCCAGAAACGAACACATTCACAACCGACTGGGTCCTCCTCAGGACCATGTTAAACAGCAACCCTACACCCTAAATACTGGAAGGGACAGCTCTTTCCACTAGTTGTGCTTCCCACCTCTCACCAACTGCATGCTGCATATTAGTAAGCTCGTATAATTTTTTATTATTATCATTATTGCACAGCTGAGGCAACGGAGACCCCCGAGACCGGCATCGCTTGTGCTGAGCCGGTGTCACGTTCAAGGGCAGGGCTTTAGGACTTAAAACACCACTTCTGGGGCGCTTGGGGAGCCGACCTGAGGAGCAGGGCGTAGTGATGCAGGCAAGGGCTGTGCCCTGTCCCGCGCCGCGGGGCCACAGAGGCCAAGGTCCCCTGCGTCTCGCCTCGCCACGCCACGGCCCCCAGCCCCGCCGGGGGGAAGCATGGGGGGAGAAAGGGCCTCGGCCTGCAGGGGACAGGGCCACACCTGACTGAACAGGCAGCGGAGGAGCGCAGAGCCGCACCAGCCCTTACAGTGCCCCAGAGACCCGGCGGCCCCACCGAGCACGCCCTGCTAGCGGAAAGGACCCCGCTGAGAGCCCGCCACTCACCACTCATGGTGGCCGCGGGGCTGGCGCCCTCCGTCTGCTGGACCCTGTCCCTCCTCCCGCACAGCCCCACACCGAGCCGGCCTGCGCGCACGCTCCGCCCCGGAACTCCGCCCTGCCGCCCCGGAACGTAAACACCGCTCCGCACCGGGCTCCGCGGTCTTGGCGGGGGTGAGCTCTCACGGCGCCGCCGGCGCCTTCCCTCACAGGTGCCGGGCGCGGGCAAAAAGGCGGGAAGCTGTTCGTTTGCTCTGCGGGTGCCGCGCGGGGAAAAAGGCGGGAAGCTGCTCGTTTGCTCCGCGGGTGCGGCGCCAGCTGCATCCCGCCCTTCAGGCACGCGGCGGGCCCCACGCTGCTCGGCCCCGGCGGGAAACGCGTGGGCCAGGCCAGGCCCCCGCCCCCGGGCGCGCCCAGCAGCCCGCACACCGACCCCCCACCCCCACACCCGCAGTGCTGCGGGGGCCTGAGGCAATACCGGGCAAAGGAAGGGTGAGGAAGATGGCGATAAAGTGTGCTAAGCAGTCCCGTGTCCGTTGTAAGCCAAAAGTCCCGGAAGGTTCCTGTTTCAAAAAACAGCACGGAAATTGTGAAATCTTTTAACGCCAAAAAACCAGGAAAGGAACAAAGGCATTTTCTTAAATGTTGTGCATAGTCTGGCTGGCTTGTGTTTGCACACTCAGTAGAGCACGATGTATTTTCCATATGCTGTGGCATGTGTGGTGCACCGGCATAACTTTGTGAGTTGCCAATAAAGTAATAATAATGAATTTATTGGCTCTGCAGGCCTGTTTCAGAGGGTTTGGCTGTGTGTGGCCAGCCCTAACACAGCTAACGCACAGCTGGCCCAAACTCCAAACTGGTCAGCCTCCTTGGGGTGCTGTACTAGCAATTGCTCCTAGATCTTGTGCAATGATTTATTAGTCCTAAAACATCTTAATTCATCGTTCATGCAAGAACCTGAAATAGACAGTTATCGACAAGTAAAAAGATTGCGGTTTCTTCTGTTCTTGTTGCAGCTTTCCAGGAGTAAAACTGGCCTAATATTAGGAAAATAACTTTAATGCATGGGAGGCCAGGTGACGAAAGTACATTCCTAATTTTATGCTACACAGCAGCCTAGCGTGACTATATCTAATCAGCAGTCCTTGTAAATATGACAAAGGTAAGTCAAAAATTCAGTAAAGTAGAAATAAATCTTTATAGAATACAGTCTGAAAAACACCTGGCACTTAAAGGAAAGTCTGCACCATCAGGAGATAGGTTGGGATTGCAGGTGTAGCACCACAACCTCCCCTGGCATGGACCCAGAGATACTATCTGAACTGGGGGGGGAGGGGGTTGGTCTGTACTCTACAAAGATATTAATCATTAGAATGTTCCTATTTCAAGCATCATAGGGGCTATTTTAAATTATTCTTTACAACATGGGGGGTGTAATGTGAGTCTTCCTTTCTGCCTCTTGGAACATTCCTTTTGTACCATCAAGCAATTTGGGGCACAAGATCAGAGTTTAACATAAAATGTATATTTGCCAACTTGTTTATTGATGGGTTTGTGTATATCTGACATAAGTAGATACAATCTCTAAAGGCAGAAAAAGCCATCCTATGTAGGGACTTTCAGAAATCAAAAATTCCAGTAACTAGATTGGTACCTGAGAATCATGGAGAAATACTTGACCAAAGAGATACTAGAATTAGAAATATATGACAATATTAATGAAAGCTCAATGGAAGATCTACAGAGATGATGTACTAGCCTTCTCCACTGACTGCAAGTATTAAGATTAATAGCTATACTGGAATAACTTATTTATTTTATGCAATAAAAATATACTTCTCATAGTCATCCAGCACCCAGAATATAGTTACAATAATCAAAAGATTTTGTGGTAACTAGAACAGTGGCTCCTTCTTCTGTAGCTGGCAATGGAAATGAAGTTTCACAACCAGTCTGAGGTTTTACCAAGCCACAGTCACTGCAAGTGCATTCTTCCACTGAATACATTAATGTTTCTCTTTGAAGTGAGTGTCTGATTCCTTCTGTATTCACACTTCTTTCAGTATTAGCCTTGACAATATTATTCAGCTCCACAGAAGAGTCTATAAATATACAGAAGTTCATTTAATACATACATCATGCTATACCAGACATACAGTTAAAGACCACATTTCATTGTATTCCAACTATGTTCCTAACCTTAGTGAAAGTTTTAAGATATAGTGAAAGTTTTAAGATATAGTGAAAGTCTTAAGAAGTAGTTATAGACGATAATCTTTTGTTCTTTGATAATATACCCCCTATACTTCAGGATAAGCATTTAAGTAATCTAACACATATTTTCTAATTGGTTATTATTTATTGGCTGAGCACTCCACGAATATTAGTATTTGTAAACCATAAAAATAACGTAATTCTTTTCATCTTCCCAAAATACACCACATCTGCTTCTCACAGGCTAGAATATTAAGTAAAAATACGTAATATCTTATAAAATGGAAAGCTAATACTGAATTTGTATCCTGATTCTATCTGGGTAGAATTCCTTTTGCATTCAGTTAAGAAGAGGATGAAACCCTTATAATCATCTTTTACTATTGAGGGTTCATGAATGATTTCTCAAACACCAGCAAGTAAGCCAGGTATGAATATGCAACAATCCTGACATGATCCAGAACCAACAAAGAGAGATTGCTGCTTTTACAAGTTATCGTCTGGGTATTTTATTCCCTTAATAACTTTAATAACTTCGTTGAGACTATTTGAGAAATACAAAACAATGCAACAAAGACAGTTGTCAGGATCTGGAATATAAATTATATGCAAAATTTATACATGGTAAGAGTAGCTAAAATATACAATGATCTAAAATTATTTCATAAAGAATCTTATTTATTCACCTGTGTTCTTCAGATTTCCTTTTAGTTGCTTTAGGTGCTTCCATTTAAACAAGACCATAAAGGTGAGCAGAGTGAGCATTAAAATTACTCCTAAGCCCAAACAAATCCAGAGAACTCCACTTGGATCAGTACCTTATGGAATAGAAGAGATGCATTAAATTAATTGTAAACAATAATCAATAAACAGTAAACATGTCCAACACATAAAACTTCCATTAGCAAAGGAGCAATTTCTATTTCCATTTTGAGTGACAGCTCAAGTAAAGCTTGAGAGCTTTACTCTTCTTAACACACGTACTCACGTAGGACACACTGCATATGTCTTTAATATTTTTGAGCCCATATATTATTCTGATAAACTCTTTCCAGGTTTTACAGTTCTTTAAGTTTTTATGTTTACAATTCTATGTAAAATACAACGTGAAAATGCCCAGCATAGCCACAAAGTATTGCAGAAATATTACTTACTCTTATCACAGTAGTTTTCACAGGAAGGCGGCGGTGTACTAGAACATCGAAGATGACAAGGCTTACAAGAGAGCAGCAAATTATCATAGTATTCATTTTTGGGGCAGCGTGCCATCAGCGTCAGTAATTATGGAACTGGAAAGCCACAGAAATTGTAAAAGAGTGAGGATCATCTACAAAGGGCTTTTCAGTTCTCAGTTTTAGCAAATCTAAGAACAGCTAGCAATGATAGTTAGACTTTGATCGCAGTTCTGCTACATAGTGTCATGTGTAATAAATAGGATTTAACTCTGAGGCCCCCAAGGAATTACTGTTCCTTTTTTGGCAATTCACAACTGTAGAAAAACTGAACAGCTGCACCAAGATAATTTTAAATGTAAATTTTGTCTGAAACGGAAAAGGGTTATTTATAGAAGACATTTCTTGAACAGGTGCTAAACATTACAAACTGTAGAAAAGCAAGACCTCCAAACAGAAGTTCATAATAATTGTTCTTGTCTTTAGAATTTGGTGGGTTTTTTCAAAGTGATGGGCCACAGTAATTATATTTTCCCTGTAACATGCAAACTATGCAATGCTTACTTCTTGTTCTTTTTGTCCCAGTCCAAGGAGCATAAGATGAAAAAAAATAAAGGCAGGAGGCATAGCAGTAAGAAGATAAAACCAATTCCGTTTCTAGGTTTGCCACTGACCTATTCTACAACTTCAGACAACTTCCTTCATACCCGTTTCCCTGTATGGACAACAATATTCAGAACACAGATGATGAAAGAATTACTTTTTGTAAGTTAATGGTTTTCTGATTTTAAATGAGGTACTGTTAAAGTACAAGTTCAACAATTACTTCATAATTGTGTTGTACAAAATACATCTAAGACCCTCAGTTATAACAGAAAGACAAAATCCAGAGATTCAGTCACTGGGGTATTGCTCCTCAGTTCCAAATTAGCCTTATTAATCCAGTCTATTAGGTTTTGGTCGGATCTTTTGCTTGGTTCACTTTTGGGGTTTTAGCTGGTTTTTTGCTTATAACTATAGTTATGTGAGAAGCGTAATAAGATTACATTCTAATCACAAAAGAAGAGCTATATGAATCTTTCAGTTTTGATTCAAAATATTATCTGCATTTTTTCCCTTACTTTCCCATAATGCAGAACTGTTACTGTACTAAAACTGCAGTACCCAGCATGGAAAAATAGATGAGCCCTAGATTTCAGTGTTGTGGTAGAGGGTATATGAAACCTCCTTGCCAGCCAGGTGATGGGGCACACTGAGCACGCCTAGGTTTGTCTGGGTCAAGGTAGTGAGTTACACTCACTGTGTAACACTTCTGAAAATGCTAAGGTCTTCCTGGGTCTTCTCCCAGGGAAGAAAAAAAACACCTTCCGTGTCAGACTGCCACAATGAAAATTATTTACACAGCTTACTTATATCCTGACTTTTTAATCTAACAGAATTTATTTTAAATACAAAGTTGTCCAAGAATATCTAGCAAGTTGCAATAACTGCCTCTACCCTGTATCACTTCCACAGGTAGAGTTACAGGCTTATTTATAGTTAAATTTCTCCTTGACATAATTAATTGCCTTTTTGACTATAGAAAGAGAAAAGAAAAATATTGTATAAGGATTTGTAATTTCATACCACATTACTATGTATGAGACTTATTTTCCCACAAAATGGACCACGTGGGAATACACGAGCTGGTTTTAGTGGAACAGTCTAACAAAACAATCTGTATTCTAGTCTCTAGCAGATGGAACTGCTTCTTGTGGCTTCTGCACTTGTTTCTGTAGGCCAGGTGCACAGCTGTAGGCTATTACAGACTGTTCTCCCTATTCAAGATAAGTGGATAAACAGGAATTGACAAAATCTGATTTAGGCATGACAAAAGAAAATACAGATACAGACTGTGGGTGATGCCAAATATTTCACCAGCAGTCAATGCTGGTTCTGAAGTCATAAAACTGGTTCTGGCTTCCTTCATACATTCACCATCCAGGGGAACAAACCTAAGTTATTACTAGAATATCATTCCTATTTCTGATGAAGCAGTATTTGGTAGCTTATGCATAAAATGATTTCAGGTTTTGCTTTTAAGATGCTGCTTAACCTTTTCATTCATGGAGAAGACAATCAAATTCTCAACTGTGACCTGAAGAAGGCAGATATTCATCGCAGTATCTTCATGGTACCCACAGGTAA
The DNA here is from genome assembly GCF_023638135.1 of Falco biarmicus. NCBI lineage: Eukaryota > Metazoa > Chordata > Aves > Falconiformes > Falconidae > Falco > Falco biarmicus. Next base: position 77,372,634 of record NC_079291.1, read on the forward strand.
GATAAATGAATTTCAGACAAGCTGAGTCCAATGCTTTAATCTTTTATCAATATAATTCCATTGACTTTAAATGAAGTGCTCACTAATTTTACTTATTTTCCTTTGCCGTAACTTCCCATTCTTCTTGCAGTTTTATACTCCTAACTGTAACTTATACTAAGACCCCTTATTATTTTAGAAAAGAACTAGCTGACTAATTATATACATGCCTTCTGCATCTGGTTCCAACACTACATATCTGCAGCACAAGTACAGTCTTTACTGTTGTAAAATTCCTTATGAAATCAACATCTCTCAAATTCCAAAACTTTCAAACTATATCACAGCTGCTGACTGTTTCTAACATTATTTTAGTAGTCTAGCAAACTCACATCTCCACTATAAGAGATGAATGAACCAGTTCCTTAATAATTTTCACACTTTTTTTTTTTCCCCAGTTGCACTGAGGGTGGGGGAGAGGACTGTCTTTGTTTCAGCTGCTTTTATTAGTTCTCTTTCCTCATTTTTTATTGTATGATAATGACACTTTTTTTTTTACTGAATTGTGTAGGTATATTTATTTGGAGCACTAGCCTTCTTCAACAGGTGTTTTGCTAAACAGATAGGTTTATAGCATTTTGGTATTAATTCACAGCTTCACAAAGAAGAGAAAGAAGTTCAGATTGACAGTGGTGAGTATTTTTGCTGGGAGATAGCAAGATTCTGTTGTTAAATAGCATGTAGAATTCCCAAGTAGGCAACACAGATAATACTAAGCTTGAACAATGACAATTAATAAACCCCTTAAAGTTCAGTATTGTTACCATGAAGAAAGAAACATTGAAATAATTGCTAGTGATAGGTTCTGTTAGACAAAACACCTTTATGTGCTACTTCAGGTGGTCTTCAGAATTTTTTTAATGGAGGAGGGATTCTACTGAGATGTATTTGTGACTTCTCCCATATGCACCCACATTCTGTAGCACTGACCAAAGAATAAAAACCAATGCTTACTTACCACTCCAGAAGTCAACACATGTAGTTCCTTTACTGTTTTCAAAAAAACAGGCCTAAGCCAAAAATGCACACAGACACTTACAAGGTATCTTCAAAAGGTATTGGCTGAAGGAGGTAGCTTTCTTTGGAAAATATTATTCTTAACTTTCCTGCATACCTGCATGGATAATATTTATCTGCTTCACAGGAACCATGCAAAATAATTGTATTCAAATTCACTAAGTACTTTCAATGAAAATTATTAAACCCATGCAAAGTATGAGTTCATAGAATCACAGAATAGCAGGTTGGAAGGAACCTAAAGGATCATCTGGTCCAACCTTTCTTGGCAAAAGTATGGTCTAGACAAGATGGCCCAGCACTGTCCAGCCAAATTTTAAGTGTTCAGTGTTGGGGAATCCACCCCTTCCCTGGTGAGATCATTCCAATGGGTAATTGTTTTCATTGTGAAAATTTTTCCTTGTGTCCAATCAGAATCTTCCCAGGAGTAACTTGTACCCATTACCCCTGTCTTTTCCATGTGACTCCTTGTAAAAAGGGAGTCTCCATCTTCTTTGTAGCCACCCTTTAAATACTGGAACATGGTAATAAGGTCTCCCCTAAGCCTTCTTTCCTCAAGGCTGAACAAACCCAGTTCTCTCAGCCTTTCCTCATATGGCAGACTTCCCAGTCCTTTGATTATCTTTGTGGCCCTTCTCTGGACCCTCTCCAGCCTGTCCACATCTTTTTTGTATAGCTGGGACCAAAATTGAACACAGTATTCCAGGTGTGGTCTGACAACTACTGAGTAGAGTGGGATAATGACTTCATTACCTCTGCTGGTGATGCCCTTGTTGATGCAACCCAGCATCCTGTTGGCTTTCTCTGCTACAACAGCACTCTGTTCACTCATATTGAGTTTGTTGTCCACCAGGACCCCCAGATCCCTCTCCACAGAGCGACTCCCCAGCCAGGTAGATCCTGCTCCACTCCTGGATTATGTTTTCCCAGGTACAAGATCTTACACTTGTCTTTGTTGAACTTTGTCACATGGTCCTACTCTACTTATTACTGTAATGTATTCTACAACTGATGCATATTTTGTATTATACGATACTATTGGTAAACACTGCAAGGAATGGGTTCAAAGAGAGAAATGCTGATCTAAAAGCAACACAAGAAGTAATAAGATAGGTCTAGAAGGGGTGTACACACTGCTTATAACATTGCTTCTCTATACCCACTTGCTAAATCCAAATATGATTTCTAAATTCCAGGGGAAATGTACTGAAGTTATCAATACAACAATGATGTAAATTAATGCTCAATGGTAAGAATACTTTCTCTGGTGCAGTTGATGCAGACATGAGTTCATCCCTGAAACTTAGAAATTTCACTTCTGAAATGTAAAGTGATACCTTTAAAGGGCCTTCTAGAGAGATGACCAGTTTTTAGCTCAGATTCTTCTGAGGTTCAAGACTAAGTCTGAAATCAAACTCCAGGCTTATATGCTCTACTAAAGCAAATAAAAATACATTATTGATAATTTACAAGTAAGATACATTCCAAAATACACTCTTATGCAACAGATATGAGGAGTATTTTCTAGAAAAACAGATGGCTCTCAAAACACCACTCAAGAATTGTTCAAACAACTGTCTTAAATAACTCACGTAAGTCTAAGGTAGCCTGGACTGGTCTGAATCTGTTTAGGATGGCCTGATGAAACAAAGAACTGTAAGTTCATGATGTGGACCTGTGTTTTTCTTTCACAGCATCTTTCTGGATGATCTGAAAAAGCCAGAAAGAAAAAGAAGAAAAGGAATAGCATTTCAGTGAGGTGTAAAATACACATTCTATTTCTAAGTTTGAAACTCATATGATTAAACCAACATTGTTTTGCTCAAGCAGATTACGAAACTAGCATTTGTGAAAAAGTAGCTGAAGTGATATACTCAGTAAAAAGAACCCACAGCTGCTGCCCTTGCTGAGGGTGTCACTGGTAATACAGAGCAGTTCAGACTGGTAACGGAAGCAAGTAGATGATGGTAACTTTGTACAGTTTTATGTCCTCCAAGCAATGTACATTCTTTCCCTTTCCATAACCCTCTCTCTGCCCATGTTTTGACAGAGCAACACTGGCAGTTGTTTGGAAGAAATTGTATAGTCCTGATGATAATATTAAAAAAAAATAAAAAGAAGATTCTCAAGGCATACTGTAAACTCAGTGCTGTTATATGGGACATTTTTAAGATGATCTATTGACGCAAGTTTCACCTTGAGGCAGGGATGCTTCCCAGTAGATGTAACCCAAATATAGGATTTCTGGGAAAAATATTAAAGAGAGGAGTGGAAGACTTGACATTACTTTGAGAGACAATTAACAATGAAAGGAACTACGTGATAGAACTTCTACTGTAGGTAGTACTGTTAGAGTCTTCATGACTACTTTACTTTTTGCTGTTAAATTCTTTCCTCTGTTTTCCTAGTCCAGAGGTGCATCTGGTTTTACTTATGGGCAATGGCTTTTCTTGTGTATGCAAAATACCTCTTTCTCCAATACAGCATGCTGTCATTGTACTTTAATACATCTGCCGTATGATATGCATGTGTTAATACTGTGATTCCTAATTGCTAATAACAAGTGTTAATATTGTGATTCCTAAATTATTTTGCCACTCAAATGTAATGATATATATTCTATATCAGACTGTTTTGGCACAAAGATGATTCATGTCTTAGTAAGACTGGTCTGTAGGTCACCAAAGATTTGGTTAGATTATATATGGCTAAGGTGATTAATTGTCTTGGTGTTAGTGAAAGGCGCAGTCCTGCTTTTCACTCTACAGTATTCTGAAGCACAAGAAAAAGTTCTAGGGCTTACCTGACCACATGGCAAGCAGCTTTAATTTGTTAATCCAGTCAGTTCATGAAGTTTTACCCCCTAGGGCCTGGAAGAAAGGCCAGAAAGAGAAGAGAAGAGAAAAAAAGAAATAGTTGATTAGCTAGCGGGGATGTGAAACTAAGTCCACCACAGAAGTAAATTTGGCAAACTAATGCACTGATGTCTTCAATTAAAAAGTCCTGTCAAACACTAAGTATGGCATAAATTAATTTGTGTCTAATTATTTGATGTTGTATATATAGGATCATAAGATATTGTGGCAGATATGCTTACACTTTCTATAACCAGCTGGCCAGAAACAGTTTTCCTATGTGGCTTGTTAGAGTTCAAACACATATATCATAAGACACAGAAGTAAATACAAAGAAGTCTCACCTTTTCAATCAAACGTGTAGATGCAGTGCTTAGGGACATGGTTTAGTGACGGACTTGGCAGTTCTCGGTTAACAGTTGGACCTGATCTCAAAGGTCTTTTCCAAACTAAATGATTCGATGATTCTAAACCTCCCCTCAAGTAAAAGGCTAAATACAGCTCATTTCATCACAGCTCTGGAGAATAATGCTGTCTCTTATAGCAGTAATTTTCCTCCTACAGTTGGACTACTATTTCCCAAAGCTTACAGCCTTTAGAGATAAATGAATTTTTTTTTATAAATGTCCCCCAAAACACAGATTGTGGAGTATTAAGCAAAACATCTTTCACACATAGGAAACTGGGGAGCAATGATAGTAAAGGGTCTCTAATGTGTCATTCATATAAACAACCACCATACAAGTCACAGTCTTTTCTTAGCTATATATAGTTTTATTGATGTATGTAATGACAAAACAGAGGTGACAAATGATAGGAAAAGTATGAGGAATTACAGTTGTCACAGCCCGTTGCCTTTGTTTTCTGCACATCTTAACATTCCAAAGTTCTACTTCCCAAGGATCTGAAAGCAAGCATATAATCAGAAGATCCAGATAAGCAATAATTCTCCATGACAGACCTTATTACATATCTAAAATACACATTATTTCAAAATCTATGTCCTGTGGTTCACCTACTGTTTTCACTGCCTACATGAGATTCCCCAGAACTTCTGAAGAGAAATATCTATACAGCAGTTTGGAAATTACATTTGGGGGACTATTTCTTATCATACTATAAATATCTATTTTCATAGCAGAAATTAATCTAACATAACTGTTTATCAAGTCAGTAAAACACTGCCGTGTTCACTCTCAAAAACACGTGTCAAACTGTACAAGAAAAATTCAACAGAGGATTACTTGCTGCAGTGCGCAGAAAATGTATTTTATATTTATTATGTGTGATGAGTGATGGCACTTACAATAAAACTGATTTGGGGTAATGATGTGCTACCAGGAATAAGGAAGACATTTTCTATCTTAACAAGATTCTTCTGCAACCTTCATTTTTGAGTAATTTTGACAGGAGGAAGTTAATATTTAAAAAAAAATACAAAAACAACAAACCATTAAGCACTTTGTTGGGAGAAGTGTACTATACCAACTGGCTTTAATTTGACAGATGTAGTACCTGAATTCAGAAGCTGTTTATAAAGTAGAATATGGGATTCAGCCAACCAACAAAACAAAACCCAGAAGCATTAAGAATAAATTCATTAAGTGACATTAAGATAAGGATATTGTTACTTAGAAACTGTAATTATGTTATGTTAATAATTTATCCACTGCCTTGTATAATACACATTAAATCCTGTAAGCGGCACACCATTTTGTTACATGTAGACTATGCACAGACACAATAAAAAAAAAAAGTCTGAGAGGACTGGATACTGATGTTTCTCCTATAGTGATATTTACCTTTAGGGAATAATAAATATATGGCTTATTTACCAGTGAAGTTACATTTCAGCTTTTTTTCAGTTATGGGATTTACAGGGTTTGCATTGGCTTTTCACAGAATCACAGAATGATCAGGGTTGGAAGGATCTCTTGAGATCATCCAGTCCAACCCCCTGCTAAAGCAGGGTCACCTAGAGCAGGTTGCAGAGTCACATCCAGGCAGGTTTTGAATGCCTACAGGGAAGGAGACAACACAGCCTCTCTGGGTAGCCTCTGCCAGTGCTCTGGCACCCTCAAGGGAAAGAAGTTTTGCCTCGTGTTCAGATGGAGCTTCCAGTGCTGTACTTTGTGCCCGTTGCCCCTTGTCCTGTCACTGGGCACTGCGGAAGAGAGCCTGGCCCCGTCCTCTTGGCACTTGCCCTTAAGATATTTGTATACATTGATAAGACCTGTCTCAGTCTTCTCTTCCCCAGGCTGAACAGGCCCAGCTCTCTCAGCCTCCCCTCACAGGGGAGATGCTCCGGGCCCCCCATCACCTCCGCAGCCCCCGCTGGCCCCTCTCCAGCGGCTCCCTGTCTCTCCTGACCTGGGGAGCCCAGCACCGGACACCGCACTCCAGACGCGGCCTCACCAGGGCAGAGCAGAGGGGGGGGATCCCCTCCCCCGTCCTGCTGGCCACGCTCCTCCTCGTGCACCCCGGGACACCACTGGCCTTCTGGGCCACACGGGCACGCTGCTGGCCCATGGGCAACGTGCTGCCCACCAGCACTGCCAGGCCCTTCTCCGCAGAGCTGCCCCCAGCAGCTCAGCCCCAGCCTGCGCTGGGGCGTGGGGTTGTTCCTCCCCAGGTGCAGGACCCTACGCTTGCCTTTGCTGAACTTCACCAGGTCCCTCTCCACCCAGCTCTCCAGCCTGCCCGGCTCTCACCAAATGGCAGCGCAGCCTTTGGTGTATCAGCCACTCCTCCCGGTTAGGTGACATCAGCAACTTGCTGAGGGTACGCTCAGTCCTTCATCCAGGCCACTGAGGAATAAGCTGAACAGGACAGGGCCCAGCACTGACCCCGGGGGAACTCCACGAGCTACAGGCCTCCAGCCAGACCCCGTGCCGCTGACCGCAGCCCCCTGAGCTCGGCCATTCAGCCAGTGCTCAGCCCACCTCACCATCCATCCACTCACCTAACCCAGGCCTCCTGAGCTGACCTGTGAGGGTGTTACGGGAGACAGCGTTACGAGCCTTGCTGAGGTCAAGGGGGACAACACCCACCACTCTCTCCTCATCTACCCAGCCAGTCATTCCATCATAGAAGCCTATTAGGTTGGTCAGGCATGATATCCTCTTGGTGAGTCCATGTTAACTACTCCTGATAACCTTCTTTTCCTCCCCATGCTTAGAGATGACCTCCAGGATGAGCTGTTCCATCACCTTCCAGGGATGGAGGTGAGGATGACTGGCCTGTAGTTTCCTGGGTCCTCCTACTTGCTCTTTTTGAAGACTGCATTGACACTGGCTTTTCTCCAGTCCTCAGGCATCTCTTCAGTCCTCCAAGACCTTTCAAAGGTGATGGGGAGTGGCTTAGCAATACCGTCTGCAAGCTCCCTCAGCACTCAGGGATGCAGCCCATTGGGGCCCATGGATCTGCAGGTGTCAGGTTTGCTTAAGTGATCTCTAATGTGATCCTCCACGACCAAGAGAAAGCCTTCCTTTCTCCAGGCTTCCTGTCTTGCCTCCAGGGCATGGGAAGCCTGTTACATTACTATAATTTAAGTTCTAAAACTCCCCAAGATATCCTCTAAGAATAATGCAATTCAGACAAGTTAAGCTGGCCTGCTGTAGTTGACATCATTATAAAGAGTAACGGAATATAATTATAAGAAGAAAAGTGTCAACTGTGGAAACAACAGAAAAAAAGAAAAGGAAAAACAGTTCTCAGATTTGCTTCTGAAATGTTTCAGTCTGACTCAAGAGTGACACCAAGGGGCAATTTATAAAGACCACTTCTTTGCTCTTCTAGTGTGATGATATCAACACTGACAACTCCTCTCTGAACTTCAAAACTCCATCTGGAAGCAGTAAAACGTCTGTTTGTTGTTTAGAATAATAATTTTAGCATATTGTCAATTCTACTAGGGTCTCAAACTAAGGATTTCAAGAAATCAAATATTTTTTACTGGTGAAGGGCACACGGTTAGGTAACAGCACAGCACAGACCAGTAGGTAGTATTTTGGAGCTGTGACACACACACACACACAGAGACACATACACACAGACACACACACACACGATTTACAACCTTTTATCATGTGAGCAGAAGACCTAGAGTTACATGCTGCTTTGGCAGAATACAGGCATACCAAACAATGAGCATCCAGCCAAAGCATTTCTTGCTATGAACCCAAATTTGACTGTTGGTTTCCTTGAACATCCGGAAAAGCCTAAGACTTCCAGGAATCCTTGTCAGTGCCCATTCTTAACATGTGTTAAATTGGTATTACTTATGTGACAGAGATCAGTCACCTGAAAAAGGTAAGGAGAATTTTATCTTTCACTAATTTGAAAAAAGCTATTGTGAGTTTCAACACCAAAATAATAAAATGAAAAATCTCACCAGAAAAACAAAGAAAGTAATACTATTATGTCAATAATTAAACATATAGATTGAAATTCATCTCTCAGAACAGTAGCTTAAGGTCTTTTACCACACAACTTCAACAACAAAGCTTTGTTCTAACACTGCTTTGGGGTTTCTCTGCTCATGCTTGTGCCAGCTTTTTTGCCTGACTGTACTTCAGAAATTCTGCTGGCATAATTACATAGCACTTATCAAGAGAAAGAGAGTTTTCTGCTAGGACTATTACATTCCCTTCACAAACAACATTAGCTAGGCTGACAAAGGAATTCTTCTGGCTGTATAGTTGATTCTACATAGGTCATTTTGTGCTGGCACAGCTTTCTCCCCCACCCCCCTCACTAAGGCAACTGACCTACACTGTCAAGTCTTACAGTACGGGCTTGGTCTGAGTCCTCTCCAATTCTCTGAAGTTAGTTACAGAAAAAATCCAAAGAAAAAAGCCCCTTATAAATCACCTCATCACAACAACCCTAAAATTCTGAGATAGCAACGTATGTGTAAAAAATTCACCACTTTTTCTTCCCAAATGTTACTGTACATCAAGGAACAGCAGTCTTACAGGGAGTTCCCTCCTAAAAAAAAATAATTAAAACTTTCTGAAATGCTTATTATCAGAAATCCATATTTTGGTAAGTGCATGTTTTAACTGTATGGCTGGGAGGAGATAAGCTGTTCTAGGAATGAGGTACACACTGCTAATAAACAAAAGGAAGGGGTTATTAAAGGATTCATTGTGTTCTTTAACTTTTACAGGCTGCACAGAACAATGCTCTTTTTAGACACAATATTGTATAATGTCATTTGGGCACAGTGCAAAATCAAGAACAATGTGGATTTTGCCTGTTTAGTTCAGCACATTTTTTAATTAGACCACTGCTTTGAAAAGAGTGATGTTGCTGTTGCTACATCTGTTATTTCCAAAAAAGATTAAAGAACAAAACAACTGAATAGAAAAATGTTCCTTAAAAATAGTAATCAAAACGGCAATCGTATAATCTTTGTCAACTAAATTTCAGACAACTTCTGTATCCCTTACTACATTCAAAGTTTACTTAGCTAGGAACAAAGTTATGGAAAAGATTAAGTGCATAGCACAGACAAGCAGTGTTAACAGACTGTAAACCCTTTGGGGAAAGAAGATACCTTTTCATTTGTCACACATTCCACATGTGCCAACATGGTTATGCAACTACTAAGGACAACGCATAAACCAATAATTGTATAAGCAAGTTTGGATTAAACTAATACTTGTTAGAATGCCTGTGACATTTTTATGTTGGTGTAATAGTTTTTACAGAATATAAACTTCCATTTCTTTCTTCATTTCTTAATGCAAGCACTTACGTTTTGTGTTGGAAAAAATAACCTCCTACATACTACTATTTTAGTAACTTTGAAGATGGGCAAAACAAACTCAAACTGATCAGTGGCATAATGCCAACAGGAGTAAAGGAGTTACAACAAAAATAAACATGCACGAACACCTATGAATGATGTGAAATGCTTGGCATACACTAAAGTCTAACAAAAGTTTTTCTTCTGATAATTTTAACTGGATTCTCTAGCCATTCAGTGTTCAGGACAAGTTTATGTAACACACAATTACTTTATTTCAAATTCCCATCTACAGCATCACAGTGCCAATATGTGCTTTCTCTCAAAACAGGAGGGAAATTATAACTGACTTAGCCATCTCTATTCCAAATAACTCCCCATGAAAATTGCCTTCTCTGGAATAAAAAATACTGGCACAGAATAATTCTGGAGTAATCAGTCCTATTTAGAAACAAGTTCACTATTTCATTCTCACAGTTTCATAATGAAGTAATTATTTTCTGCAACAATATTAACGTGTTAACTATCTGTAGAAGAACAGCTTTAAAAATCTGTTTTTCTTTCTGTTATTCTTTCTTCATAGCAGTAATGCCATTTTGCTATTTTGCTTTAGTCATTACCAGAACTAAAATCTTAAGGGATCTCTAATGGACAACATGCTCCCTTCAGCTGGAGAAAGTGCATGAAAAACCCACATGGAACTAGTTATCTATTCCCACCTCCCTGGAGACAGAAAGACAGCATGTAAAACTTTCCATATGAAACATAACTGTTCTAAAACTCTTACCACATGTATAAGGCAGAAGGATCTGGCCTAGAGATGTTATGGAACCCAACAGTGGACATGGCAACTCCGAGCTTTTCCATGTCAGGGAGTCACTGCAGTAAGACAGGGTGTGAATAAACAGCATGTTACATGCCCTGCATTAACATCCTGTATTGATATTTTCAGTGCTAAGTTCAACATTTTCATTATCTCATAAAAACATTCTAGAAAAATGATATGAGGCACAGCTGAATTCTGTTTGATAGTGAGGAGTCACTTTGTGCATCTGTGTTAGACTGTAAGACCCACTTTAAATACCAGCCACCTTTTCTGCATTTTTTTACCTCTACATCAAGCTATAAGACTGATAATTTGATGGTATCCAGAACTGCAGATTCTCTCTGTTACTTGTCTCCTGCTAGAACAATACTAGCTTACAGCAATGGAAGATCATCTGAGGATCTGGCACTGAAGAGTTATCATTGTTGCTCAGTCAACTCTGCATCCTAGCCCCTGAGGTTCTCAAATTTGCCTCACTTCACAGGGAGCAAAATACCCCGTTTCCATTTATCACTTCCAGAGAATCTACATATCTTAGGCTTGTAATACATACTCTCCACATCCAACAGATTTATAGGTGAAAACAAATTTAACTTTAACAAAGCAGAAAGTTAATTTTCTTTATCAAGATGAAAGCATAAAAACAGTTGAACAGAGATCTGGATTGTACTTAAAAGATATTTTCAGCTACTTCAGTACCTTAACTGACATAACTCCCACCAGTCCTACACCTGGCTTTCAGATCTCTAAAACCATACAGTCTCTGACCTTCTTCAGAATAGGTTCTCTCCTGTCTCTAACCTTTCCAATCCTAACTCAGTCACTGTATACATCATTAAAGTGATTTCATTCTTCCCTTCCTTGCATGAGCGTTCTTTGCTCAGCACATTCCTTCCACATTAAGCAATCCTTCTGCTACTTACAACATTTTCAACTGTCATAAGGTTTATAAACTATGTATAGATTCTTCAGAACGCACACACCTAAACCCCCATCTTTGTTTATTTTGAGCTTTGATAGCAAAAAACCCCACACATAACTAACAGGTTTGATAGCAAAACTATTTCTCTAAACCACCCTTCCCCTAATATTTCAGTCTGGAGGCTCTCGGTATCAAAAACACAGAAAAAATTCTGTATAAGGAATAAACTGTGATGACTGTGCGTTCAAAAAGAGGCATCTTAAGCAAAGAACTTGCTAGCACCCAACGTAATGATTTTTTCAGTCTGAACAACAAGCTAAGTAAGTAATAGGTAACACAGCTGAGAACTCTGAGCCTCCAGTTAAAGTCACCTGAAAAAAAGGGATAGCACTTGTAAAAGTTGACTGTTCAGTCTTCATTTCTAGAGATATAAAAGCAAGAGAAAGGTTGTATATACAGGCAAAAGTGAGAGACACATCACTACCTTGCAAAATAATGAGCTGAGCTTATGAAGTATCTGAAAGGTAAGGAGATAGACACAGAAAATTATAAACTGGTATTTTGGTCTATGGATCTATGTATTTCTTTTGCTATCTAAAGTAAAAACAATTAATGTTGTGCCCTTTTGGAAGTCTGCAGTATGTGCCTTAACTGTTTCAAAAGACAGGCTTTAACTTAGATTGGAGACCTTAGAAAGAAGAATCCAGCTCAAAAGTACTCATTATCAACCCACAACGAGATATGTAAGAATTAAGTTGCTAAATTCCTTTGAGGATGCCTCTTTGCAAGAAGTAATTCTACAGCTGGACTGTGGAAGAGAGCTTATGCTATGGTGCTACATTCAGAAAACCAAAGACTTTTATTTGAATCTCCTCCAATCAAATAGCTTAAAATACATTAATGTAACACAAATACAGCAATTATGCGGGTGTCCAGCAGAGGGAAAGTAAGAGGTCAGAAACAGCATTTGTTAAATAGCAGGGTTAGAACAAATTGGTGAATAGATGTTTCCAGGTCAAGATATCTTAGTTTGGACTGCACGTGGTCTTATGCAAATATAAAACCTGCTTTATAATTCACTTACGTTTCCAGGAACCCCAGAAAAGCTTAGGATAGACTTGGCTCTTGAAAAAGCCATCATGCTGAAACATAGTCTGTTTTTTGTTCTCTAGTTCTCAGCTACATCTCTACAAGCTACCTGGAAAGAGATTTTGCCAAAGTTTAAGAATATTAATTTATAATCTCCTGGCACTTAATCAAACTTAAACCTAGTTCAGTATTTTCAGTTCTTTGTCAAGCCTTATTAATATTATGAAAGGTATTTAGAAATACTCTTCCACAGCCTTCCTTCAGGAGAGATATGTCACTTGTTAGGGTGCAACCTCAATTCATGTTTTCCACAAAAACTTTCTGGACTCATTTAACTCCACCTACTTCTTCTATGTAATGCTGAACCTAATTTCTAGAATGTCTTTTAAGATTATTCCTTCACATAAACCTCACATGAAGAGGCATACTTCTAGAATGGCACTCTCATAGCCAAGCACAGTTATCTATATTTTTCTTTTAATAATTTACCTTGTAAATTATTAAATTGTCTTTTTCCTCTTTCTAGGTAAATAACTTATTCTTTACACTTTGTTTTTAAAGGCTCATTCTGACTTCAAAGCAACTCTAAATATCATGCTACTCATCTAAGTGCATAACTAGCATATATATTTGAATACCTTTACACTTCAGGATATGTCTCACAGCGCGTCTCCTTTCCTGCTCCTCCTAATCTCAGCCAAACACTTCCTCTCCCATCTTGCAGCAGCTCAGGAACTTATCTGATCTCAAAGTAAACTGAGTCAATTCACTCATAAGCCAGCACCCTAACACTACTCTTCTTCCCCCTTCCACTGCTGCTATTTTATGGAGTTTAATAAGCTTACTCATTGGTGGTGAGCTGTTAAATTCTTGAAGTCGTTAACCTGTTTGAAGCCCTCTAGTGAAATGTATCTTTCTTTTCTGCTTCAGTTCACATAACTAAAACATCAGTATTTCATAACTATACCTGCTAAGCTGTAAAGTGCATGTGAGAACCTTGGAAGAAAGTTACTATATAATACAGCATAGTATTCCTAATATTACATGAATGAGGACCTCCATTTCACTGCTATAGGATTGACATCACAGGCTGCAAACTAGGGGTGAAGCTATCTTGAGATAGTTCAATAAGTTAATAGCTTGCTCTTATTGAAAAAGGAAGTCCTTTTCCCCCATTCTTACTTTATACCAGCTCTGGCATTTGTCAAACGCCTCTTAAGAGTTCATTCATCTCAGTAGCACAGGAGGAAAAAGAAAGTAGATTGTTCTGTAGCTAAATTTAATGAGATGGACTGACTCAGCAAAGGGCCTAGCAAGAGCTAGAAGGCAGCATGAGGATGGGTAGAGCTGTGACTGTAGGGGAGACTGTTTCTCTGCACCCCAGTCCCTCCACATATTAACCATGAGGTGGTCCAGCCTCTTTTCTAAGCAGTGCTTTGATACTTTAAGTCAGTCATGATGTGACAATGGATTTATATGGGTGGTTCTCAGTAAGAAAAGCTTTTTAATATTTATTAAATTACGAGGCTTGTATATTTATTCTAAACATTTTGATACAAAAGAGATTTAAACAAGAAAAGCTTTTATAATGCTTTAAAACCTCAAGAGAATGTGACCATTTACATCCCAGTAGCTACTTTGCCAGTAAAATTATCATCATTCCACCTACGTTTTGTTTTGAGTACCAGCTGTTCATAAGTGGAAAAACAAACTACTAGCCCTGTTAAAAAATGTAGTGTTTGAGTTTACACAATATCTGTGTGCGACACAGCCTGCAAAACAGGTTTGTATGCTCTGAAGGACATCTGGCATCTTCTGAAATGCTGTGGACTAATTGTTTTTATCCTAGCAAGTACCTAGGGAATAAGTACCTGTCAAGGAAGGAAGGAGTGTTGGATAACACAAGTGATTACTTTCCCATGAAATCAGTGGTAATACATGCTTCCATACCTCTGATCAAACACATATTTGGCCCCACCCCCCTACCCCCCCCCCAAAAAAAAATCACAACTCAGTACTTTAGGAGCTGACAGAATGAAGCTCCATTTCAAAAACCTTCAAGAAGCCTTTTTAAGGAATGCCAAAGTGTATGTAAGAATTGCTGCCTACATGTTCCATGTGCTGGTAATCTTAAGGTAAGTTTTAATTGCTCTGAAAATATAGTACCTGCCTCCAGTTAAGGCAGGTACTTCCTGACTTGTAGGCTGTGTCAAGGCTCAAACAAAGAACAAGCTTGCAATACGGCACTGCAGTCATAAACTTGAGCTATTAAATGCTCATGATGGTAAAAAGTGTACAATAACAAGCCACCTATCAGCAGAATTCATGAAGCTTGGTTTCCACTGGATTTTTATCTATTATTCAACAGTAGTAACCCATGAGCTCCTTTGTTCCAAATAGTGTTATCTTGTTTCCATACTAAAGGAAATATATCAGATACCTACTGGTTAATAAATATCACCTAACAAGCAAAGGTTAGTATTTAAAAACAAACCAACCTACCTATATTGACGTGTTCCTTATGATGCTTAGGAAACTTATTTCTTACTCCTGTAGCTTTAATTCTAACTGCTTTTCTCTGATAAAAAAGGATCATATCCTATTCTTTCTTCTATCCCAGCCCTCAGTGGGACTGCATGTGACCTTTTTTTCTTTTTTTGAAACAGAAAATTGATTGCCATACACAGCTGAGAAACTTACTGCTAGTTTAACAGTTTAACAAAATTCTAAACTTTAGAACAGTAACACCAGTGAGCCTCTTCCTTAATTATACCCAACTTTGAACAACAGAGGTCCTGGCAATGTGTCTGAAAACTGGAAAGTAACTTGGCACTAGAGAATAACCAGAGTGTCTTTCACAGGGCCTTTAAAACTTATTCTTTTGGCTCAGAGGAGGGTAAACTCTTGGTGCTTGAAGGAAAGGCTTCCACTTAGCAGAGGTGTATAGTCTTTCATTGTGAATTACGTATCTTTTTTCTTTCAAAATGAATTCTCTGTGGTGTTAGTGGGGATTCTTTTTTTAATTTTAATTTTAGAAGTGTTGGCCTGTACACTAGTGTTTTCCCTGAATATGATCAGTTGGAAGCACATTTTTCCATTAACATATGTGCATTACCTGCCACATAGAATTTTTTTGCTTGTCAAGGGCATACATGTTGCTGGTGGTGTGCGGCCAGAAACCATCAGGTTCTTGTGTCAGGATCACATCACAAAAATGCCACTTCAGGAGCATTTGTGTAGTTCTCAACCAAACCTACACTGGATTTTGTACTGAATGGAGACCTTTACAGTTGAGTTTTAAGCCCATTTTCTTTCAAAACAACTCCATAACCTGCCCTGCAGTGTTTGAATACAAGTAATGCTGCAGATGACTCAGTCGTCACATGTAAGCACTCCAAGAAGCTCCCTTCTCCCAAGCACTCACTTTGTCTAGTTATAAACACTTAGGCTGAACTTTCAAAGATAAAACGCTGCCACAGCCATGGGCAGCCTACTAACCAAAATCTCCTTGTTTGCCCTCTGTTTCTCCTGGTCTCCTCCAAATATACCTCACTTCCAGCAATGCTTTTTTGTGTTTGTTGTTTTGTGTTTTGGTTTTTTTAAGTACTATTAGCCTTACCAGTCAAGGGCCTCAGTACTTGACAAGTCCTACCGAACCTGCCTGAACAGGATTTTTTTTAATGATAATAACCACGTCACGGTGTGCTGTAGAGGTGCCAAAATTGGAACTTTTAATGCATCCTGCCAGCTTCCGGCTGGACACGTACAGAAACACTTGCTCTCACCTCACGTCAGAGCACAGCTCCACACAAATCTTCATTTGGGGGTTTCCTGACCCAACACCGGTGCCATCACCGTACTGCCACCGTACCTACGCTTTCTAGGGGTAGGTAGGTGCAATTTCGCATAGATAAAAGCTAAAACAAGCACGCCTTCACCAGACTCCAGCCGCTGAGTCCTTAGGGGAGGCGGGAAATCCAGTGATGTGACAGCGGGCGCCGGGCCCTGCTCCCCCGCCCCGCCGCGCCCCCTGCACAGTGCCCGATACAGGCCCGGCTCCCCCGGCCGGGCAGCGTCCCCACCTGGAACGCCGAGGGGACGGTGAGCCGCCACCCGCCGCCGCTGCCCCCTCGCAAACTGCACTTCCCAGGGACCTGAGGGGCGAGACAGGCGCCGCCCGAGGGAGCGCCGGCGCCCGGCCTGCCGGGACGGGTAGTTCTGGCCCTGCCTGAGGCGTTTGCGCCAACTACACGTCCCGTCCACCCCGCGAAACGGGAGGCGGAGACGGTAGAAACGACAGGCGAGCGCAAAGGCTGACAGGAATTGTAGTTTCCTCACACGCAGAAAACGCAGGCAACTACATTTCCCATCTCTTCCGGGGAGGAGGGCCGCGAGGGGCTGGCGCAAGCCACGATGGGCACCGTAGTTCCCGCGCCTGGCCGCGGCCGTACTACGGGGCGAGGCCCTGGGGGGGCTGAAAACTACTAAAATGGCGGCGCGGGAGGCGGCGGGGAGGGGGTACGGCAGCCCCGGGAGGCCAGACTGCGCTCGCGTCGGGGTGGTGGAGTACACGCGGAATCGCCGGAGCGAGTGCTGAGTCGGTGCCGCCGCCGGCTTCCCCCTTACCCCGGACGCTGGGAGACGCTTCGGGGCCGCAGAGGCTTGTGGGGCAGCCACAAAATGGAGGCGAACGGGAGCGGCAGCGGGAGCAGCAGCGACTCGGCTCCCGACTGCTGGGATCAGGCGGACATCGAGCCGGGCAGCGGCGCCGGCCTGGGGTCCGCCCCGCCGGCCGCGGAGGCCGAGGCCCAGCAGGAGCTGCTCGGGGCGGCCTTCAGCCGGCAGCTGAACGTCAACGCCAAGCCCTTCGTGCCCAACGTCCATGCCGCCGAGTTCGTGCCGTCCTTCCTGAGAGGGGGCCCGGCGCCCGGCCTGCCGCCACCCTCGCCCCCACCCGGCCTGCCGCCGCCGCCGCCCCACGGTAACGGCCGCGCCGGGACGGGGCTGCGGGCGGGTGGGCGCCGCGGGCGGAGGGATGGGGGCCATGTTGGAAGGGCGCGGGGCCGCGCGGCGGAGGGGCCGGGGCGAGGCTGTGGGGCGCCCGCGGGGGAGGAGGGCAGGGCCACGCGGGGCCGGCGCGCGGCGCGGAGGGCCTGCGGCGGGCGGGGGCCGGGCCGGGCCGGCGGGCGGGCGGCAGCCCGGGAACCGGGTGAGCCGGGGGGCGGGGGCGGGCGGGGCGGCAGCGCTGGAGGGGGCGCGGAGGGCAGCGCCGGGCCGGGGGGGGCCGGGAGGCGACCCGGGCCGGGCTGAGGGTTGGGGCCCTGGGTGCTAGAGGCAGGAGGGTCTCGGCAGGCGGGGTGGGGTGCTGCGGGGCAGGGGTGCCGCGCAGGAGAGGGGTTTGGGGGAGGGGGGTTGCGGCGCAGTCTGGGCGGAGGAGCCGGTTGTGGCGGCTGAGGCGGCCCCGCGAGTTGGGGGGCCTGGGAGGGGGCCCGCAGCCGCCGTGGGCACTGGGAACCCTGCGGGGGGCCGAGCCGTGGCAGCCGCTTCGCGCTCTGGGTGCGCGGCCCCGGTGACTCCCCGGGCCTCTCCCCGGTGCCGTCACTCCCGAGGGGTTGCCCGTGGCGAGGGGCGACTGCGCGGCTCTCGCCCCCCTGAAGCACTAGAGGAGTTGTCAGAGGGTTTGGTGGTAATAAATTCAGCGTTGCTGGGGAGAACAGCACTGCTTCAGCCACCAGTGGCTCAGGTGGATCCTAAATGTCTCTTTGAAGCTTCTATCAGGTAGTTACGATTTTCTAGTACAATGCTGACAAGTTATTATTAGGAAAGGTGGGGGTTGTCAGCTGGCCTCAGTCAATGGAGTAACTTGAAATTCACCCTGCTTTTAATTTCAAAGGATCTTTGTGTACGCAACGTTTATACTAGATTTGCTTTACATATGGGGAAATGAAAGGAGAGCTGCTTTTTAATTTTCAGCTTCAGACTGAAGGTCCTTCCAAACATCAGACATGCTAGTTAACTGCGTGGTACTATTTTCATGTCCCTCTTGCAGCTAAGGAGTTTGAGACCTGATTGAGTATAATAGTTTTAACACCTTCCTATTTTTTTCTATGATTTTCTGTATTCCTGTTGGTACAATATGAAACAAGCTAGCATTTCAGATGTTGATTCTAGTAATTTAATTTCACTAAAGCAACTGCTTGTTACATTATGTTTGTCAAGTTTTCCTGTTGATTGTGGCTTATTTATTGCATTGAGATTTAATATGTTAATTAGTGTAGCTCTCCCTAGTATTTAAAGTTATCAGATGTTAACAGCTAAAATCTGGGGTTTTTTGATTTATGAAGGTTTAAAATTTTCATAACAGAATATTAACTTGTTTTTTCTGTTAGAGCAAATGTTAGCTTACATGTTCTCTACAGCTATTCAGCAGTCCTGATTTTTATCAAAAATTGTAGTTCATGCACTATGCGGGCAGGCAATGTCTAAGTGCATTAAAATATTCATTCTAGTGTGTTTTTCAACCTTTGCAACCTGAACATAAGTCTTTTTTTTTAACTATGTAATCAATACTGTGACTGAAAACTTTCTTAGGGTTTTGAATGTTATTCTGATAACTTCGGGTTTTCTCTGTGGCTGCTTTGTAAGGTTTCTTCTAAGGCTTCCTATATTTAATTTTATAATTTTTTTTTGTAGGATTTGAACTACATTTCCTCATCTGCTCATTATATTTATTTCTTCATGCTCTCCTTTTCGCCACTCTTTTGCTACTTCTGAGGCCCATGATGAGCTTTGTCTTTCCAGAGACTAGAAATTACTTACAGTTTCCTGGTCATCTGGAGTGATGAGGATAGCTCTTCTTTCCATCTTAGTTGCTGAGTGCAATTCTTACATAGTGCTATAATCTACCTGGTTTGAATTCACCTTGCTTCTATATCTTCTTTAAGGTTTAGAATTTTGAGTTTCTGTAATTTGACTTGGATGTCCCTAAGATTAAGCAAACAAAAATCTGCAATTAAAAAAGAAAAGATGAGGGGAAAACCCCCAAAAAACACCATACTACAAGCAAAAAACCCAAAACAGTTTCTTTTTTAACTGCAGTGCTATACTTGTTACATACTTTTCCAGGTCCGATGTACTCTATTACAGAAAGTAATTGACAGGCTTGCCCTTGCAGATGTTTGTCTAAGGTGACAACTACTTTCCTGGCTAGAAGAACTAGGTGGAGCTTGCTCTGGAAATAAGTCAGAACAACATGTGATTAGACAATGGTGCTGAATAAGTTGCTTTTCAGCAGCCCAGTTTGCTTTTGCTTCCATAGGGAATTAGGTGTTTTGTGACACTCATTCTTCGTTATTGTAAGAAAAAAAATACTGTTTGTCATCTGTATTGAGGTCTGTACGAACACTGATTTGTACTGGAAAGGCTAAATTAATCTTGATTCTTAGGAAGAATCTAAAAAGCTGGGCATAAGTTTGAGGAATTAAGTGGCCTAAAGTTAACTTCTAGTAACACTTCTTGGAACTTTCTCTTGGTGAGGTTTTGTTTCAGTTATAATTCCTTAGTAATTCAAAGGATGTTGTAGGTCAAGATAAATGTGTAACAGCAGCATATAGAAGAATTCCACAGAACTCCTCTCCATTGTGTGGCTGCAGTGTGTAATAGTGTTTCCTTCTATGCACACTAACTTAATGTTTTTAGTAATTTTTATGAAATTCCTGTCATGTTTAGAGCACTGAAATAATGCTCACAAAAGCCATTCAGAGAAGATGTGAACTTTTCAAAATTGGGAAACTTGTGAGACCTGCATTCCAAGTATTTGACTTAAAAACTTCTGGTATACATGATTTCTTTTGATTGCTAATTGTATATTAGGGAGAATATCTGACCAGTGTTTACCACTAATACAATTTTTGCTTGCAGATAGTTTCAGAATTAGTTTGGAATTAAATTATCATTTGATTATATGCAAAAGGCATATGTTGTTTAAATTTTTGAACCTAAGGAACAGATTAAAACCAACATGTTCCAAATGTTGTAGCTGCCAGGACTTGCATTTATCAAATTGTGTCCAAGTTGAAACTCCTTTCTGTAGAATCTCTCTTTGTTGGAGTCTATTTGAAATGTAAAATAGAGACTTCTCGATTTTTCTGTCTGCAACAGACATTGCTGTACCACAGTGCCTTCCAGTGAGCACGTCAAGTATGTCATGAACAAGTTGTGCTTCTAGGGAAACTTACTGTAGATAGCAGTTGCTGGACTAGCAAACTCAACTAAATTAAGGCAAGGTGTGATAGTCAATAAAATGACATTAGATTGTGTTAGGGCATCTAAACATTCTTAGTCACAACTGCACCTTGCATCTTTGCTGTTCTGTAGCATCTATGAGTTATTTTTATACTATGGTTTATTAATTTTGTAAGTGTATATAAGATGTAATTACATTTGGATGGATTTTTGTTTGGTTTTGTATCAAGGCATGGTTCAGAGCTGTAAGGGAATAGTTAATACACACACACACACACATATACCAGATTAATAAGATTTCTACTATTGAAGTTTTGTTTGGATCTCAGATATGAGAGAAGTGAAACATTTCAGAAAATGTGTCAACCTGCATTCTTGTGGTTCAGTTTTTGTCGTAGTTCTTGAATATTCACAGGCTTGGTAAAATTGATCACAGCTTCCTTGTATGGGCTTTACTGTATTTTACATTAGTTTTGCTTCTTTTAGAAGTCATTTTTAAGTACTCACTGTTGACTTTGCCTGGAGCAGGAGACTGAACAAGGTAACTTTCTGGGGCCCTTTCCAGCCTGAACTATCCAATGATTTGAAGTATGCACTGGTTGTGGTAAGAAAAAAAGTGTCAATAGTACAAAAGTAACAAGAACAAAGTGTGTGACAGCAGCTAGTGTAAGGAAAGATAGCATTTATCCTTTTGATGGTATTAGTGCTACTACTTCCTTTAGTAGCTCTCTTGACCACTTAAAGTAAATTTCTGAACATATTTGTTAATGACTACAATTTAGACAGCTTGCACCTGCAGTCTTGAGCCAGGCAAACATCTGGCTTAAGATTCAGTGCCCTTTAGATTGCTTCACTCCCTAAATATCCTCACTTGCCTGCTTGAAATAGTTATGTTTGAGCAGCTGGACATCCTCAGCCTTCAAATGCTGTAAATAAATGGATATAGCATCTATACGGCTTTCCCTGCCCTCATTTTTCTTGACCTTGTAGCTAGCTGGACATCCATATATTCCCCCCTGCCACCAATCAGAAGCAAAAGAAGGCGTTTCATTATCTTCTGCTTCAGTTCTGAAGCCTATAATCTCCAGAGTAGGATGATGACTTATCTGTATCATAATGTTCCCCAAAATTGGTCCTCTCTTGTTCTATACCATTCTCTGCAGACTGTATTTTAAGACTCTTCAGCAATTCAGAACTTAAAGAGACTTCACTTTGCATATGAACTTGCTAAAGAAGTCTTGTTTGTCTAAAACTAGTCCACCATTCAAGAAATTACCATATTAAAGGATTACATAGTTTATTCATATCAACATTTGAATAGCCATATGCTGATGATTTCCTCACAAGTAGGGTGTTAGTAATGCTGCCGTGAATACTTTGTAACTGTAAACTTGACCTGCTTACATGACAGCGAATCAGTGTCATATTGTGAATGCCAGTGTATGCTATAAATTCTTATTATAAAAAAATTATAATCTTGATTTGAGTTATTTGACTGTCTGGAGCAGTGTTCCTCTGTATCTGCTTCTCTTGACAGATGAGCTGCACGACCTCTTAAAACGGTCAGTGCAGAGAAAGGCTGTATGTCTTGGCACTGACTGGTCGGATGATCAGATGTAATATACCTGTGTGATGCAGTCAAGGTGCCAGCATCCTACACAGATGTCCTTTGTCTACATCTGAACTGTCCCCAGGAAGGCAGCCAGGATTGTGTTGCTCCTGTTAGAATAATTCATAATGTTTGTGGCCTTTGCTTGACTCCGATAAAAGAAGAGACAGACCACTGGGAGCTGGCTGTGGACTAGACAAACTGTCCTGGAGTCTGCAGGTAGTCTGCTGACAATGCGTTTAGCACCCTGGTTTGGGCTACTGATTTATTATACTTGAAAGCATGATCTTAAAACTTGACTGCTCTATCAAAATGAACACAAAAATAATTTGGGATAGTTCTTGGATTCTATTAGCAATCTAATTGTACAATTCCACTTTCAGAATTTGGGGATTTTCTCCTGTTTTGTGATGAGACACATATAAGCAAGAGAAGCAGATGATTGTATGAAGCCAAGATAGAAAAATGGGTTTATCTTGTTTTTTCATTATGAAGAAATAAAGCAGTCAGAATTTTATCGGTGACATTTATGACTCTTTTGAAGAGGTCTATATGAAAATGACACTGATTTTCAGTACAAAAGTTAAGTTTAGACAGGTGATGCAATATTAAAAATGTGTTCTCTACAACAGTCTGAGATTTTATGTGTAAATTTTACTCTCTTTATGTGTAAATGTTAAGATCCTGAGCTTAACCTGCTAAAAAATCCATAGTACTTAGATTTATTTTGTGTTGTGTTTTGTGGGTTTTCTTAAATTTCTATTCCCACTGGGTTATGAGGGATCTTTGGTACAGAGTGGAATCCTTAACTGTTCTAATATAGAGCTTGATTTCTTGACTGTTTGTCTCAAAAATCAAGTTATCAGCTGAGCACAACTACTTGGCCTTTAAGGGAAAAGGTTTTTCATCATATTCCCTGAAAATCCCCATAAGTTTTCTTAGACTTGGTTGTGAAGAAGCATGTCAGTTTTAGATAAAGAGAACTTAAGGTGTGTCCTCACTGGGAAAGGAAAAAGGTGGGTATTTAATTAAGCTAACATCTAGTAAAATCCTATGAATACAAAGCAAGTACTAATTTTTTTGTTAATTTTACAAATTAATGTTAAAACTATTAAAGGTGCTCTTACAATGGTTGTTTTAAAAACTGGGTGCACATCTCAGTATCCACTGGTGAAGCTAGGGCAAAGTCTCTGAAGCAGGTCATAGACCAGAAGAAAATAATTTTAGGTTTAAGTTAACTTACAAAACACCTCCCTTAATTACAGTGAACTCCTCAAAGCCTTTTCTTGATGTATATTTTAAAATATTGAATATTAAATACTTTGTTTAGCTCTAGCACTTACTTGTGTTTAAAGTAATTTTTTGTGGGTTTTTGTTAACTAAGAATCTCTGGTGTTTTTTTAATTCTGATTCTCATGCTCTGTGTGTTTGACTTGGACCTTTATTTTTTACTGTGGTGTAATTCCCTTTATGCTTTTGTTAAAAATAAAAAGGGGGGGGGGGCAAACATCTGCTATGGAATTCGTGAAAACTGTTACTATTGTGTAAATATGTACTGAACTCAGGTATGCAGATCACACATACAAAAAGGTGATGGAAATCCTAAAACAGGTGTCGAGTTTCTTTACTCTTCAGCCTTCCAGGAATTCCTGTGAAGGAATTTGATGCCTGTATTGGATACAGACCATCTAAGTCTTGTAGATAAGACAATTCTTTCAAACAGAATTTGCCTTTTTTCTTTTCTTTTTTAAAATTTCTCTCTATGCTCTGTTGTGCAAACGGTTTTATTAACTCTGTAGTCTACCTCGGTTGTTGCATTCCAGTAGTGCCTAGGTTCTTACCACCAGCAGAGCAGGCTGGGAGCTGGGAGTGCTGGCCTCTCATCACTTCTGTGAAGGCATTTGCATTGTGGCTCAGGTAACTGATACTGAGGAGTTACCAGTTAACCACTGAACAGTATCAGCTTGTGTGGAGGCATCTCTCAGCTTATTCTGTGCATCTGTTAAATACTGCAGTTTATGTAAAGATGGCAGTTGTCATTACTGCTTAGCACTTTTTACTTCAATATTGCATTGTAACTGCAGTTCTAATATTGATTCCTAGTTTACCAGCTATACTTGCTTTATGTACGAACATCTTGCTTCATCCTAGTATAAATTTAATTATAAAGTAATTTTCTGTTGTATCTGTGCAAACATTCTAAGCTGTTAACGCTGTGAAGTTCCTGGCTTGTACTGGTTTAAAACAATATTTGCAGAGGTTGAGCGGTAGTCATTCTACCTGTGCAGCTTTAGTTACTGTACAACAAAAATGCATGCAAGTACAAAATTATGTAATACACACCAAACTCATCAGCTGTAGTAGAATGCTGCATGAATGAAATGGGCTGAGTGGATTCTTGCAGTATTTCTTTAGGACATTAACTATAATTTAAAGAGACTAATGTTCTTAAAGTTGGGCAATTTTGTTTTCTTTATTGGAGTGTGCATAGTCCTCCACTGAGTTTTATATTAAAAAAATAGTATTTTTTACCTTATTCAGACAAGACTGAATTACATAATGTTGTTGTCTGATGGTTTACCAGTAGATAAATGCATTTGTATGTATCCATTTTTGTCTTTGGCACTGACATCAAAGATATTTCAAAAGATGTCCTAGGGCCCTGATGCTCAACAGAACTAAAGATGAACTGCTCACCTCATGCAATACAGCAAATAAGGTTGCAACAACAGTTCTTGATTTAGGGTTTGAGGAGAGACAGAGTGTGGAGGACACTATGTAAAAGCTAATTGTTTATCACAAATAAATCCAAGAATTTGAAACAGTACTTAAAGATTTGGCATCGTTTAAGACATGTTCTGACTTGAAAACTCATACAAACTACATTTTGAATCCCTCTTACATGACAGGATTCCTATCTGAATGATTTTCACAGATAAGGGTCTAGATTTTCAAGCTGAACTTGAAACATTACAGAATGTTTTCCTGTGTTTATTTTCCTGTATGCGATGTTTTCACAACAGTAGTAAACTATGTTAGACTTATATGTTGTTAGTTACTTCCCTGACTTCCAGGAAACACAAAATGAGAACCTTTGCATATCTACTCCAGTGTTTTGGAGAGGTCAGGATAAGTTACAAGGACTACTTGGAACCTTCCTCAGTTTCCCTCATCTTTAAAAGTATTTTGTTACAATGACTGTCTTTATCTCATGGGCAAAATAAGCACGGTTACATCAGTTTACTGGATTTGTGTAAATGTTTTGCCACAGGGACAGTGTGGAGTTGGGACTTCTTCTCGTGTCCTAATCCAGTATTGAGGAGTCCTAGGCAGTTCGCAACCATATTCGGAATTGTCATCTCCTTTTTATGTGATCCAAAGATTCCCTAGTTGTTTCAGAACTGAAACTTAAAGGTGAAGTTTTTTTCCTTGAATTATTGAGATTGCCTTTCTGTCCTCTCTGCCATGGCACCAGTAGTGCTCTTCCACTCAGCTGATAACACCACTTCAGAGCACTGACCCACCCAAAAGCTGGTAGGTTCTTTACAAGTTCAGTTTTTGGTCAGACCAGCTCCCTTTGTAGAGCTTCAGTGGTTACACAGGCACTAGGGGCTGACACAAGAGAAGAGCAAAATTCAGCAACCCAGTGGTCTGAGAAGCAGTGGGACGGCATCCTTCTTTTCAGGTGTCTTAAAGGCATACTTCAGGCAGTCTGTTTCTTTAATGTCAGAGTTCTCTGGTGTATTTGTTTGCAGTGTACCAGTGCCTGAAATAAACTGGTGTAACCTGGAATTGTTTATCAGAAGTAAACAATTACTGAAGGGGTGTTTTATTTTTGTCACTTAAAGCCTGTTCTTTTTTAAATTGATTCATTATTTATTTTTTACTTGGTTTCTTTAGAATGAACTTGTTTAGAGAGCGGTTTATATTCCTTTTGTGCTTTGAAGGAACAGTGTATGTTTCATGTAATTTAGGGTCCCCTCTCAAAGCATGTCTGCCACTTGTGGGCCAGAGTGACCAGAGTTTAAGAAGTGGCTTTGGTCGTAACTGAGTATCTGTTGCCCCTGATTGTGTATGGATGCTAAACAGTACTAAAATACAACGCAAACTGGCTTACTCTCTTGTGTGCTAGCCTCATACAAGATTTAACAGATGGACCTTTTTAGGTTAACAATTTCCTACCTCCTTTCTGTTATGTGTGAAGGAACTTTTTTCCTGTCTACATGCCTGCTGTACTACAGACCAGAAAGTAAAGAC
This sequence comes from Falco biarmicus, assembly GCF_023638135.1. NCBI lineage: Eukaryota > Metazoa > Chordata > Aves > Falconiformes > Falconidae > Falco > Falco biarmicus. Next base: position 77,399,244 of record NC_079291.1, read on the forward strand.
AGAGTTTATTACAAATGCTGTTGATAATGTATTTCTAAGAATTAAATAACTTCAACCACTTGTACAGTTTCTGTTTCAAAGCAAGCGCGTAAGTACTGTAATTTAATACATTTTTCATTATGGACAAACCAGAAGTGAAATCAAAAGCTTGTTGAAATGATCTTGTAATGAAAATATTTATGCATTCCAACCATATCATGTGTGAAATAGCCAACAGTCTTCTTATGTGTTACAAAAGGGAGGCTTTAGGTTCATACCTAGATTCTGTGCCACCTGTTTTACCACACTCGTAAATTTGAGTCTTTTCCAGCTCTCAAATGGGAGTAATATGTCATTTCTTACAAGGAATCTCAAGGTATTCTATTCTTACGCTTTTACTTACTGTATTAAATCAATCTCTTGAAGTTTAACTGTGGTTTTTGGGACCCTGGAGCACAGATCGTGTATGATAAAACACATGAGTATAGGGAACAGTTTCCTCTTCTGTGGTGCTGTGCCCACTGTGCTATTCACTGCTGGTCACTGGGTGTTGTGCTGTGACCCACATTCACCCTGCCTGCAAGCTTTGTCCTCTGGACTTCTTCCAGCTTTTGCAGCACTGCTCCAGTTTATAGAAGTCTGCAGCAAATACGCAAACAGTGCAAAAGCAAAGAGGCTTACAATCAGGACCTTCTCTGTATGTTTTTGTTCTTTTGAGGGGATTTGTTTCATCTTTAGGTCCCATCATGCATGTAGAGCAAGTAATGCTGTAAGGTCTGTGTTTTTACAATGGGATTGAAGGACAGCTGGAGTACAGCTAAATAGAGGGTATGAATTTGGTATGTGGCTGAAAAAAATAATTAGCTTGTTTCAAAGAATTATAAAGTTGAATATATACCAAGAGAAAACTAAATAGGTTAAGGTTTTAGGGATACTCATAAAAGTCCTCTTAATCATGTCAAACAATGTTCCGAAACATCAACTGGTGTAATTGTTAACCTACTAGAAGTGATATGTTCCAATTTAGTTATAGCTCAGCATATATAACTGATTGAGTGATCTGTCAAAAAAACATACTTGTGGGTTTAATATGCACGTGACTGGTGAGACTGCCCTCTTGAGTAATGTGACTATATTATGGTATTTAAGAGGACTGGCAAACTTACCAGGCGTGTGAATGAGCTTATCATCTCTTGACCCTAATAACTACAGAAGATCTTAAGAACTTATTCTTAATAGTGTGTTTCAATTTTCTATTTAATGCTTATGTGAAATTGAGGTGCAATAGCATCGTAAGTATGCCTATAAGCTGAAGCTGGCGGAACCTTTCCATGCAGTCGTGACACCACACGCTCATTGTTTCTTTGGATACAATGAAACTGGTTTGACATATTTAATCACCAGTTAAGATACTAACACTTAAAATAGCCAGTATGCCCAAAAAGGATGGGCAGTAAAATACTATGTACAGAAAAATCACTTCCTTTAAAACTTGCTTTGTAAGTTTATCTTTCCATGTGGGGGGAAAAAAAATTGGAACTGTTCTTAGAACTGGTGTCGTATTTTAACAACTTCTAGGCAGCGTTCTGTAGAACTAATTGTGCTTGGAGGCTACATTTAGTAGTTTTCTGGGTGGGGAGGTGTTTTTTTCTTAAATATATTTCTTGCAATAAAGTTGTGAGTCTTTTATGCCTAAGTGTCGAAATTGGTTACATCAGTGTATTTTAAAATTTAAACTTCTTTCTTTGCAGGTGTACCTGTAGAGACTTCTCCAGAGGAGCAGACAGCCTCTTGTGAAGGTAATTGTTTTCATGTTCTGATGGTATGCAATGCAGCCCCATGAAACCTAATTTTTACAAAATTTTTGCAATCTCATTTTTTAAAATCTGTGAACCTTTTCCAATCTTCATTCTCTTTATCCTCATACTACTGTCGTAAGGCAGTGTGGTTATCTATGGTTATTTACAATTTCATAGCCAGTCAAGCAAGGCACATAAAGACCAAGTGGTTTATTGAAGGTCATAAAGCTTGCATGAAGCAGAATTTTTTAAATTGAGTCCGTATATTAAAGAGCATTGGCAAGTACCCAGACATTTAAAACTATCCTTTTATTAATATAGTCACTCGGTGGTTTTTTCTGTTCTTGAAACTATCATGGTAAATATGTGTTCTCAATGATCCCTTTTTATTTCTTTTCTTTTTCCCTTAGGTTCAAATGCTGCTGTTAACATGGAAATCTCAGAATCTGTTGGTAAGATGATAATTGTTCCATTTGACTATGACACTACTATAAAATACCACAACAGTGCTTTTGCTGAATCATTGCAAACAAAATTGAAGAAAACCTTCTTGAGCCTTGGCATTTTTGATCTCTACTAATTTTTGGTGTGTCTTTATACTTTGATTAGGAGAGAGGTAATCGAACACTAGTATGTGTTGACAGGTGCAGTTAGATTATCTGGACATTAAAAAAGAATCAGTGCTTTACTAACAAATAATACCGTGTTACAAAACAGTCCCATTAATATATGTGGAATAGTGATTAAGAAAAAACATTAAAGTGATCAGTAGTATGAGCAATCAGAACGTGAAAATTGTATCTTTCCCCTTGTATTTGTATGGCTTCTGAGAGAACTTGCACCATTATCCCTCTCCATTTCTTTCTAAACATACGTTAGCATGTGTCTGGATTCAGACAAGTATGATGGTCTGAGTGGATTTTCAGATATTTTTTTCCTTGTAAAATTGTTGCCTTGTTAAAACAGAAGTCTTTTAATTTCTGCGAATCATCTTTTTCTGATGTCAGCACACAAGGTAGTTTGAAAACTCCTTGTAATAATAATTTCAGAAACACGCAGCAGTTGCCCATTTTTACATAGGAAGACGTTAACAGACTGGATCGTTGAAGTCTCTTGATTGTATCTTTGGGGCAGGGGCTTTTCTCCATAGTCATTGCTGTTAATTTTATTATCTATTTGAATATATCTAATTTAGTGGAAAATGGAGAGACAGAAATGTCCCCGGAAGAGTCATGGGACCACAAAGAAGAAACAAGTGAAGCAGAGCTAGGAAGTGGTCCTGCAGGGGATGCAGGGCCTTCTGAAGAAAGTGCTCAGGAAATGATGGAAGAGGAGGAGGAAATACCAAAACCGAAATCTGTTGTAGCACCACCAGGTGCTCCTAAAAAAGAGCATGTAAATGTAGTATTCATTGGGCACGTAGGTAAGTTGGATCTTTGTGTTATGTATTATCTGGAACTCTGAGGCTTAGAAATTAATCCTGCTCTTTGTAGGGATGCATGTATTCACTGTGTCTTGAGGTTAACAAGAGCATTTGTTCTAATGAAGCTGCTCTGGAAAAATTCAAAAATTTAAAGATGGTCTTTCAGGGATAGAGTGCCTGTGTTCTTTTGGGCACAACAGTGTCTGTACTTAGGATTTCTCAAGTATCTACCCTATTAAGTGCCCAAGCAATGTGTCTTTATTTATGATCCAAAGAACAAAACTGGAAAGCAGTGCTTCTTTACTACTTGTTTTAAATGTTTTCAGAGCATTCTTTTTAATTAATAAATTCAAAGATGATTATTCAAAATATTAAACACTGTAGAGCTATAAACAATAGATGAACATAATTCAGGGTTAAAAGAAGCAGTTACAGCAAAATGTCCCAATTGAATAGCTTCAACAAGCTTCAGAAAAATCTTAAGTGGTGTCAAAAGTACAGAAGAGTTACTGAATCACAAGTTTTACAGGGAATTCTGTGTTTTCACTTCATTTTCATAGTCTCTTATCACCTTAAAAGTACTGTAACTTAGTCCTTGGGTAAATTCAGGATGGAATCCCACAAAGTAAAGAGGCAGTGGGCAGAGATATATCCCAATATTGAAGAGCAGCCTACAAAAGTTAGGGACAAGGGAGAAAGGAAGCAGGGGAAGGGATTTTGCAAGTAAGTTTCCCACATTGTTAACGTACGCTTTTGCTGGATCATTGCTTGTTGAGGGTTTTTTTAGTTATTGATAATGCCAAGTTTATATGTATGAAAACAGAATTTTCAAAATCCAATATAATTGAATTGACAATTAATTATTACAGAAACTAGGTAGGCTGAAAGATGTATTAAAAAACTTATGATTACAATTAAAAATCACATCTTTGAAAATAAAGTAGTTGTTCAGAATTGTTTTCTTATTTTTCTAGGATTTTTCTTTTAGACTGTGAATGACTTAATTTTTCATTTTATTTTTTAGATGCTGGCAAGTCAACTATCGGAGGACAAATAATGTAAGGAAACTTTAAATAATTTTTTTTAGATTTGCTGTTCTTGTGAATTAAAAATACATTAAGTAAAATGAGTAATATTTTCGTTATGGCTTTAGTCAGCATAGATTAATACTTTTATAATGAGAATGTTACTCTCCCTGACAATTTAGTTACTTAATGTCTTTGGAATGTCTTAATTCCAGCAGATCTAATCTTACATCGCTATAGGAGTTTCACTTACTTAGTGGAAACAACAATGCAGAAGTATACATTATTAAATTAAAAAACCTGAATCCCTTTCTTAGAACATGACTAGGTTTTGTCATTTTAAAATGCTGTTTGAAATTGCTTTCTACCCTTTGTTAAACTTTGTCCTTTCTGTGAAAATTTAAAAAAGTGAATATCCTTATTCCCTGGTGCTAACATTGTCAGGCATAATTTGATTTCATAATGCAAAATTATAATAGTTAATCTTTTAAGTCTCTTTTAGAAACAGTGGCTAGAGACTGCAGTATTTTTATGAGACAAAAGTAAATAAATGCAGCTAGATCTTAGTTTGTAAAAAAAAACACAAACAAAAACAAAAAACGAAAAAAACAACCAAGAAGTTGTTTTGAAGTACATGAAGAAATAAATGCTGTCCTGCTGATGCAAAGTATTTCTGTGATTTTAAAATAATATTCTCAGCAAAAGTGGGAGGTCTTTGTCTTGGCATTTTCATCTTGTTTTGTTTTGACCAAACTGGAATGTTGAAATTGTCATGCTACATTTAACCTTCTAGGTCATACTAGAGTAAATTAGCATTTTATTACATGATGTGTCTGAATATTCTCCTTGCACAAGGAAATGCCTATTCTGAACACTCCTACCTATGTGTAATGTTCCTAAAGCTTTTTGTGGTATTTTGTTTTTGCAGAATATCCCTTTGTTGTAAGGGGCACGTGCATGGGAATTGGGTGCTTGTACAAACTTTGTCATTAACGCTTTATTTACTGATATCACTAATTTTTCTCATAAACTAGGTAGATTACTGTTATTAGGAGATCAGGTAAAAATATCTGAGGGAAACATATGCAAGTTTTAATGTAATAAAACTGTACACTACTTGCTGCTTTTCATAACTGATAGATCTCTCTTCAAGTATCAGTTTCCTTGTTCTATCTAAAACCAATGAAACCATACATATTTTTCTTTACATTTCAGGAATGTGTGTGTGTGAAAAGTTCTCCTATCACTATTTTGGCTTAATTTTGAAATACTGGATTGGTCTCAGAAATGAACTTAACAGATGTGGTTCCTTTTCAGAACTTGGCTCTGTGAAATATTTTACAGTTAGACTTAAAAAAAAAAGACATTCCTCATACTTCTGCTAAAGTGGTACTGGTGCAGTTTTACATACTAGATAATGGTGTGGGGTTTTGTGGAGAAAAAAATTCCACTGCTGCTTGCATCTGGCTGTTCCAGTTTTTCAGAATAATCTGTAGGGATTGTGTAAGTGTTTAACTGTTTGGAACTATGTTTCTGCTTCATGTAAAATGGCATGTTTTTCCCCTCCTGCTCCTTCTCAGGTATTTGACAGGAATGGTTGACAAAAGAACACTTGAAAAATATGAAAGAGAAGCTAAAGAAAAAAACAGAGAAACATGGTATGAACTTACTGAGGTTAACGGCATGCTTTTCTCTTTGCACTGTGATGGAAGTGGCAAACTTTCTCATCTCTGTCCCTGTAGCACTAGCTTCCTGCTGGAATGGATTTCAAGTGTGTGGGGAGGAATCTCTTGTTCTCCAGTATTTCTTTTAACTAAAACTGTACGAGACAGTGTGATTCGCACTGGAATGGGTTTTGCTGCTGCAATGCTGTGGTAAACCTAGTTGGTAAAAGGAATACAAGACAGACTCTTTTTTCTCAGGCAGCTCTTGGGGTCATTCTATCTGTATGCCTTTCACCTGTAAACAGCAGAGAGCTATTTAAGGGACAGAGATTAAAGCTGTCAGTTTGGCAGACATAAAGAAAGAGGAAGTGAATAGTTCTGGCTGTCAGCTTGAATCTTATTTTTATATTGAATAAAGATAGCATCTGCAGTTAAGTTTCCTCCAAGCAAGACAATGCTGCTGTCATGTGTGGGGGTTTTGCAGGCCTCTTGTTTGTTTTGGGGTTTGTTATTGTCTTTTGGTTGGTTTTTGGTCTTGTGTGTGTGTATGTAAAGTACATAGCAGCCTGGTTTTTCCCTCAGACAGCTCCTGGAAAATTGCTTTTCCTTTTAGAAACTTTCCATTTTTGGCTATGGTAGAGGCAAATAGGGGTTCAAAGGGCTCTGGAAAAAAAGCAGCTAAAGACTTCCTTAGTGGTAGAGCAGCAATGGAGCACTTGAGGGGTGGGCACTGACCTGAATTGACTGTTTTGTGTGGGAGGGAGGAATAGGACGGGTGATATACGTTCTTTTTATCAAGCAAGCATCATTCCCATGTTGGGAGTTGACCATAGTAATAAATATTTCAGGACCTTCCTCAAAAACCCTGGACAGCTTGAAAAACAGATTTCCTGTTCCCCCTCCTCTTTTAGAGAAAGTGTTGCAGGAAGTACCTCCTTGAATGCTATTTTTATTCTTTAAAATATGTCGTGATATACAAAGTATGATGTATCTGTGTGTCATTATCAAAGATCTTGTTAGCTCAATTCATGTGTTGAATGTCTTGGAAGTCTTAGCAGTTTTACTTTGTGATTCAGAAAATTCCTTACTGTAGTGCAGAGTTGACATTTCAGTCAGAAATGCATCTTTCCTTAAAAAACGCTATGTGCAAAAAGGGCTTGCCATCCACCTACCAAGTATAAAGTCCTGCTTGATTCCAGTTCGCTGAGTAAAACTTGATGTTTGCCTTGGCTGAAATCTTCCAGAAACACAGGCCATGGTGAAGACTACAACGCATAAGAGCACACGGACTGGTACAAACCAAAAGCCATCTAGCATACTATCTAGACCTCAGTCACTGACAAATAGGTACTGCCTGGGGAAGAGTGTGATTATATATCCATAATTCCCAATGTTTAGTGCTTTCTCTGACTCAGGAACCTCTTGAGCTGGAAAGGACATCTTTGTGTTTAATAGTCCCTGATGTTCCCTGGTCACTGATCAGCTGAGTTAGCAGTATTTGTTCAGACATTATCCAGTCAATACAAAAGACAAGCTAAAGGTCTTTATAAGCTGCTGTTAATGGTGAAAAATATTGGTATGTTAAGCCAGTTCAATTTAGTTACTACTATTTTTTTTCTTCTTAGTGAGAGGATTAGTTTTTTTCTCTCTATTCACCAGTTTTCACAAAACCTGAAGGAGCTAAATAATCTTTTTTTGAAATTTCAGTTCGTCTGTCTTACTTGAATCTAACTTGTCAATGGCCAATGGGATAAAATATAATTAGGAGGGGACAATAGTTGACACAATCAAAGATGGGGTGACTAAAGGGTGGTGTCGATTTCATAGCCAACTTCTGTTTTAGTATGTGCAAATAAATGAGAACTGATTATACTTCTCATAATATTAATATGTGCAAATCAGAAATAATATTTTAGTTAATTATGCTGAGAAAGAAGAATTGTTTTGTATTTGATCCAGAGGTATTTTTCAAAGAAAGTATTTGAGGTTAGGTCATACCTGGGGAACTTAGTAACTGGAAATTGTTTTTTAGAATTGCATCCCTCTAGGTATTTGAGGGAGAGCTAGCGTTGGGCACTATATATATACACAAAACATTCACTAAAAAGTCATATTGGTCTTGGAAATGCTTAAGTTCAGTAATGCTGAGCTGGTTAAATAGTTGAGCAGGAAAAAAAAAGACATTTTTTGATGAACAAATCATCATACAAAAATTTAGTAAATTTTAATACAAAAAATAGAATATTTGGATTGTTTTTTGGCTTCTTTTAGGTACCTTTCATGGGCCTTAGACACAAACCAAGAAGAGCGAGACAAAGGTAAAACAGTAGAAGTGGGTCGTGCCTATTTTGAAACTGAGAAGAAACACTTCACTATTCTAGATGCTCCTGGACATAAGAGCTTTGTTCCAAATATGATTGGTGGGGCTTCTCAAGCTGATCTTGCTGTGCTGGTAAGAACAAAGCAGATTCTTATATTTTGGATACACTGTGGAATTAAGCTTTTTATTTTTATTTTTTATTTGCTTGTTTACTCTTTTGGTTAATTACAGTGGGCAAAATTTCCACTTCTTAGGTCTACCAAGTCCAGTGGTTTTTGGAGTAACTTAACAGATTCATAAAATTGTCCACAGGTGTCATGTGACTTTTATTTATGTCAGTGCAGAAACTAATGGGTAATATTGAGGACATAACAGTGCATTTTAAAAGCTTTTACTAGTTTGACTACTCAAAGTTGCTTTTCAATAAGGCAGTATTGCCCATTGTTAATTGTTCTGTTGAGAGAATTTTAGAACTTTTATTAAAATGTGTATTTTTAATTAGGTTATATCTGCAAGAAAGGGAGAGTTTGAAACTGGATTTGAGAAAGGTGGACAAACAAGAGAACATGCCATGTTAGCAAAAACAGCAGGTGTAAAACATTTAATAGTTCTTATTAATAAAATGGATGATCCAACTGTAAACTGGAGTAATGAAAGGTGAGTTTATTTTAAAATAATTAATCTTCATGAAAAGATATTGAAATAAAGTAGTTCCTAAGTAAAGTAACTCTTTGTATCCCATTTTTGCTGAAAAAATGGTAGACTGGTGGACTGAAGACAGGTTATCAAAATTGCAGGGAAACCAAGCATAGTGCCTAGGACAGTGCCTCTCAACCAGGCTTGAAGTTCCACACTACTCTGAAACATTCACTTTCAATGTTTGGATCCCTGCAGCCGTATCTAACAAATTCTTGATTGCCATGTTGTTGCTAAACTCCTAGCATAGATATGGTGAGAATAGCATTATCCTGATCACCTTATGTGTCCGCCCTGTAGTATTTGAAGTTGGGGTTTATGATAAGCTGAATTGAATAAGCAAATAATGTATTAAAGTGGTCTGTGATTAGAGTCTGAGAAGGGGGGGAGGGAGGGAATCTTGCAATGATATAGGCCAGGTAAAAATAACCAGAAACTCAATATGTAATATTTAAGTAATAAAAAGGATTAAGTTATTCTTTTCTGCCTTAGTGCTCAAGTGTTACTAGAGGGTTTTAATTTTCCTAAGGGTCAAAATTCAGGCCTTTTTATGGCTTCTGTTACACCTTTCTTCTCACGCCTTTAAGCTGGATGTGAAAGTGTAACTTGTTCCTTCCCTAGAGATACTTGTGTAATGATGGGATACAGCTTTCTTCTGCAGTGTAGTAAGAGTTGTCAGAGAACCTGCTGTGCGATCAAGAATCATGCAAGTTTTTGTGGAAAGCTATGAGGGACTACGCAACTTTACATCAGCCTAGTTTGCTAAGAGAATAAGGCATGCCCAAATGTGCTGTCTTGGTCCTGCCCTAACCTTCTGACATCATTAAATTCAGCTGAAACTGGCTGAGGGGAGAAATAAATAGCATTACATCTTAGGAAATGATGTAGGAGATTGGAGGACACCAAGTCACCATTGAAGTGAAAGCCTGCAGCATGACCTCAGTTAGCTGTCTGCTTGGTCTGTCCTGCTATCTTGACCTGGGTGTCTTGCTTAAAAGCAGATACAGCATATGCTGCTGCTTACCCAGCCCAGTAATTGAGGTATATGGAGAAAACTGATGCTTTATGGAGCAGAGGAATGAGGGGGAATAGGCAAGTTGTGCTGGAAGATCAGGGAGAAGATGCAAACAGGCCGCTAAGCTTTATGATGTTTGGTTGCTGCTTACATAGTAACTTAACTGATAAAAATGAAATGCCTATGTGTTTTGGGGTTTTTTGAAGTACAGTATTATGTCATGCTGGAATAACTGAAACTTACCTTGATCTGCTTGTCATTTTAATAGATATGAGGAATGTAAAGAGAAACTGGTGCCATTTTTGAAGAAAGTTGGCTTCAATCCCAAAAAAGATATTCATTTCATGCCCTGCTCAGGACTGACTGGAGCAAACCTTAAAGAACAGTCAGAATTCTGTCCTTGGTATATGTACGTATCTGAAATTGAACAACTTGGGTGTTTGCTATATTTCAATAAATGTAAACGCTGCAGTGAAGCTGGGAAGAAATATAGCATGGTATGTCATCCGTGTCCAAGTAATTTTCTGAAGTGCTTGAGGAAATAGGGCAATAAGAACACAGGTGTGATGAGAAGATTAACGTTAGCAGACTCTTAATAGTATTAGCAGTATTCTTTGGCTTTGCAAGTTTGAGTGCCATGCTAGCCCTTGAATTTTACAGTGATGCTGCAGTTGACATGTTCCTAGAATGAGTAATTGTTTGATGTGAACAGTTTGTTTGAAGCTGTATTATAATTACTGACAAGCCATGTCTCTCACTGGATGTCATGTTTTCCAGTATTGTTCATGGCAGTTAAAACACATTAATGAAAATCACGTTTGGACCTAGCTTATGGCTTTATATTTCCAAAACATATCACATATCTAGCAAGGTTCTCAAAAGAATAAGTAATTTGTAAAATACGCCTGTAACATAGCTTAAAACCTACATGCACTTCCTGGGTATTAACATGTTAGCTAGGGTAAAGTGGGCACTACTATGGGATGCTATAATAGATGTAACTGTCTTAGAGGTCACTGTTCTTAATGATGACAGAATGAAAATCATTCCTTTTGTTGGACTGCATTTATCCATTCTGAGTAATTTTTAAATAGAAGGGTGCTCACAAAATTGAAACAAATGCCTTCTGCTCTTTTAGTGGATTACCATTTATTCCATACCTGGATAATTTGCCAAACTTCAACCGTTCAGTTGATGGACCAATCAGGCTGCCAATTGTGGATAAATATAAGGTACACATTAAAATAATAGGACTGAAAGTGTAAGTGGACTGTTTTCAGAAAGCAGTAAATAGTCTATTTACTGTGTTTTTAGAGGGTATCTTTTTTTCTTTATATGTCTGCATTTCCAACTGTAGAATAGAGGTGGGGAGGCAAAATAAATAATTTTGGCATTATATGAGACTCTTAAACGTAGTCTTTCATGAGAACAGTTTCCCCAACGTTAAGTGTAGCAGTGCTAAATAACTTCATAGGGTTAAGTAATCATATTTAATAGTTAAGTCATAAATAGGGCAGACTCCATGAAAAAATGTTTTCAATTTTAATGTAATTTCTTTTTGTCAAGGATATGGGCACTGTGGTCCTTGGGAAGCTGGAGTCAGGCTCTATTTGCAAAGGACAACAGCTTGTGATGATGCCAAACAAGGTATGGTAAAGTTTACATAAAGAGCTTGATTCTTAAAGGTACTCATTATTTAAATCAGAAGTTTCTCTATTGCTCAGCTGAACACAACTAAGCTTTCATGTTTTGCACAGGTGATGTTTCCAGGGTGTGTGTGGATATGAATAGTTCACTTCCTCAGCATTTAGACCTCAGGTTGCCTCTCTGTAATAAACTCAATCACTCAGCTACAAGTCATAGTTTATTGGAACTGTGTTTTACTTTGCATTTTTACAGTTGGCCCAAAACACCTTTTTCCTGCTATGGGTTAATATTACTGAAAATTTTTGTTCTTTTTGTTCTTTTTTTGTTTTCCCTTGCCCAAAGGGAAATAGGAAAAAAACGTAAAGGATACAAACAGTACATAGTGTGTTCCAATGAAAAAAATAAAGCTTGCTTTAGTTAAGAATAGGTTGTTCCTGCAGGTAGCTAGCTGTTCCATAATGTGAGATCACTATTTAGAACCATTGTGCTGTCCTGAAGAATATGAAAATATAAAAATGAAGGATGTGAAAACATAGTTGGGGAGAGGCAGCGGATGAGAGTAGTGTGCTCTACTAACAATGGTATTTGTTTCCATTGGTTTCTTACCAAAAGGGTTTGGAAATTTTGTTCTTATCTATTCATGTCATCTTCATTTTAAGCTGACACATTTCTTCCAATTCTGTAGGCTGAGGTAGTTTGCTAGTCTCAATGTCTCGATACTCAAATGTACAGTAAATCTACAGCTTATTGAAAGCTGGCATTTCCTAATCAAAATATGCTATTTAGATTGACTTCCATGGCACCTTTCTAGAAGCTGCTGAAACTAGACTTAGACAGTTTTTGAGATTATGCTTTTCAGTTTTTAAGGTAATTTAACACAGTGGCTTTTTATAAAACTGCTTGACATGCATCTGACACCCTTGTTACTTCGGGGTTGATTAAATAAACTGTAAATGGCTTTAAACAATACAGAATTTGTATTCAGTAAATAGCCAGTGCTTTGGATGACACTTTTTTCCCCTGTTACTTTGGCAGCTAATGAAGTTGAACTAAAATGAACTAAAATGTCAAGAATTCAGACATTTTTCTGAAACTACTCCATTCTTAATTTCTCTGCCTTCTCATTATTAATTTGGTATCTTTTAGTACAAAGATACAAATGTCAGACAGGATATTGCAACATATAGGAACATCAGATTACGGTGTTTGTTGGAGAGCAATCATTACTATACCCCTTCTCCAGGAAATCTTGTAGGATTTTGGTATTCTAGGATTTCCTGGATTGTGTTAATATTCAGACTGTCATATTTTGAATGTAACAAGTCTATAAAACAATGTGGCTTTTGCATTCTTATTAGATATTATGCAACCATTTTATCTCTTGTCTCTCAATAAGTTTTAAACTTGTTTCACTTGAGGAATAGTGGATATTCTTGAAATTTGCTTTCCATTGTATACATGCTATAGAAATATAGTAAAATATATTGCTTAAATTATGCTATTTTAAATATCAGTAACTCATCACTAACTTATTTTAAATATTCTGAAGCTTGCAGAACCAAATATAATGAATTAAACTGTAACAGAATTATTTATTGAAATCCTATTGTATTAAAATTATTTTTGTACCAGACTAAAATATTCACAATACAAAACTGCTTTTTTTTTTTTTTGCTTTCTTTAAGCACAATGTGGAAGTTCTTGGAATCCTTTCTGATGATGTAGAGACTGATTCAGTAGCCCCAGGTGAAAATCTAAAGATCAGACTGAAGGGAATTGAAGAGGAAGAGATCCTTCCAGGATTTATTCTCTGTGATCCCAACAACCTGTGTCATTCTGGACGCACATTTGATGCCCAGGTAGAATAAATAGCATTTAATTGCTGTATAGATGGGTGTAAAGCATTAAAATGTCATGCTTGTGTTTCACCAAATCTAAACTTCAGCAGTTTGAAGTTTCAGTTGAGATTTCTTATTCACAATCATGTCCCTAAATTGCCAATAATATATATACCTAACGCTCTGACATGATTCATTGGAGTTTTTAAAATACCATTTGTTTTGAATGTTAACTTCTCAATGAAGTTTTTGATACCTACAGTCATGAAAGCAAGATCTTGTCAGGCCAATTCTTCAACTTTGTACTTTATAAGCAACCAGGTTGTTTGTAATATGAGATTTTGTTTGTTGCACAAAAATTTGTTGTGTTTGTATTGGTCAACTATACATTTTAATATAGTTCTGTATTTGGTTATTCTCTGCTCTTTCATAATTGACATGAGGAAAAATGCATTTATTTTTATTGTTTTACAGATAGTGATAATTGAGCACAAATCCATTATCTGCCCAGGTTATAATGCTGTGCTGCACATCCACACCTGTATTGAAGAAGTTGAGATAACAGTAAGTGTCCTTTTCAGTTGCAATGTGAATATAGACAATCCACTTGTTGAGGTGAGGAGTTCTGTCATGACATATATCTGCAGAGCAACTATTGTAACAGAACTCCAGCCTTGAATGGAATCTGTGGTCAGTACTGTGACACAACCAAAAATGGCTGTAATTGTTAGCATAAGCTTGCCGAAAAGGGTGGTAAGTCATGTTTGACTTCTTTATGCAGTAAATCTTAGAAGTTTTTTTGTTTATTTCTAATTATTTTCTTTCTTAGACCACTTCAGGGTTTTTTATAAAGAAAAAAATACCCCTTACTTCAGCACTCACAGCTATTAATTTTTTTCTTATACAGGCCTTAATCTGCTTGGTAGACAAAAAAACAGGAGAAAAAAGTAAGACACGGCCCCGTTTTGTGAAACAAGATCAAGTATGCATTGCCCGTTTAAGGACAGCAGGAACTATCTGCCTTGAGACATTCAAAGATTTCCCTCAGATGGGTCGCTTTACCTTAAGGGATGAGGGTAAGACTGCGTGATCAACACTGAAGTGCTGCAAAAATAGTTATTTGAATAGGAAATCATGCATGGCAGTGAGGTATTAAAATGCTGGTATCTAGTGGAAATCACTGTCTGGGTAGCAACGGAAAAGTAAATCTAAGCAAATTGTTGTCATTGCACAGAGTTCTTGCTAGTAACAAAAAGCTTGGTTTTATTCTAGAGGAATAATGTACAAAAACGTGTGCCATGAAACAAAAGGTTGAATTTGAAGAATCATCATCACTGTTTTCGTAATGTGTCCTGGAATGTCCACCTACAATATGAATACCATAGTTTCTCTGTAGAAAGTTAGAAAAGTTAGGGGGGTTGTATGTTGGGCTTTAACTCACCCTAGTAAAACTTGTGGATTTGTGGGATGCATTTAAAATAAATTAACTTTTAAAAGCAGTAAACAGATCTGGTAAAATGACTCTGCCTTGCCTTCTCCTTAGATGAATATAGAGCAGGCTTTCCACAATCCACATAGTGTTCTTTACTGTGAGAATAGCAGGCTTACTACTTTGAAGATTTTGCTGTGCTTTTAAAATACACTGGTGGTTTCATTCTGCAATACAACAATTTATTCTCTGTATTATTTCTAATGCTCTCGAGAGCCTGTGTTTTTGGGGCAAGTTTTCATGTTCTTAGACTTACACATTCTTTTCCCAATATATGTAACTCTGCTGTTTGTCTCCTTGGTTTAGGTAAGACCATTGCAATTGGAAAAGTTCTGAAACTGGTTCCAGAGAAGGACTAAGCATTTTTCTCAATGACCCCCGCACAATACTGTGAGGAAAATCGACTCTGCAAAAGCCTACTTCACACCGCCTTCTTATTTTCTGCCCATTGATAAACTTCTCCCCATATTTTGCAAAGACAAATTTCACAGCAAAGGTCCACATTATGTCAGCTTTCTCATATTGAGAGCTCTGCTATGCCACTGTTGAATTTTCCCAAAAATAATTTTTTTTTTCTCCCAAATTCTGCTTCCTTGGAAAGATTCGGCAATAGCTTTGTAAGTGA
The DNA here is from genome assembly GCF_023638135.1 of Falco biarmicus. Taxonomy (NCBI): domain Eukaryota; kingdom Metazoa; phylum Chordata; class Aves; order Falconiformes; family Falconidae; genus Falco; species Falco biarmicus. Next base: position 77,414,764 of record NC_079291.1, read on the forward strand.
TGTGGACATAATTGCCTATAATTATGAAAATCTAAAGGATTTTTAATGTTTAATTTCCCCCAGCATATATATTAAGACCTCTTTTTTTTCCAGGCAGATCATTCAGAGTGTGCGAGTGTGTGTGCACATGTTACAAAGATGACTACCATGTTAATAAACTATTCAATTTGAAATCTTTTTCGGTATTTGAATTGCTTTTGAATAATGTTTTTTATCCGGATGTAACGCAGTTGCATTAGCTTTTTAACTTTCCAGTAACCTAGATACTTGGTTACTTGGACTTTTCTAAACTCCTCAGCCTCCCCACACACACAGTTTTAAATGAGGCAATTGGGCACTCAACCAAGTTTGTATTAAAATAATTAGGATTGCCCCTTCCCTTTGTTGAATGCATTCTTAAAATTAAAAAACATTCATGCAAATGTGGCACCTTCATTAGCTTTACATTTGTTAATATCTTCAGCAAATTTAGGTTGACTTAACATCATTACTAGACACAGTAAGTCAATTTTGAAGGCTAGAACTACATATTGTGTCTTCATAAAATTTCAGCATTAATAAATTCTTAACTGCAGAAAATGTTAACAACCAGTACATCAGTGAAACTTGCAAAAATAAGAGAATTTGTGGCAATAGTGCCTATTAGTATTTATAAGAGCTGCATTTTGTGGGAGAACTGGGCCAAATAAAAAGTGCCAGTTATATAAATTACTCAGTTCAGTGTGACTTTAATTTAGAGGGCTGGATAATCCTTGCTGTTTTAAAGATCAGTCTGAACTGAGAAGGAGAAAGACTATTTAAATCCCTAATAGTTTGCACATACAGAAATATGGGAGGGTCAGAATCAAGCACAGTCTGTAAATTTTTGCATATCAAAAAGCAATGGAAGCTTATGAGGACCAGCGAAGCTTTTCTTTAGAAATTAAAGCAAAACTGGTTCAAAATAAAGCTTACTCAGTACAACTTGAAGGAGCTGCATAATGAAACTCTATTTAGTTGCACTTTGAAAATGGACTGTCTACAATTGCTATCCTGGTTCTAGCAATTAGGATGAAGGCTAACGGAATTATTTTTTTTCATTTCCCAGAGCTATTAGTAGTAAGTATTAAAAGATACCTTCACAGCTTCTTCAGAATGTCTTAAACTAAACATTTTCAGTTGTACAATTGTGGTGAACCCATTTCCTCCCCAAAAAGTTTACAGTCTAGTAACTCTATCTGAATTCACAGGTAACTCAAAACTGAAACAGATTTACCTTTTTTGGGATTTTTTTTTTTGTTTTGTTTTGTTTGTTTCTTTGTAACTGTGGAACTCCCATTCATTTCACTTACAGCTACATTGTATGGACAGAAAAAGTTATTGTCCTTCAGTTTCATATGACTACACTTGTAGCTACCGTAATGCATGGAATTTAAATAAATTTTATTATGTCTGCAAATCTCTGGGCTTTTATTTTTTTGGTAAATCAGAGTTTAAAAGTAACTTTATTTTTTTTTCCTACCAAGTGAACAAAACCCACAGTTCCTTGGATCTTAAACTAATGAAGAAATTAAAAGCCAAGGAAACTTACAGTCTTGTTCATATTCTGGATTAACTTAAGATTTCCACATCTTTCCACTCCTTTCTTGAAGAGTAAGCTCATGGATTTGAAATTTGCAAAGACCATTACAATTCCTAAATTGTTAGACTTTTTAAAACTTTTTTTTTTTTTAAGTGTTGACATGCATATCAAGACTGTATGATGCTTCAGTAGAATTTTTCTGCTTTTGAGCAAACTTATAAGGGATTCTAAAATTTCATTATTTTGAGGCTGGACTGAGTATTTATTACTAAACTGAAAAATCATCTGTTGGGTAAAACACCAGTAGATAGAAGGTCTGAGCATTTCCATTACTCATCTAGTGTATTTGATTACCATTTCCATAAATCCAGTTAACCTCACCTTGTCTGTAACAGGAGGCTAAATTATTTCAAGTTCATTAACAGAATGTACATTATACAATTAAAGATATTGCTAACCTGTAGGAGGTTTTTATTTGGGTATAAAATACTTGCATTTTGTAACAAATATACTGATATGAAAATGTAAGGCATAAATCTACACAAATTGGATGCATTTTGGGCAGATGAGCTGAAAGTACATTGTGTTTGAGTAGTCCTCGGATTACATCTCAACTTTTTCATTTCATCTCCATTCTACATTTTGTAGTCCCATTTTTACTACTATTCAGTACAATTAAATCTAGATGAAAGAAGAAAAAAAGATAATGTGGCTTTGTTTGAAATACTTTGCTGATTCACAGATGTAATAAACTTTTTTAAATTACTATTTTTGAATACTTCCTTTTGTGAAAACGTGGTATGCTGCTTGGAAGATGAAAAAAATAAAGGAGCTGTGCAACCACAACAGTTGAAAGGAAGGAAGAAAATTAAAAAAAAAAAAAGGGAAATAGAATTTGGATTGAAGCTACAGGAACCCTAGGGGCACTGCCAGTGTAACTGTACTAGCATATGATACTGGCAGAGTGTTCCTGGGTCCTGGTGTGGATGTAACTCATACCAGCAAAACTGCGAGTGTTTCTGCAGAAAGAAGGGATTTGGGATAATGACATTTACAGCAGTCTGTATGTGCAGTGTGGTACTGATGAGGATCACACCTGTTCTTCCTGGTTGTTGGCCAAAGTTTGTAGTGTAGATAAGGCTTAAGTGTATAGCCATGACGTAACTTATAAAAACATAAATTATAATTCTATAAATTAAGACCTTGTATGTCCTTGAACTGAAAGCCTTGGTTTATGTAACAATAATTAAATGTTAAAAAATAAATCTGAATATGCAGCAGTACTAATTATTTTGCAACAGGAAAATAATCACTTGTTTCTGCAAGTTGCAAGAATTAAAGCACACTACATGGAGGAATGGGTACACCAATCAGTTGGCTAACATTGCTATCAACTACCTGCTTGAACCATTCCAGCTACCTTGGTCATCTTTGCAGACAATCGGGAACTGATACATAAACATGATGGCACTGGTTTCCTGAGACACTTATTCTGGTAGTAAACTGTATTCTTGAACAACAAGCTATTGATGATGGTGTAATAGTGTTGTAAGAAAAATGGCTGCTTTAAGGAGGTTTATCTGGGGGGATATTTGCTGGTCCTGAATGTTATGCCCCTCTACAGATTTTTTTCAGTGGCATAAAAAGCCCAGCGAAAATTGCTCAATGAAGAACCTCTGTTTTAGACTACTTATGGCACCAGTCCATATATTAAAAACTATGTTAATTGAGAAATGTGTTTTTATAAGTGTTTATTACTGAATATTACCTAAGAAAAAAAGATTGTTTCAATGTCCCAAGTATTTGATTCTGTATTACTCTGGCTTTTTGGTTCTTAATGCAGACTGTTTAAATGATGATGTTAAAGCAGATGCAATGTACTCCAGACAAGACTGTTTTCTTCATGAACTGATACTTAAAGGCTCTTACTTATTCTGCTGTTTTTGTATACCCTATAGAGGATTTGGTAAAAATATACCAACAAAACTGTAGTTACTACTGAAGATTTTATATTGTGAACCTGTTTCTTTCCTTGTTTCCTTATTTTAACACACTCTAAACCAGACAAAGTATTTCTTTTCCTCTGAAGAAATGCTAGAAAGGAATCTAGTCTTAATATAAAATGGAAATTCATGCTAACAAACCCAAAATCTGTTGTGTGTATATACTTTTAATAATACTTACTTTTTCATTGGCTTTCGTTACTAAAAGTCTCAACTTCCAAAGTAAACTAGATTTTTCTACATCTCCTCTCAGTTACATATGCCTAAAAAAGTCCATACTTCTGAGTAAGAGTAACAAGAGATACGACATACTAACTGTTGGATGAAAAAAAGGTACTTGAGGCTGTGTTCCTGTCATCCGTTAAGTCTGCAGAACTGATGTTAGGCACAGGATTATAACAAGAAAACTTTGCGGTTTGTGTCACAAAGACAGGTGCCTCTGTTCTTCTGAAAAAGTAGTCTTTGAATAACTTGCACTGTAAGCATCCATCTATATGACAGTTAATTAGATTATAGCTAGAGGCTTACACTAGGATTACAAAGGAACGCAATCTAAAGAGAACTAGTGCTTGAACTCCAGATCTAGCGGGGAGATTCTCCTGAGATCTCTTTTGTAAGGCACTTCTTAGTCCTGGTTTATTTTCTGCATATTCTTTGTGCTAGTTTTCTTGCAAGAAGTACACCTGGGATTTTGACATCTGCCATCAAATAATCTGGAGGAACTTTTGGGGTTCATGCTAAGAGAATAATCTTAAACCTCAAAGAGCTGTTTACAGCAGAAACAATTGCTACTTGTACATCCCTTCTGCTAGGACAAAGTATAAAATTAGGAATATATAGAAACATTCTCGTAAATAAGTAATGAGGTAGAATAGCTTGCAATTATGTCATTTTAAACCTTAGCACTTCAGTAAGTGTGACAAACGGCTTAAGGAAAAGTAGATACTTTCATAATCAGGAAAGTTAAATTGAGGGCTACAGCAGAACAGTGTACAGCAATAACATTGATGAAAGTAACAAACCTAATTTCCCTTGTAAAAGTAACTTGATTTGTGAACTTGCTAAATTAAAAGCACGTTCTTTACAGTCACTGTATGCTCTATTAAGCTGAAATATTTCTCATCCAGAGATTTTTTTTCCAAGACAGCTCTATTAGCTACATCAAACACCTTTCAAGAGAAAATGTTACCAAGTCAGTTAAACCACATCTAGTAAATTTAGTCATGTCAGACTTAAAATGTTTCAGAGGAATGTACTTGGATGAGACTGATAAGTGAAAAATTTGAATTTGAGTCACTAATAGTTCCTTCAGTTTTATCATATTAATGCTATGCTGACCCAGTAGTGTCAAGCATCAAACATATTGTTCAATCATATCTTACAAGAGTAGCCTGGCATATTTTCAGAGACATGTCCCAGTCATCTGACTTTTGTAAAGCCTATGCAGAAATAGGAACGAGGCTAATACAATTATCAAACTATAAAACACCACAGCTAGTATCATATGCGTAAGTTCTACCAGTGCTGAAACCATTTTAATGAGTCTGCCCTATTTGGCTACTCCGCATGTTCCTAGCCTTTCAGTAATTTCTCTAATCAATACTTCATACAACTACCTGGCAACAAGAACAGCTTTTCTTTTTCTTAGCCAGTTTCATTTATTTCGTTCATTTGTACAAATCACACAACAGAAAATTAAAACTTCTGTTTTCCAGGATTTTTTTTCCCACTTTTTATTATCGGTATATGACCATATAGTTCTTTCCTAAGTCTGGGGAAGTCTTGAAGGCATCAACTGTTTCACCATGAACGCTACCAGCAGAACAAAACCATAGATAAATCATTACATAAAGCAGCTTGTCAAGAGGCTCTGGGATTTCAGTTCCTCTCTCTTTGCACTGGTGTGCTGACAGAGCAACAACTTTTGCTGGAAGGTATCTGATGAGAAGGAATACAGCCATAACTAGAAAGACAAAAAGCAGGAAAAAGTCTGGAGAAGAGTGAATGACTAGACCTCCTAATTTCATGTGTATTTAACTCCGGGTTGTGCATAGCTGTGTTATCCAGGTAGCATTTACCTGTGCGATGAACGTAGACAGCCCAAAGCTGCCAGGACATGCACAGCACTGTGAGAATGAGGCCAGAATAGTTCCAGGCTAGATCTGATCTCAAAACAATGCACTTACCCAGCATGGAACTGGATGGAATAAGCATCCCACAATTAAACTACTTCCATGTGGTCCAACAATGCATTTCGAAACAGCAAGGGAGATGCAGCAGTTCTGCCTTTCCTGTTTGCACGTAAGGAAGAAATGGTTTGGCATGTGATAATCAGTGGTAGTGACCTGGAAATAATGGAGTTCTGATGCTGAGAGGTGTGTGAGGAAGATGAGTTAGCAGAGTACAGCCCTGGACTTCAGGAGACTTTGGTTTATTCATGGGAGGCAGCTCTGAAGGGCAAAGGAGCTCAGAAAAGCTGGCAAAAGTTCGTTAAGTTATGACCTCCTCCGGTCATAAAAACAGTCCCTCCTGATACTCGGGAAAACAAGCAGACCTATCAGGAGACTGGCTTGGCTAAACAGACAGCGTACGACTGCACTCCAGTGCAAAAAGACAGTAATACTGGAGGTAAACTTAGGGAAGAAGGAATTTAGAAACTGCTCAGGCACGTAGGGATTGTCTTATGAGAAGAAAAGCTCACATACCATTGAAATGAGCCAGGATGACAAGGGCAACAAGAACAGCTGCTACAAAAGGCCAAACAGGGACAAGTAGGATGGTTGCTGAGTGGGGCAAGCGATTTGGGGGCCAGTTGGGCTGCACTCAAGGATGCTGAGAGCTGACTGAAGTCAGACCAAGACTGAATCTTTGAAAGGCAATCTGAGGGAGGGTCCCAATGGATGGAGAAAAGCAAATGTTCTCCCACCTTCAGAAAACACTAAGAGGAAGATCTAGGAACCACAGACCGGTCATGCTTACATGGTCCCTGGGAAAATCATGGAACAAGTCCTCTTGGAATACATTTCTGGGCACATGAAGGAGGTGCTTGGGAAGAATCAGCATGGATTGGCCAACTACAAATCATCCTGACCAACCTGGTTACTTTCTATAACAAATTTACTAGATTTGCAGATGAAAGGGAAGGAGTGGATGGCATTCACCTCAGCTTCAGCACAGCTTTCAACAGTCTCCCACAATCTTCTTGTATCCTAAACATTATGGTCTGGGTGGGGGGCCAACTAGATGGATAACAACTAGTTGGACAATGGGACTCTCGGAGCATAGACAGTGGCTTGTACTCTACCTGAAGGCCAGTAACAGACAGACTACTACTGGGGGACGTGGTCTATTTAATATCTTTATCAGGGACCTGAAGCACGGTCACATCATGTTTTCAGATGACATCAATCTTGGGGATTGGTCGATATGCTTGAGGGCAGGGCTCCTGTACAGAGGGACCCAGACAGGCCGGAGGGATTAGGCAACACAAACCTTTAGATATTCAGCAAAGGCAAATGCAGTTTTGCATTTGGGAAGGCGGGAAAGGAAAGGACCTGGGGGCCGGCCAGCTGAACACAAGCCACCCAGGCGTGTTCCCTTGGAGGCAAAGGCTGCCAAGCAGCATCCCGGGCCGGACCACTACATCAACAGACCAAGGCGAGTACGACAAAAACCTGTCTGTCACCGTGAGGACGCTCAGGCATAGGCACCGGCTGCCCCGACCGCGAGCGCAGCTCCCGTCCCCGGACAACCCGCGCTGCCCACGGCCGGCCCCGCCGCCCTCGTCCCCGCTGCACCAGCCCGTCCCCCTGCCCCTCATCCGGAGAGCTGCGCGACACTCCGGAACAAGGCTACCTCCCGGGGCACGGCGGACCCGCCGCGCACGGCCCCGCGCAGTCCCCGCCTCCTCGGGTGCGGCCCCGCCCCGCCCCGCGCGCGCCCGCCACCGGACATGCCCCGCCGTGCCCCGGAAGGCAGCGTGTGCGCAGCCGCAGGGGCCGCACGTGGCGCCGGCGGAGCCATGGGGAAGGAGCCGGAGCACCTGGAGCGCGCCCAGGTACCGCGGGCCGGCGGGCTGGGAGCGCGGCCGGGGCGGGCCGGGCCGGGCCGGGTTTTAACCCCGGCTGCTGCCGCTGTTGTGCTGTTTCAGGTGAAGAAGGCGGTGGAGGCCCTCCTGGCGTACGCCAGCAGTAAGGCCAAGGGAGACGCGCTGCTCCTCAACGAAAGCGAGAGCGTCCACCTCCTGGTGACCGTCTGGAAGGTCCCGCGGGTGGCACAGGTCATCAAAATGTAAGGCGTTCGCCCGCGGCCGCGTAGTTACGCGGGTTGCTTGTGTCCTTGGGCTGGGGCAGGAGCGCTTCGCAGAGCCCGAGCGCCACGGAGCGGGCGGCGGCGGTGCTGGTTCCTGCGCACCCAGCGCGGGGCTTGGTGGTTACCAGTCACAAGGGATGTGATGGGCCTTTCAGTCCCGACGCTCCAGAGCAGAAATCAACCTTTTATTTGCCTTAACCCACCACCAAATCATTAGAAAGACCCCTTCTCCTTTCTTGTGACACCCAACACTGAATATGAAATATAAGTTTTCTTTTAAACCGTAGCAAGGCTATATTGAGAAAGTTGACATCTGTTTGTCCGGGTCTCAGTATTACAGAGACTCGTCTAATGAGTGGATGCGTCGATGGTGTACGGAGATGCTCCTCCTCCCAGGACCTTTGTGGTAATGGTGCCTGGCAGGACAGATGGATTCAGCCGTGTATCTGACTGGAGCCATGGTATAGGATTTTTTTAACGTTCACAGTTCTACGTGCTTTAAAAGGCACAGGTTCCACTGAGGATGTTTAGTACTTAACAAAGAACAGAATCTAGATACATAGCTTCCCTGTAGTACTTGTTAAAGGGTGATGATCTCTCAGTGTAGACCTAGTTGTGAAAAAACTTATTTCTCCTCCTAGACATTCCCTGTCCATCCCATATTCTCATTGCAGACCACTGCCTCATGGCATTCGACCAGAAACTGCTGAGGTTTGCCTTTTCACAAAGGATGAACCAAATTTATCAGCAGAACAGACTGAAAATTTCTACAGGAAACTTCTAATCCAGAATGGGATCAGAAGTGTTAGCCAGGTAAGAGAGATAGATGATGGTTTAGTGCAGTACTGCCATTTCTTTCCTCTTGTACACATGAAAAGTAGTTGTTTTCTGCAACTTTTAATATTTAAAATTTTTAATAAAAATTAAGTTAAAATGTTTTAATACTACTACTAGTTTAATCTCAGTGGTTCTGAGTTAACAATTGCTAGTAAGGTTTTTCTGCCTAGTGAAACTGCAGGTTTTCTAACCCTCAAAATTTACTCAGAATAATTTCTTCAATCTGAAACAGGATCTTTAGAAATAAGATGTAATTGCTAAATAAATGCTCAATATTTAGTTTGACTAAGCAACTGGAAGAACTTACAATATAAAAGAATATTTGAGTTCTTTGCAGCCAGATTGGATAGTTTATGCTACTAGCAATACAAAAATTCTACTGTTATACTTAACCTTGATTTAGATGTTACCATGTAGTCTAGTTCTGTTTCGTGATTCCCAGTTACCGTGCAAGAGGCCCATATTGTTTGATTCTTAAAACAAAATGTACTGTATCCTTTTTCTTTTGTCTTCAGCATTCTAAAATAATGCACCATGATAAACCACTAGTGATGCAAGTTAATTCTGTGCAGTTCCAAGAAGTATTCTAAGCGACATTTTCAGCAATGGGGACTAAACTGTTACTTGCATTGCAGATCATCTCATACAAAACTCTCAAAAAAGAGTATAAAATGTTTGAAGCAAAGCGTCGCCTCCTGAACAGATTTGATCTCTTTCTATCTGATGACCGAATTAGAAGGCTCTTGCCCTCACATCTAGGAAAACACTTTTATGAAAGGAAAAAGTAGGTCTTTAAAATCTGTATATCCATTTTGTATTATGTTTTTTAAGATGAGATGATTCTTAGTAAAGTTTTGGTTGGGTGTGTTTTGGCAGGGGAGGTGGGGGGTTGGTTTGCATGTTTTATGGGGGTTGGTTTTAGTTGTGGGTTTTTTTTAATCCCCTGCCTTTCTTTTTCAGGGCACCTTTATCTGTAAACCTGAAAGCCAGAAATCTTGCTAAGGAAGTACAAAAACGTATCCAGGGGACTACACTCCCAGTTACCAACAAAGGGTGCTGTTAGTAAGTATGAGTAGATTAATATTTCACTTAAAATTCCTATAGTTAAGGTATAACTGTCCTTTAAGTGAAGTATTTTTATTCCATTAATATGTCAATAAAAGAGGTTAAGGGTCACCATTCCAGATATGGGCCATTTTGAACCTTAACCTGAATAAAGGAAGTGGTAGTTCTACTTAAGTTTTACTGTAAAGGTTTTCTATCTTTTTTTCCTTCTGCCTAAGGAATTTCTAGGCACCTGTCACTGTCAAAGAGCATGTACAATCTTAGAAAAATATTACTGTTAAATTAGATAAAAACTTCCAAAGTATTCTATTCTTGTAAGACTTTTTTCATTTATTGTGCACCTAAAAGGATCTAAATTGGTGATATGCTTAGCAATATAAGGCAGAAGTTGCATAGTCGAATACAGAAAACTTAATCCAGGTAAATCTATTCTAACTTTTATTACAAAAGACTTCTGCAATAGCCAGCCATCCTTTATGAAAGTTAATAAAACTTCATATAAGTGGGCTTTTTTCATTTCTGGGTATGCCTAAACCCAAGTATGTACTCTTCACTTTCAGTACAGCACGTATAGGTCACACTGGAATGAAAGCTGATGAGATACTGGATAATATCATTGCAGCAGCTGAGGTGATTGCTAAGAAGTTACCAAAGGTACTGCTGATTGATTGCATTAAAGCCAAGCCAGTTCATAATTCAGCCTTATTATTTTTGCATCATATACTGTGTTTGTTGTTGCAGAATTGGAAAAATGTAAAAATTCTTCACCTCAAAACACTTAAATCGGTTGCACTTCCGATTTTCACTGCAAATATCTCCAACTTGGATGAGCTTGACAGCCAGCCATCTCTCAAAAAAAAGGAAGTAAAGGTAAAAAAAAACCCAAAACAATTCCTCACACTTCTCATAAAACCAAATTAGAACGACTAGTTTTTTGGCTTCCTTTTATGCATTGTAGTGTCTGATGTGTTGGGTTTAAATGTTTTAGCGGTTGATCCAAGGCATTTATGGCTACAGGTGCGTTAGGTGCTCCAGATTCCCGAGTGCTTCAAATACTTAGTAATACTAACAAAATTATGGTGAGTCCCTGATGGGTTGTAAAGCAAACTGGAAGTAAGTTTACTTTCTAGTCTTAAACTGTAGGGAGCTGAGATTCTTTCTTAGAATTTTGTATTGTTTATTCATATTTGCCTTCTCAAAATACTAATTAGCCAATAAATAATGAATGCATAGTCTGAATCCATATATATGTTAATCAGTGGCGTCTGAGTAATTCACAAGCTCTTATATATGTATATTTGGGGGGGGGTACCTACTTTTAAAAAGAAAACAATTGAGTATTCATTTGTATTGAGTTCTTCTTAGTATATTCTTTTGTCCAAAATAAAATTAGAGCATGAAAGACTGTAATCTTGACATTATTATTGCTTACTTATGAGCTATGTATTATAAACTTATGAAAGTAATGTAGTTTTTTTCATATTTTACATACAGTTGACCAGTCCAGGTCTATTGAACAACAGTATTTAAATAAATGTTGCTAGACTGTCTTATTTTTAACCATATTAAAATAATTATTATATATTTAGAGATGTTATGGGGATTTGTCTGAGATGTACTTCCAATTCTAGAAGGGAAAGAACAAGAAACCAAAGAAGGCAGCTAAAGAACTGAATTCAAGCCAAGTGACTCTGGCAACTGGAATTAATGCTGCTGCTACCCAGGAGCCTGTGATAAAAGAAAAAGTAGTCCAAGAACCAGGTGGTGGTGATGATGATGAAGAAATTCCACAACTGGTACCTATGCAAACAACCATCTTAGCTGAGCTGAAGGTAATAGTTTAATAAAACTGAGAAATTCACATTTCAGTTAAAACTAAAGATTTGCAACTGTTTAAATCATTTGTTGCTTCTTAAGGAACAGTGCCTGTTAACACACTGTAAGTGAACTGGATTTTTTGTGACTATATCTTGAAAACAAGAGCTGAGTGTAGGCAGGGAGGGGTGCCTTGGGGACATGGTTAGTTTGAGGATTTTTTGGTTTTGAGATTTTTTTTATTACTTTATTTTTTAGTTAAACCCTATTACAGACAAAAGCAAGCTAGTGGGTTTTGTCCTTACATGTATTTTTCTAAATGGCAGCAATTTTATCTAGGTTAAATAGCAGGCCTGAAGTCAGAAGAAATGGTAAATTATTAACAGCTTAGTACTTTAAATTATAAAAGTTTTAATTTAAAAAAAACCAAAATGTCTTGCAAAATTAAAATTTGAATGTATCATGTTCTGCCTGGGGTGCAAAACTTGAGGGAGAACACATAACATTCTCTACATAGTAGTATGGAACGTTAACAGTCACATAATATAAACTGAGAGCTAGCAGCTTGCATGAAGTACTGTATGGACTTACTCTTGCCAGTGTGGTTCATACGATTAACATGTCTGCAAAACAACCAGACTGATATACATTTCAAGTATCTTTCCAAGATACTGGTTAATGAATAAAACAGTAACACTTACAAATTCGACTTGCTTATACTGCATTCATGATGGGAGCATATCCTTAAACCAACGATGTACCTCTTCATGGATGCCCAAACTAAAACTATGATTATGTGCAGGCGCACCAAAAACATTCACACAGTTTGTTTCAAGCTGCCCTTGTGCAACAGGCCTACATTATCTCACATGATGTGATTGCTAGAGCCCTGTTTCCAGAGACTTGGAATAGATGCAGGTAGACCTGGATTGTATGAATTGTTCTGATGACAGCAGCCTTCTTTCAAGAGGGTCATTTGGGAATATGTGATGAACTCTAGGGAATGCTAAGCCTCATGCGCAGGTAAGAGTGCAGTCAGTTGTATAGCTGGACTTCAAATAGAGCTGATCTCTCTTTCCGGTATATTAAGCCTGGAAATGCAGCAAGAGGACTGTGGTTTACAACTGTGCCAGCAGAGGTCAGTGGCTTGACTGGCTGAGAGGATCCTTACGTTTGTTAAATCTATTTAACTTTCTTAATATTTTGTTATCTTTTCATTATTTTTGTGATGTCATTCTGTGTTTAATCCCCTGCTTCCAGACTGAAATGCTGAATAGATTATTTGGGCTAGGGCACAGCTCAATTAGTGGAAAGCATTTGTCATTTATAATGGTTTGCATTGATCTTTCTTGAAAAACAACAAAGATGTTTCTTAGGTAGAATAGTAATTTTTTTGTGTGTTTCAAATACAGAAAATGGAACAGAGACCAGAAAGAGGTGAGAACCTGGGTAAGAAAGCTAAACCACGCCTCGGTAAGAGAAAGAAACAATCTCTAGCTCAGGAGACTCCAAAAACAAAACATAAAGTTACAGAAGAGTGTGCAGACTTGCAGACATCACCGAAAGAGAAGAAAGCCAAGCAGCTGAGCCTGCCAAAGGAAGCAGCAAATGAAAAAGAGATGAAAAAGACTCCCAAAAAGCCTGAAGCAAAGTCTTTTGCAGCACCCAAAGCTGGCAAATCAATACAGTCAGCCAAGAAGTCTTCAAAAGCACCCAAGAAAGCGCGCAAGCCACAGTCAGCATGAATGTTGTCTGTTTTAACATGCTTTATATAGTCATTCAGTGCTGTCTTTTTTGTAGGTAAATACATTGATGAAGTAAAGTACCTTCTTAGGAAAATTTGATCCCAAGAGCTTGTTTTTTACTGAGACTTTGAAACAATTCCTTTTTGTTTCTTAACTGATGAGCTGGAACAAATAAACTCACAATCTTAATTGGCTCTTTTTCTTACCTTCTATCTTTTCTTGGCCCAAACTAAAAGCACTCAAATTCTTTTAAGTGTCAAAGGATAGGGAGGGGACTAGTCCAAGGAAGAAAACTGAGAAATATTTTGTAAGATATATCTTCCTGAAGCATCTGTTAAGACTGGAAAAGACAAGAGCTGAAGCCAGAAGCATGCATAGCAAGGGCAGCTATCTATTTAACGTGATTTAAAACATGAAATAGCTGCTACCATTTTTTCTTGAAATTTTCAGTGTCATGAAAACAGATTGACATCTATCGATCTTATTCCAGATATGTAAGTTAGCAGCATGGTAAGAAGCCAAACAATGAAACAATATATTTTTTAGCTGACTTAACCTAGAGTATTTATGCATGTTAAAAAAAATAACCAAGCACAATTTTACTTTTGTTGTTATATGCTTTCACCATTTGTACTTTATGACATCAAGCAAAATCTCCTTACCTTCACTTTTGGGCTTTATTTCTCTGCATGCTGGTCACAATATTGTTCCATCTGAAAAACACCAAAGGCTGTATGAATTTCAGGTGTGGCAGGTAAGTGAACCCACCCCATAAAAGCATAAAAAATATACACTGCCGAACTGAAAGGTGATTAATTTTAAAGTTTTCAGGATAACCAAATTGTTGCTCTCTGTATGATTACTTCCCATTCTTTACAAAGTGAGAATACAAGGCAGATGGTGTTGAAAAGTCCTAGTGAAGTCCTAGAAAGATGATGATGATGAAATTAGCAGTATTTTACTCAAATCTAAAACCTATCCCATCGCCTGTTTAGGACATCTCATATCAATAGACTAGCTACCTAGAAAGTAATTGGGTGTTGAATAAAAAGTGGTAAAAGAAACACTAAAGAATATGAAAAGATTCTGCTTCATCAATAGCGTGAACTTTTTGTAGCTCGTGACCTCTTGTTCTAGTCTACCATACACATTTTTTTAAATCAAGAAACAAATTAATCTTAGCCAAAAAAAGTAAGTCTGACTCAATGGTCCCTGTTAGATCCATGCTAAGAAAAATAACTCATCTTGTCCAGAAATAATCACATCCCTTTCTGGACTGCAAAATAATACTTCACTTCCATAACGGCAAAGTAAAAGAACAGAATAGCAAAGAAAAGAGAGAGAACTTGCCTTTTTGGAAATGTGTTTTTGCATCTAACAATGTTAAAATGCTTCTTAATTTGTAGATGTGCAGAAAATTATGAAATGAAGATCATAACTTCTGTATGAATAATTAATAGTGAACCGTACTAGCTTGTTGGTGCTGCAAAAACATCCTTCATGTTAAAAATAATAAGTACTGCCTTGAAATTCTGCAGCACCTTGAGCCAACCTATGTTGGGACTGCAGTAGTTAGTCTTGCCTTTTCTTTAATAGCAGCACTGGAATTCATACAGCTAGGTAAGACATGTAGAGCATCTGATTGACACAGCTACAAACTAACCCATTGGGGGGGAAAATGTATATATATAAAAAGTATAACTGAATTTTTTCCTTTTATGTTGCAGTGTATCCAGGATTTTGACAGTTAAATAAGATGTAACACTACTGATGTGATTTTTATTCTTCCTATGAGTAATGTACTCTTTTATTAAAAAAAATACGTATTTAGAATTCAGAAAACTACTGGATAATAATTTGACAAAGCTATCACAGATCTTCACTTGGAGGCATTTGCAGTAGTCACCCTGGCTCAGATGCAGTAAGTTACTATTGTTGCAGGGAGGTATGTTGCTCAACTTGGTGGACTGTATGTACTGAAGGTCAGTGTTGAATGATGGAGTTAAAACTATTACGTTTATTCAGGAAACTATTTCTTAGTAATGTTTTTATTGCTTAAGAGACCTGGGAAAGCCTGTCACTTAGCTAATCAAGAAGGGAGGAAATACGAAAAACTACATTCAGATTTAAACTGTGCTTATTCCTGATGCATTACAGAATTAAATTGGGTGTAAAACACAGTTGTTTTCAGTGAACTGATTTCAACTGACAAGCTGTAAGGACCAAATCACCACTTCATGTTCTTAGCACAATTGCCCTTCAAACAAAGATAATTGTATTTTCTGTGTTGGCAGAAACAGCTAAGGTGGAAAACACCTCCCTGAGGGCTGAGTTTGTTTAGCTCCGAAAGGCACATTGGAGAGCATTAAGCTCAGTCTTATATAAACAACTAGTGTGCAGTACTTATGTCTGAGCCTTTGTAAGGGCATTTCTGGGAATGACCATCAAGAGACTAAAGCAAATCCTGAGTGTTTTATGTATAAATTCTTACAGACCAACCATTTTTATTCCTGTAATATTTATTCTGACCGACTTTAAAAATCAAAGGTGAAAGGTTTAGTAGACATCTAAATAATTACTTATGGTACTACCTCTTTAACCTTACAACCTTTATCGTATTTAAAAATTGAAAGTGGAAAGAACTGTAAAAGCCATTTATGGTATGGCTAGTAAAATTATCAGTCTTACAATAAAGCTGTAGTACTACAAATTCTATTGGAGCCTCATAATTCTGAATTTAAACGAGGGCTTTGGTTAAATTCTTATGCAACATTTTCAATAGTATTATTTGTCCTTAGTTAAAGCTTTGGATTTTTTAATAGAAAAATCTGTCTGTTAGTTTTTTCTCTATTAAGAGTGTAAAATAATAGTATTTTAACATACACAATTGTCAAGACATACCTAAGCTCTTTAAACCCTTCAGGAAATAAAAACAGTGTTTTCTTTATGGAGCTGCGTATCCTTGCATTGAGTGCTTTGTGGAACCCAGGTAATAGCCAGAATTTTTTGTGTATCATTAATGTGAGCGAGTTCATCATTCATGTCCTTTTTAGAAGTACTGAAAGCAGAGTGGCCGATGGAGGCTAGAAGGGAAGTCAATAACTCTCAAAATACCAACATTCTATTTTTTTATTAAAGTATTGTTTTATTATTAAGATTTGCTACCTGTGTTAAAAGTAAACTCTTAATTAGATTAGGACAAGCTTCTGCAAGGAGTCACTAACAAAATATTTTCTCCGAAGTGGGAACTAACTCATGTTCTGCACAGAGATAAACTGGCATCAGGAAGCTAGTCTTTCAAAAGACTGCAGTAACTATTTGAAACAAACTACAGTGAAACAACTTAGTGCAGCCACCTTGCAACTTACTACTGCACTGGAGCCAAAGTGCCTTTCTTTCCCCAAAAACATCTGCTGAACTACTCCTTTTGCAAGAGGAAAAACTTCAAAACTACATTAACTTCTACTATGATTTATATGGCTGGGTGCTTTTTTAAAAAAAGAATTGGCGATAAATTAATGTGTTAGTAACTTCAACAGTGTTATGTTTTGAACAACGTTGAGCTCTTGCTGAAAAAGGAATTTCAATGGACAGATAAATAAGGAGGAAAAATACCATCTGCCTAGAAAAAATGAGACTAGTTTATGCCGTAGCTGGTCTGTAAGCCTTCTGCCATGCTTATAAAAAATCATTATATTTGTATGCATGTTTGGTAGGATGAGGGTGATAATGTAACTTACACATTCAAGTTAGCCCTTCAGTTTAGCATTACTGGGAAGAACAACAGCTAATAATAAAGCAAATATCTGAATACTACCAAACCAAAACCTTGGCAGGAGGAATGCAGGTAAGACAATGGAAACTTGTTCACAAACTCATTTTTGTAGGAGTTAATTACATTGTGGGCCCTAAGGGGAGGTAAGTTTGGTGTGCACATAGTAAGAATGCCAGAACGCTAGAACTATGACTTAAAATAGCTCTTTTTTTCCCAAGAATCAGAGTTAAGATTATTAAAACTGAATTCTGTTTAAAATTCCCTCAGTATTTGTTATTTTATTGTAATTAGATCTGCCTTCTCACCCTGTCAGTCTTCAAATTAAGCAAAACTGTCATGATTATTTGTTTCTTTTAGGACTGTATATGATTATTAGAATTCCTACTGCCATCAGGTTAAGTATGTAATCTTAAAATTAATTTGACTTCCTAGGAGTTATTCTGATTCTAATGGAATAAACCCCCCTAAACTAAGCAGGTATATGAACCTCACTCAAACTTCGCTAACTGGTACATTATCTTCTCTCTCTTATGCTTTTGAGAGGAACAAAATTTAGAAGGTTATTTAACACTGTAACATGAGGCTGCGGTAGAACCATAGTTGTTATATAAAGCAAGGTTTAAACTTTAAAATACAAAAGATATTTGAAAATAATCAGGAAGAGTAGCAGCATAGGCTTTTTGGTACTATAATTCTCAAGATAGAAATGGTACCAGTTATCAAAGTGAAAGGTATTTTATTGTTGAAGTACTTACAATGATTTTAGCTTTTTTTCTTTTAAGAGGATTTCAGCTTGTGATTTCCTAAGGACATCACTAACACAGGCAGTCATTGATGAAGTGGCTTTACCTAGTCTTGATTCTCAATGTTCAGCAGGAGCAATGTAAGTGAGCCAAACGCTATGAAACGAATTGAGTCTGTAGTCTTGTTATAGTAAACTGATAGCACTAATTGTCATTGGAAGAACAGTCTTCTTCCACGGCACCATTCTTGGCACACTGTACTTCCACAAGTACGTGGAAGCTGCATACGCTTTTCAGCCTGTCAGACTTTGCATTGGCTTGGTATTTCTTGTTATTAGAACAGTGTGACTTACCCATCGTTAAACAAGCTGTCACATAAGGGCCTCATGACAGTATGTGCACAAGAGCCTACAGCCAAATATAGTTCTTGTACTTGAGGACTTGGGAGTGTTAAAAGATATGTACGAGGTCATTAACTGACACAAGAGTGAACTGAAATATCCACCTTGCCTTTTACATAAACTGTTTCACTTGCTAGATGTTGCATTCACAACTAGTTTCCTGCTTGTTAACCTGCAGTTGTATTCTAACTACACATTCTGAGCGAACCTCCTCAAGCAGGTAGTTAGTCTATATGACTTTGCCAATGCACATTACAACTGCCTTGCAAATCACTGATGCCTAATAGCTGCCTCCTTGTCCAAGTGTGGTGGTCTCCAACATGTACGTTTGTCTCAAGACCACCTGTGTGACGCACCTCCCTTCCAAGGAACTTGAGCAAACTCAGGCAAAGGCCTCACAAGGTGATGCTGCCTCAGCTGGAAACAGCTACACGGGTCCAGCTGCGTCTGCCTCCCGCTCACCTGCACAACGAAATGGAGACGACCAGCACTTCCAAGGGATGCCGCGACTCCAGGACGCTGACAATCACTACAGATCCCTCTCCAGCAGCCGCGCCTGCCGAGTGGAACGTCCAGGCTTAAGAAGCGGCGGTGCGCCGGCCTCAGGGGCTGGAGGAAGGGGCGTGTGAGCGACGTCTAGACACCACTGGCGAGGAGAGGCCAGCTGCGGAACCGGGCCCCAGTGAGCGAGCTGTCAGCTCCCCCTAGGGCAGTTTAAGGTAAGAGGAGGAGAGGGCCCGTGCCCGTCCCGCCCTCCCTCACCTCACCGCGGCGGGCGACGGCCCTCCCGCCTTCCCTCACCTCGGCGGGCGGCCACCGGGGCGTG
Organism: Falco biarmicus; assembly: GCF_023638135.1. Taxonomy (NCBI): domain Eukaryota; kingdom Metazoa; phylum Chordata; class Aves; order Falconiformes; family Falconidae; genus Falco; species Falco biarmicus. The sequence continues at coordinate 77,433,846 of NC_079291.1, forward strand.
GCAAGAGCCCCCCCGAGGGGGGCGTGGCCCCACTCGCAGGTGCGGGAGGAGGGGCGTGGCCTGGCCGTCCCCCTCAGGTGCGGCGCCGCGCCCCGCCTTCCCCTCAGGTGCGGGCGGCCCGAGGCGGCGGTTGCGCCGCTGCTGCCGCCGCTCCCCCGCGATGGCGGCCCCCGGCGGGCTGGGCCGCTGCGTGGCCGCCTTCTGGCTGGCGCTGGCCTTCGACGCGCTGGGGCTGGCGGTGCTGCTGGCCGGCGTGTTCGCCGACGTGTTCTTCTCCGACCTGCTCATCTACGCGGGCGGCATCGGCATCTTCCTCAGCCTCATCTGGTGGGTGTTCTGGTACGCGGGCAACCTCGAGGTGCCGCCGGAGGAGCTGCGCGACGACGTGGGGCTGGCGCTGCCCAAGGGCGGCGGGGACACCCTGCTGCGGCGGCTGGTGCACGGCCTCAGCCTCCGCCTCTCCTCCGCCTTCGCCGCCTCCCCGCGCTCCCGCGCTGCTGCCGCCGCCGCCACCGACCTGGAGCTGCAGCGCGCCGGGGGCCTGCGGGGCCGCCCCGCCGACTCCAGCAGGTGAGAGCCGGGGAGGCCGGGCCGGGGCGGGCCGCCGGGCTCCCGCCACAGGGGCCGCCGGGGGCGAGCCTGAACTGTGTCTAACGCTTGAGAAAACTCTTACCCGAGGTTCGATTAAAAACTTGGGATTCTGAGCCGCCTGCTCCCAGCTGACGCTATTTTAAAAAAATGTTGTGGGACTCTCTCTCAGCTCGGGTGAGAATAGAAATGGAGTGGGACAGGCGGGCCGGGTTTGATCGGGCAGGGGAGACGCTTCCTGTAGGCGTCTGAGGGTGGGAAAGGCGGGGGGGGCCGTGGGAGCCGGGGTGCTGCAGAAGGCACACAAGCCATGCGGTTCTGAGCTGGACCCGACGGTGGCCCAGAATAAGTGTGGGGTGATGAAATAACCATTAACCACTTCCCACTTGAGCTCTTCTGAGGGGAAGCTCCTTTTTCCGCAGCAGCATCGTTCTTGGAGAACAACAACAACGAAGGTGAAATGCTGACTAGCCTTTAACTTGAGGGTAGAGTTGTAGCTACTAGTCTGAAACTCATCGATGCAATCAATAGTTAAACTACTTGTCTTGAGCCTCAGTCTTGTGAAAAAGATGTGCTGCTATCCAGTATGCAAAGAAGAAGGTGTCTAGGTCCAGCTTTGAAGTATGGTTGACGATCATCCAGCCTTTCAAAGTATCTCCAGCGTGTTCATTAATATGGCATGTTTATTTATGAAGAAAAGTATACTTAATGTCTTGAAAATGGGGAGGGGAAAGTCAAGCTTTCACTTCACTATGTAACATTGTTTTCTGAAGGAACTGTAAAAACAATTTGGTACTAAGTGGCTGAACTATTCAAGGATTGTGAACGTCTTGTAGCTCTGTGTACAAAGCCAGCTTTTTCTTCTGCTCTTAGAAACTAAATCTTGAAGCTACTGTTGGATTACAGAAAAGTTCAAGTAAAAATAGTCATCTTTCATGAAAGTCAAAGAATTTTCTTGAGAGGAAGTTCTAACAGTAGGGAGATAGCTGTTAATAGAAAATGCAGGTGGAAAAGAACAACAGCAACACAACTTTAAAAGATTTGTAATTTCTATTTAGTTTATTATTAACTATATCTGCAATTAGGAAACAGGCTCTTGAAAATGAGTCATTCTCTTCTTTGTAGACTTTTTTTCTGAAATGGGTCTAGAATTGACAGATAAAGATCCATATTTGCAGGGAAGAAAAACACTTGTGAATTACTATGTCTGACCTTTTTCATGTAAAGATTATGGCAGTTATAGGTATTGAGTTCAGTAGCCTAGTGGTTTGACTGTGACTGGATGCCAGGTGCCCACCAAAACAGCTCTATCACTCCCCTCCTCAACTGGACAGGGGAGAGAAAATACAACGGAAGGCTTGTGGGTTGAAATAAGGATGGGGAGATCACTCAGCAGTTACCATCATGGAGAAAACAGACTCAACTTGGGGAAATGAATTTACTACCATTCAAATCAGAAAAAAAACCCTTCCTCACACCCCTCCCTTCTTCCCGGGTTTAACTTAATTTTCAATTTCTCTACATCCTCCCCCAGAGTGGTGCTGGGGGATGGGGGTTACGGTCAGTTCATCACATGTTTTCTGCTGCTCCTTCCTCCCCACGCTCTTCCCCTGCTGCAGCATGGTGTCCCTCCCATGGGAGACAGTTCTCCATGAACTTCTCCAACATGAGGCCTTCCTGCAGACTGTAGTACTTCATGAACTGCTCCAGCATGGGTCCCTCCCTTGGGGTGCAGCCCTTCAGGAACGGGCTGCCCCAGTGTGGGTCCCCTATGGGGTCACAAGCTCGGCCAGCAAACCTGCTCCAGTGTGGGCTTCCCACAGGTCACGACCTCCTTCAGGCATCTCCCTGCTCCAGTGTGGGCTGCAGGTGGACATCTGCTCCACCATGGACCTCCATGGGCTGAGGAGGACGGCCTGCCTCACCATGGTTTTCAGCACAGGCTGCCAGGGAATCTCTGCTCTGGCACCTGGAGCACCTCCTGCCTCCTGCACTGACCTTGGTGTCTGCAGAGTTGTTGCTCTCGTAGTCTCACTCCTCTCTCCTGCTGACACAGATTTCCACCCCCACCCCCCTTCTTAATACGTTATCCCAGAGGCGCTACCACCGTTGCTGATTACCTCGGCCTTGGCCAGCGGTGGGTCCGTCTTGGAGCCGGCTGGCATTGGCTCCATTGGACATGGGGGAAGCTTCTGGCATGTTCTCACAGAAGCCACACCCGTAGCCCTCTGCAACCAAAACCTTGCCACACAAACGCAATACAAGTAGATAATATGCTCTCTCTGTAGATGGTCCTACTTTTGATATGCATACGTAGATGTGTATTTTGTTGTAATGAACTTCTGGTAGTGGAAGTTATCCATGATTTTTAAATATTTCAAGTCTTATTACTGATTTTAATTAGAAATAATCTATGGTTTATTATTTCCTATAAAGGCAGATATATAGAGTGCTTTGTTGTAAGTTATGACAAGTAAACAGCATCTTCTAGTGCTGCAGTAAACAAACTTAGGTACAATTGCATCAGTAATTCAGAAGGAACCAAAACAGAAGGAGTTATGTTACACATTGTAATGCAAACCATGATTGTAACTTCCAAGGTAAAATAATGGATAACAAACAGTTGTACCTCCAAAGGTAATTCAGGGTTCCCTTTTGAAGTTAATCTGAAGTACTTTATAGATTTTCATAAATATCTGCCTGAATCGGATCAGACCTTACTGATAGACTGAATCCTCTCTGCATCTGGAGATATTTATGAACTTCACCAAACGGGTTAAACATGTTTGGGCAGATATTGTCAAGGGGAAGAAACACCACCACACACACATGAAAAAAAAACAACAAACCCCAACCCTGAAAACAAACAAAGCCAGCAAAACCCCCTACATCATACTGGCCATTAGAAAAGCTTCCCAAGCCATTAACTTCAGATTTCTCACAACCTTAAAAAACAAAGTGCAAGTGTTTGGAAAATCAACTTGCCTTAATAAGGAAGTTTGTTCATTACAGAAACTATGCGTTTTTGTCATTTTGATAATTTTCTGGTTCCTGCCTTTAATAATTTTTGATGTTATTAATGGAATATTGCATGCTGTTCTGATTTCCTATCCTAAAAATTATATAGTAGAAGTGAATGAGAAGGGTGAGAATTCCCAAGATACGGAATGATTCTATTAAAGGAATAACAAATAGATCAGTGTCCCTGAGCCTAAAGAGAGATGCAGAGTATAAAATACCCTGGAGGTCTATACAGTCATAAGTGGTATGGAAAAGGTACATAAGGCATGCCTCTTTCAAGACAAAGCAGGAACCAACAAGTTGTCATGTGCTATGTAACTAAGTGTGGGATTATTTGACATGGGACGGTGTGACAGAGAGAAAATTTACTGATTCAAAAAGCCAGAGGCAGAAACGGAAGAGACGCAAAGATAGTATGTTTGGTTCAGGAAGACCTGGGGCAGTAAGTGTCAGCTGAAATAATATCCTGAGGAGATACAACTTGCACGCTCTATTCTTATGCCTTTATTGAGACATCCATGCTTGGTCACTATTGGAGATAGACTGTTGATTTGATGGGTCTTTTATTTTGGTCCCAGTTGACTGTTAAACCTGAGGAAAAATACTTTTAAGACTGACTTCAAAGAACAGTTTAGAGTGTTATATGATTTTGTTCGAAGACTATGTTGGAGTAACCTTTTCTCAATGTATTCTCTTCAGGGTCTGTTGAAGACACGACTATCAAAGTTCCTGCCTCTAGAAGTGGGGGAAGTGCTGTGAAACGTGGAAAGAGAATTGCCTACTCAATGCAATAGGATTCTGTCATTATGGAATGATGTCTGAAAACATTATGGACTCTGTATAAAATGGACGCATAGAGCTGTATCTCTGCCAAACACACCTATTTCAATGTTGGACTGGATATACCTTGAACTTGTGAAAAACACCCACAGAAAACCTAAATTAGATCTCTTAAGAAGTGAGAACCTGATTCACAGAAAAATCACTGCAGCATGTAATATAGAACTTTTTTATTTTTAATAACCTGGGAATGTTTGGATAAAAAGCTCTTGCACAATGAAAAGCTCTTGCACTGTTTTACCAAGGTCTGGAAGTTAAACTTACTGTGAATTTTTATGATGCCAGTGCAATACTTTTGTTTGTAAGGGTGCTTTTAAAATATCTATGTTAAACTATTGATGCAAAGTTGCAAATGTAGTAGAAGTTGTTTATAGTGTAAATACACAATTTACATTGACTCTTGTAAGTTTCATCGTTATTATGGAATAACTTGGATTTTAAGATTTTGTAAGTAGACAGGTAAAAATAGTGATGTTGGCATACCTGTACATTCTTCATAGTTGCAAGTGATGTAATGATGACTCTTAAGAATAGGCGGGTTTCGTCCAGTGACGTTGGGAATTATTTTCATAATGCTGAAGCATTTGGGGGAGGATACACCACCAAAACAGATCCCTTGCTGATGAACAAATACTCTGATGCTTTATGAAATATTTATGACTTTATATTTAGATGTAACTGAGAAGACAGATCTATATTAATGATCTAGATTAATGATACCTAAAATTCTTGTGTGGACAAATTTCTTGTGATTTCTTCTGGTTTTGAACTAACACTAGTTTGAGCCCACCATTAGCAAATACGGTAGGTCTTAAAAATCTAATGTACAATTGGTTTTATGCCACACCTTATCGAATACTAGAGGTGGATTTAAGGAAAATGTTTACTCAGAATACTGTGGTTGTACTTCCTTGTGAACTCATGTCTTTCAATGTTCTCTTGTAAATTACTGGACTAACTTCTTACTTTTCTATGTATACTCTAATTTTTAAATGTTTTCCAAATTGGCTCAGTTTTTCAGCGTTAGATGAACACGAAACTTGAAGGTCTGTAATGTGATTTCTTCTTTACTAACTGGTTTTTAGGAGGTATGTAGAATTGTTACCTCCTTTTAGAGAAAGTGCAATGTGATGCCATCATATTGTTAAAATGGTCTGATCGAAAAGAAAAAGCCAAACATGCTCCTCCCTTAACTTACAGATTACTGTTTCTGTCATTCGCAAGATTTTTTTTCATTTCATTGTTCTGAACAGAGAACTGCTTGTTCTGATTCCTCACAGTTTCACTTGTAAACTGAATTATGAGATGTAATGTTTAATAAGTGGAACAATTACCGGCAGCCAAAAAGAAAAAGCCAAAACTTTTGTGTGCAGCCATTCACATATATAGTCTGGTGAAAAAAAATAATTTCAGATCTAGTGTTGCAATCATAATTACTGAGTGAATTTTGAGCAGGGCTTTGCATTCACTGTAGATTACAATGTAATTGATCTTAAATATTAATACTTAATGACTTGTGAAAGATGGTAGAATGTTGTTGGCTGTTGCAACTTCACACAAAAATTGTACAGGATTCAAATGTTTGGTTATGAACAGTATGTTTAAAAATTAAATTAGGAACCGACATAAGGATGTTACTCATAGAGAAGCACTAGAATGTTACTCGTGTGGTGTATCTAAATGATGAGAAAAGATTCTTGCTTTGGAACAATGATAACTATTGTAAGCTATGTTCCTTTCCTTTTGAAACTATAAAAGTTACTGTTTCATAGAAACTATTTGCTTTCTAAATAAGGAAGGCCAATACTAAATAGAAACTGGCAACTGAATTATTAGCAGTTAAACATTAACAAATATTTGACACTATTTTAGTCTCCTGGTAGGTATCCTTATCAGTGGTAGCTCAGTGCAGCACAAAGTCCATTCAAATAACATTTATATTGTTGGATTGGAAAGAAGCTCTTGTACATGTTTAGGACTGCTGCTTGTGTGAATGCAGAGTTCTGCATCTAAAGCTAGAATTCCTTTAGACTTAAAAGGACAGTCCTAGGCACGCTGTTTAAAAAAAAAATAGGCAAAATTGCAAAGAACCAAACTCTGGATAAAGGAGTGTGAGTATACGTGACTTTTTTTGTAGCTGGTTAAGCCTTAAAACTAGCTCAAACTGGCATCCTATATTGCACTAAAGGAAAAAAGCCAAACCCCTAACTTCTAGCTATGTAGAAGGCTTAAATGTTTGTTAGATTTTTCACATCTGGACTGTACATGAAGTTTTAATGTGGTATACATGGTTTACTTTCCTTAAAAGGAAACATTTTCTCCAGGGAGAAATGAAATTATTGGTAAATGCTGCAAGAATCTGATGTGACCTCTGGGAGGAAAGTCATTATTGCAGTAGCAGTTTGTGTGGGGCTTAAGGAAGTACATGCAGCTGGTTAGGAGGGCGAAGGTCAAGTCATGTCATCTGCTGCTGTAACTAGTGTATGTGAATGGGAAGTGTTGAATGGGATTCAAGCAGTGTTTTGAGCAGATTTAACATTGCTGAAGAACTACACAGAAAACATGTGTTTCCATTCACACTTACCCAGGTGGCTCTGAAAGTTATTGAGGGCTTTTATGTATTTGATGTGTTACTCCTTTTGAATTATGTGATCATCAAGCTGCTGTATCCTTTATGCAGTCAGTTGACATGTATTAAAAAAAACCCAACAAACCAAAACCAAACAACAAAACAAAAAACCCCAGGGCCTTTGAAACAAATTATGCAGGTCACGATTTTCACGGGTGTGTGTACAGGCCATGTCTGAGGGGGGAGGCAGAGCAGGCTCTAACACGTTGTTCGGAGCCTTTGAGGACCGTGGTAGCTGACGGGGCTCGACTGCAGCCCCAGCCCACACCGGGCGGGTGCAAAGGCCGAGCAGCCGCCGCAGGTCCCCGTGCCAGCGAGCCCCCGCGCCCCCAGGCCCAGCCCCGCCGCCTGTTCTCGGCCCCACCGACTGACTCTTGACTCGATGCTTCGCGTCGTTTCGTTTTTCCCCTCGCGTCAACGTTAAACCAGACCCGGTGGCGCCGCCGGAGCTCCCCGCTGCTCCGGTCCCGCTCCCCTGGCCGTGCACCCGGCGGGAAAGCGCCCGCCCACCGCCCTGCCTCGGTCCTCCCGCACCACCGAGGGCCGGCACAGAGCGGCTGTGTGCCTTCCAGCCGCCGCCTCTCGATGGTGCGGGCGGAGCAGCCCTCCCCGTTTCCGGCGGGGCGCGCGCTCTTTCCGCCCGGGTGCGGCATGTGGCGGCGCAGGCAGGCAGCGCGCGGGGGGCGCGGCGCGCGGCGCCGCCTGCCCCGGTAGCGGGGCGCGGGCTGCGGGTGGCCGCCACCACAAGGTAAGTGCGCGGCGGGGCCTCCGGGCCCGGGTGGGGGGTGGCTCCTGCCCGAGCGCGGCGGTGAGGCCCGCGGGGGCTCAGGCGGCTTCGTTTTTCCTCAGGCGCGGGGCTGCGACCATGCTGCGGGGGGACGAGTTCATCAGCTCCCCGCCCAAGAAGACGGTGCGGTTCGGCGGGTCGCTGACGGACATCTTGCTCAAGTACGAGAAGGTGAGCGCGGCCCTGCGCCGCCGGCTGTCGGGGCTCTCCGGGGCTGGCGCGGCGCAGGTGCCTGGGGCGCCGTTCGGCGGGAGGGCTCCCTGCCCCTCGCACAAGGCTGTGCCTGAAACAGCAGGGAAAAACCGCTGGAAGCTGGTGCCAGGCGGCCGGCGTGGCGGTGCTGGTACCGAGCTTTCCCTGGTGAGTCAGAGCGAGGGACGCCCGGCTGGGTGCGCAGCCCCGGCGGGGCACGGCCGCGGGGGCCCGGGGGGCAGCGGTGTTACCGCCCGCTTCCGCCTCCTGCGGCTTCCTCGGCTTCTCCGTGTTCCTGCTCAGCAGTATCGGGTTGTCCAGACACGTGGATGACATTTGTGTATTTTGTTGGAAAACACAGGAGTGTTATTTATTTTTCTTTCCTCTGCTAGGGTGATACCACGGATTTTGAGTTGTTAAAGCATCAGCTGTCAGATCCAGACATAAAGGTAAGAGTTTGGGTGACATGAGGTCTGATGATTTAAAGTTTGTTAGAGTGTAACCATTAGACGAGTCATTCTGGTGCTTACCCAAATCCTTTGAATGTTTAGCTGCATTTAACAGTTTTTTGTTTTGTGGAAACGCCTAAATGGAAAAAACCCCAACGAACTGTCAATACGTGTATATATCTTATATGCAGGATCTTGATGAGTGCTTACTGACTCTGCTCTAGTGAGAAACTTTGATTTGTGACAGGGTCTTTGTTCTGTATGCTATCTTTCTAGGTCACTGGTGCTTGTTTTTACAGGTGCTTCTGTAGTTCAAACCATGGTTTCTGACTTTCACAGCTTTTAAGTTACATGAGTTTTTATCTTATGTTCTCACTAAATACTTGCTCAATTAGGCAGTAAGATACATGCATTTAGTCATACCAAGAAGTATTGTTTCACAGCTCTTCTGTATATCTGTGAATACCTGCTACGTTTGTTGTCCTGTTTTTTCTCTTCTTTTTTGTGCGTTCCTTTCAACAAAACCACAAAAGCCATGAGAAGAATGCTGCAGGAAGCATAATGCTATATGGAATTCCTTTTTCTTTTTAAAGAGGACACTTTGTAAAATACTTTGTTCTTATCAGGCCTTTTTGAGTGTACAGGCAAAACCACTGTAAAGTTTTCTGTGTAGATTTGCTACTGTTTCAGTATCTCTCTTATTTCAGGTCTTGAGTGTCCCCTCTGCTTAAACTAGAGCAAAAAGAAAAGACAATTAAGATGGAATGCCATTTGTTTTAAGTATGTTCTGTGTGAGTGAGGTCTCCATGCTTTGCTCAGTCTTAAGCCTTCCAGGCAGGCTGCTGGTGTAGGAGTTGGTATGCCTTTATTCTTGCATTTGAGAACTTTTGATTGGTGAGGACACAAACTTCAAAGAATTTCCTTGCATGTTAATGTGAAAATAATTTCTATTTACAAACTTAATCTTTGAATTCTAAGGATTTTTTTATTTTCTAGTAAAAAGCAGTACTGTTTACTGGAATAGTTACCTATTTTCTTCTGCTTATTTTAAGGATGTCCAGATCATTAATTGGCTGCATGAATTTCGAGCTTCCGTTGCGTATTTGACCAAAGAGCTTGAACAACTGGTCAGCATTTTGCTGGTAAATATGTTTGTTACATGGGAAGATTAAGAGTTTAATACTCCAGACATCTTTCTTTGACATCCTGGTTTTTGCTTACTTTCAGAAGCTGCCATGGTTGAGAAGAAGCCAAGAGGTAGTAGAAGAATATCTGGGTTTTCTTGGCAATCTAGTGTCAGCACAAACAGTCCACCTTAGGCCATGCCTTCGGATGATTGTATCACAGTTTGTCCCCGGTAAGTTACTTTTCTTTTACCTTTCTTTGTTTGCTTATCAAAAAGCCTTTCCTAGGTAAATTCTGTATAAATACAGCGTGACACAATTCGTTACTGGGTTGGAGTTTTTTCCCATTGATTACTTTCTTAACTTGGATAGCTGAATTGTGATACAGGTAGTTTTGTGAACCTAGATTTCAGAGGACATATTCTGGTTTGTAGTACAGACCCCATTTATGAAGGTGTCTTGGAAAGGGATGAACCATATAATGTTGTTACTAAAAAACCAAAAGCTGCAGTGAGGATCATGTGAGATGTTCTCAAGAACCTCTTAGTTCTGTGAATGAAGCAGTCGTCTTGATGAGCTTCAGTTGTCCAGTGTGTTTGATGTGGCCTTGAAACTAGTACTGGTGTGACTTGTACAATTTTGACACAATAATCTCACTTCTTGCTAGCTCGAATAACCATCACAGAAGACGATGTGGATATTTCAGATTCTGATGATGATGATGAAAGTGAGTATAAGGGAAGCATGGCTTATATATGCTGCTGTAATACCTTTACTAAAGAAGTATACAATGCATGTTGCTCCATTTTCACAAAATTAACCTAGCTGAGTTAATGTAAAACATTAAGAAACAGTATATCCTTGAATTCCCAAATTAAAGACTTTCTTGTACTCTGATCAGTGGTGTGGTGACCCACTCCTTGTTACTTTCGAAATGTTCCTGTCGGCGCAGTATCTATAGGAATAAGACTGAACACACAGGAAAACATTCATAGTCCTAGATTGTTTCCAAGTCAAAGAAAAGTTAGGAGTTTTTCATTTTCCATTTTATTTACCTCAATAAAACTAGGTAGTTTGGGGGATTCTTGACTTTTTTTGTTGTTTTTTGTTGTCTGCCTGGAGTAAGCTGAAATACACATTATTATACACTGAAATACTATAACAAAAATGCCACATAATTAGTGTGTTTGTTTATTGATAAGGCAAACAGCTAAATGTCTTTCAAGAATTTTATGTTTTCTTATTTTAAATGCTGGAATAAATTTCAGTTCTGCTTGTGACGACCTAAGTATTCTGCTGCTCACTTGTGACACCATTTGGATAAAAAAGCCTGCTACAGAAGCTTCATTAGCTGTTCTTTGGACTCTTGTGTAAATGAGGCATAATCTTTTAATAGATTTTATCTAGTTACAGACTTGGATTTAAAATATCTTCTAAATACTTGTGTATCTTAGAATAGATTTTGGGTTTCCAAATTTAGCGTTCAGTATGAGAATGAGTAACAACAATACCTGACCTTGTAGCTGGCAGCACGTTCAGAGTTTGACTGTGATGCCGTGAATTTTATTTGGAGTTACTTTTTGTGCTTATTTTGCTAGTAAGGCAGTTCAACTGAAAACAAGAAAAAAAATATTTTTTTTTGCAAATGCAATTTCCTTGGGAATCTTTAGAATGTTTAATTGATACGAACTGCTTTTGCTGGTTCCTGATTTAGTTTTCTGTAACCAAATGTATAAGAGTACTTTTTTCTTTCTCTAGACCTTTCTGAAAACTTTAATACATGTCACAGAGCATTGCAAACTGTTGCAAGATATGTTCCTTCGTAAGTATATGATCTCATGGAGTTTTTTACACCATTTCTTTGCAGATTTAAAGCTTGTGAACTGATGAATTACAATTTTTTACTGTTAATTGGAAGTATAATGCTTATTTTCATTGCATGATTTTTTTTCCTGATACTCACTAACTGGTGGAATGCTGTTTCCAATCATTATGAAATTTCCATAGGCATCAGTAGCTGAAAATCCTGTTAATAGAAAGTAGGAAAATTTGTTTTTATAGCAGCATATTTGAAGTGGTTTCTAATCCACAACAAATCCACAGTGAAAGTGCGCTGCTTATTATCTGTTGGGTGATCCCTACAAAACCAGATTTTACACAATTACTTACCTTAAAAGAAAGTTACTGTGAAATAAGCTTATTTCAGTCTGTCTTTAGAGTGCTGGAGTTTCAGTATTTGCTCTTGTAATAACCTGTAACTTTTGGGTTTGGTGGGGTTTTTTTGTTTGGTTGTTGTTTATGTTGTAGGACACCGCAGTTTCTCATGCCGATACTTGTGGAAAACTTTCCTTTCATTAATAAATCGGAGAGAACTCTGGTAAGAGCTGTGTATGTTTTTGTTTATTTGTTCACTTGTGGGTTTTTATGTATAAATATACTGTAGTACGACAACTGATTTGGTGGTGTTGAGTGCAGATTTTTGACTATATTGTTATTTTTGTATATGTGTGTGTGTGTCTGTTTAGTATAAGGTTGTCCGAGCATACTTAAGTTCCTTGTGCATAAGCATTATGCTAGTCTTTAATGACATAGCTGCATATCTTTTCCACAGGATTGCTTGCTTAATCAATGCACAAGATGGACCTCTTTGGCGATGAATCTCAGGGTTGTATAGTAAGGAGACGGTAGGATACCTGTCTCACTTTTTGTCAAAACTGGAAAGTATTTATGAGAACAACGTGAAATTTATGATAAGCAGACAGAAAGCAATGAATATTACAGGTGAAATCTAAGTTGCTGGTAGTGTAGGGTGTTAAGTTGTTTTATTTCATCTTTGGTATAGTGCTTATATGTGGTAAAAAACAAGTTGGAAACTTCTGACAGGTTACAGTTGTTGTGTGATCTTTATAGGTACTTGTTCCAACTTGATATGTTGACACATTATTTTACAGAAAGGCAGAGCCCTGCTCCACCAGCCAAGTTCAGTTGGAGCTGTAGTTCAAACTCGCCAGGTGCTGAAACCCCTCCAGAGTTCTTTGTATACTGTGCTAGTTTTTTCAATTTTTTTTAAAACCCAAGAACTTTGGCCATCAGTTCCCTGTGTGCAAAATGAGGGGGATAATAGCTCTTAGTGGTGTTACGGGATTATTTATTTAGCGGCTCAGTGAGGAGCAAGTTGTGAAAATATTTGTAACTGTGTTTTCAGGGTAAGATCCGAATGAAGTGTGATAAAAATGTGGTCCATGCATTTTTGCTAAATATTTCCAATTCATATATTCTCATAAACTAACACTATCCATTTTATGTACTGAGTGAGCGAGATAGCCTGTGGAAAAATCATATGTGTTCATGTAATTAAAGGTTGTGTTATAATGCATATACACAAAGAGACTATGGTGTACTTAAATGTGGCACTTCACCTACTTTTATATATTGACTTGTCAGTTTTGCTGTGCGAAAGTTGCAATGAGTTCTTTTGTGCGTGTGTGTATACATGGGTGGGCATAGGCACACTCACAGAACTTGTCTGTTAACCTGTTGTAGTTCTAATTAGAACTACTCTGAGGAGTCTTACCTGTGGAATTTAGAATTGTTGATACATTACAACATCCTGGAATGATGTTCAGTATCGCTTTAAGCGGTTCTACTAGAGCTGGTTCTAGATGTAACAAGGAATATGCTTGTCTTATTTTTCCTATAGAAAGTTTAGACATAAACTCCTATGGAAATTAATAACTTCCCATATAGAGTATTTATACTCATTCAATCTAGAAGTAGCTCGGAAAACTTGCATGGAAATAGTAGATCAAGAAGTTAATGATAACACAGCTTAACAATTGAAAGTTGATGTTTGGCTTATACATTAACTTAATCTAGATTGAATACAGTCTGTTAAAACCTATTTCTGGCTCTTTAGATAACAAATTAAGAAATTTGTTTTCTAAAAATCTGTGGCAGAAATTACAGAGTTTCTATTAACATTATTATAGATATCAATTAATTTTGTGTTGTAGGAATGTTATGTTCATAACTTGCTACGAGTTACGGTGTACCTTCCAACTCTGAGGCTTCGAATTCTGGAGCTTATTATTGAAAAGCTGTTAAAATTGGATGTAAGTTTGTTCTGTATCATTTTTTAAAGAAATTTGATGTTAGAATATGCAGAGGAGGAAATTACATATGCTTCAGTGTTAAACTCAACAACAGTAGTGCTCATGATTGTGAATATAAAACTAACCACACTTACACTCCCATTCTCAATCTGAAGATGTTCCCATACCTGAGGGTAACTGTTGGATGTATACTGGTGTACCCTGCGTGGAATCTCCATGCCAGAGTCAAAATAACTGTTTCATGGTCATCAGTGCTGATGTGCAGAGAATGTGCTTCTCTTTGTGTGGTTAAACGGTTTTATCATCCCTTTGAAGTAAAAGGTATTTACGTTCTTAAAAAAGACAGGAGGGTAGCATTGAAAATGATTTAAGTCTTTGTTTTGGAGCATATAACAGTCTGGGAAAGCTGATACTCTGAAGGTAACGTTTCAGGCTGTTTGGAGTGTATGTTTGTGTATTACATACACATAATTTCCCTCTAAAATATTCATTTAGTCAAGGACAAAATGTAGTCTAGAAATTACTCATGTTGTCATTTCTTACAAGGTTTCATATTATTGTCGCAGTCTTACAAAAATTGAATCTCTTGTTTGCAACTTTAGGTTAGTACTCCACACCAAGATATTGAAGATGCTGAAGAAACTGCGAATAACTCTGATAGTGAGGAAAAATCTACAGAGGAGGGACTTTTTGACATGGTTGGCTATCTTGTTTCACTTGAAGTTTTTGGTTTTTTTTAGTAAAATTCTCACTTTTGAGGTGGCTATGAAGTAAGATAGTGTAGAAATACATTATCGCTTCGTTACTGCACTGCCTACAGTTCTTGAAACCTGAATAGCTGTCAAATGATTAATGTGTTCTTTGGGTGTTGACTTTATTCATGTAAATACTCAGCATAAATGCAATGAATCAGTTTTGTTACGTAAAATCACAAGCAGCTATACATAAAGCTAATTAAGAATTCATGGCAGTTGGCTTAGTTTACAAAAAATTGCTTACAGTAAGCTGTATAATTAGATACCGCGTTTAACAAAAAAAAATACAAAACTTTAGCATAGACATTCAGTTTTACTTCTCCTGTAATTGCTGTCTTTATGATGTTGTGTATGCAGAAGGTGTCTGACTGCCATTTTATTTACTAGGAGGAAGATGAAGAAAGGAAAGGAAACAAAGTTGTCTCTTCCAGTAGTGAGAGAATGGCCCATCCGCTTGCAGAGCGCCTTGACATTTTGATGACCATCCTGTTTTCCTATATTAAAGATGTTTGCCACGTGGGTGGTAAGAACACTTGAACTACAACCACATTTATTGTTTTGCTAACAAGTAAGAAACACATAAGAGGAGTTCTTGCTTTCTGCTGCTGCAAGATAGAGCCCTCACTCTTTAGCAGCAGAATTCTGCCATCAGCAGGCTGTGTAGTTCACATTCCTGCCCCTGCCCACTTGTATTGGCAGAGGACGGGAACATACATTTATGACTTTAAAGGTTTGGTCTTCAGTTGGAGACATTCTGATTTTATAAACATGATACTCTATCCAAACTGTGGCATTACAGTTTATAAGGTTGAAGAGAGTTTTGTTTTTTTCATTTTGCTACAAAACTTGGGGGATTAAAATACTTTATGATTAACAACAGTGTTTTATCATTTGCTGTACTGTGTTGCTTTGTATATTAGAATTATGGATCCTCTCACTATCGCAAGGACTGGAAGTAGATTAAAACAACCAGCTACATGACTCAATTGGAATTGCTACAGCAAGGCTTTGTGTTGCAGGAAAAAACGTGAAAGAAATGTCTTACACTGGCATTTATTAGGGGTTTGAATTTCTTAATTTATATATTTAAACCAGTATATTTAGAAACCGTTTTGCTGTCTCTTCACGCAAGTCTAGTGATTAATTTCTTAGTGTTTTCTTCTGGCTCTTCTGAATTAACACATTATTGCAAAGTTTGCCTGTCTGCTAGTTTTATACACGTGTGCGCATGCATGCAGATAAACTCCCATGTACACAGCCATGAAAAGCTGTAGCAGTGATGGCCTAGAAGGTCTTCCTATAACTTTTTTTAGATGGCAGATAAGACTGGAAGTCAGCTTGACAGTGTTTCTTTAAATATTTCTTACTGGTTTGAAAAGATACAGATTCTACTTTTTCAACGTGAGGGCAGGAAAAACACCTGAAACGGCTCATTTTGTTCTGTTCTCTTTTTCTGTTGTGTAGGCAAGCTTGATATCAACAACACAAAGGATTTGTATCGGGATCTGGTTTCTGTGTTTGACACGCTCATTTTACCAACCCATGCTTCATGTCATGTACAGTATTTCATGTTTTACATCTGCAGCTTTAAATTGGTGAGTAGAGGCTGTTCTTAAAATAGTGTCTTCTGTCATTTCTGCATCCTTTTTTTTTGGCTTCGTTTACAAAAAAAAGTTGTTTTCTTCTGTAATTCTAGTCTGAAGATAGTATGTCAGGATTCGTTAGCATCTTTACTTTCTCTGTCATTCCTTTGTTCAAGTTTTTCTTTGTGGTTGTTCTTCCCATTTGTTAATACACTGCAAACAGAATCTAAGCTGGTGTGATGGAACTTGGCTAATGGACATCTTTTACAAAAATCAGTTGGGCTCTGGAACCCAAGATACAGTGCTCCAGCAAGTTTCTTCAGCATCCCAAAACTATCTTAAAGATACTGTGTCAGCTTTTCAATTCGAAAATTGTGTCTGCTGTTTGTTTCCCCGCCTCCATGTTCCTATCTCTCTCAACGAACTATTGTTCTTTCTTTTACCGTATATTAAAAAAAAACCCCATGCAGACTTTTTGCGTGACAGCAGCTAAAAATCGAGTTCAGCTAACATCTTGTTTCTGACAGTGATGAATAGTGAATGTGTTGGAAGGAAAATCAGAATGGGGCAAACTTCTTATGATTCTTTGCTAGAATACCGTCTCAGCCTACAGCAGCAGTCTGGTAATTTCCCGAGCAAAACTGATGTTCTTTTGTGGTAGCAGCCCATGATGAACAAATTCAATGAGAAACATCTCATGATATCTTGCTTTTTGTAGCGATGTGAATTTTTGACATCATGAATTTTTGTGGCAAAAATATCCACAATATAACCATTTAAGGTGAAGAATCACTTTTGTTTCTCTTAACTTGTCTTGCTCTTTCTATTAGGTGTGCCTGACCTCTTCTGCTACAAGAGATAGAGAAACACTTCACGTTCACCTCCTTATGCTCCTGTTTTTAAACACTTCTTGTGTATCTACTTTTGACTCTCTTTCCTAGCCTTCTGGTTCCATTTGCTTTCTATAGCTAAGTATAGAAAAAGACACAGAAAAGAGTGCTCTCCTATCATGCATAGGAGTAATTATTTACTACAGTTATAGGTAGAAGTTTGTGGTTTTTTTAATGGTTTAGTTATGGAAATTATGGTAATGGAGTATTAGGAATCTCTTACTTAAACAGTGGCATCAGCATTAACAGCTCATGATTTCTGTGTGTCTTGTTTCCAGGGGTTGGCTGAAGCATTTTTAGACCATCTTTGGAAAAAACTGCATGATCCAAACAATCCTTCAGTCATCAGGCAGACTGCTGGGAGTTATATTGGCAGCTTCTTGGCAAGAGCGAAATTTATTCCAGTTGTGTAAGTTGTTTTGCTATATGAGCAGAACCAAACAATTTATGATAATTGCTGAGGTTAAGTACAGAATTCACAGAATGCACGCACAGTGGTCTCTATTCCCACTGCATTGTCAATAAGCCTAAATCAATAGTCTTGTTTGTCCTTTCTGCAATACTGTTTCAGTGTTGTCTTGATGTTTCCAGGGAACTTTTGCATTTACAGGATGCAGGCTAATGATTGCTGAGATTCATGACTTGCTGTTTAAGGCTTCTCTTACCAAGAAATGCTGAGCATGGGTAGGTTGTCTTGACTTCAGGCAGTCATGGGTGCCCAGTAGAGCTGATTCTCAGAAGGACATACTATTAATGCCCTATGCTAAGCATTTTATGTAGACTCTGAGACAGGGAAGTCAAATGTTCTATTTTGATACAGAGGGATTAAAATACTTTAGCAGATGGGTGAAAATGTCATCTTTTGTATGTGCACATTCTCTATTTTTATGCCGGTTTGGGTGGCCTTGGTGACTTTTAATGTTTAATTGAATTTGATATTGGAATTACTTGTTGAATGTGGGAGGCATCTCTCTCTGTACTGTCGGTAGCCCAGGATTCTAATTGTTTACTGTGCGTTTTGCATGCAGCGTTCGTGGATTCATCCCTTCTGGTGTCTTGTGCTTTCACGGACTGGGTTTTCAGTGCTGTTAAAGGAGAAAGTTTGTAACAGAATCTCCTTTTTTTACAGTGAGATTTTCTTACTGATGTTTTTATAACCACTGAGATCCTTGAATACTTGTTTAACATCTTTTCAACACCATTTTGGGTGCTATTTTTACACCTTTTTTTGTTGTTTTTTTCCCTCCCTTCCATTATAGTACAGTAAAAGCATGTCTGGATCTTCTGGTGAACTGGATGCATAAATACATTGATAACCAGGATAAAGGGGCTAATGCTTACTGTGATGTGGCTGTTCACGGGCCATTTTATTCTACATGTCAGGCAGTGTTCTATACACTTATTTTCCGTCATAAGCAAATTTTGGATGGCAACTTAAGGAAAGGTGAGTATATCGGGTTTGAATGATATTGGGATTCATTTGCAAGTTTTACTGTTGATGTATTTTCTAACGGTTAGTTCAGTCAGGTATCTTCTGGCAAGTTTATGTTGTTGTGCTCTAAATAAAATGAGATGGCTTGTACACCTGTTCAGCTACCATGCTCGGTGATCTTTTTTTTTCTCCCCCACTGTTGAAAACAATACCAATGACTCCTCAGCATTGATACTTGGCTGTGCTTACTGAGCATGTTTGAATTCCAGTGTCCTGGTTTCAGCTGGGATAGGGTTAATTTTCTTCTTAGTAGTGGGTACAATGCTGTGTTTTGGATATAGTATGAGAATAATGGTGGTAACACTGATGTTTTAGTTGCTGCTATGTAGTGCTTGCTCTAAATCCGGGACTTTTCAAGTTTCCCATGCTCTGCCAGCGAGCAGGTGCACAAGAAGCTGGGAGGGAGCAGAGCCAGAACAGCTGAGCTGAACTAGCCAAAGGGACATTCCATACCATAGATCATGCTCAGTATATAAGCTGGGGGGAGTCAGCCAGGAGCCGCTGATCGCTGCTCAGGGACTGGCTGGGAATTGGGCAGCAAGTGGTGAGCAACTGTATTGTGCATCACTTAATTTCCTTCACAGACACACCCCTTGGATTTAATTCCTTTTGCTCTTTCTCCTTTTCATTACAGTTGTTTTTACTATTTCAATTACATTTATTTCAATTATTAAATTGTTCTTAACCCACGAATTTTACCTTTTTCTGATTCTTCTCCCCATCCCACCGGGGGCAAGGAGAGTAAGTGAGCAGCTGTGTGGTACTTAGTAGCCAGCAGGAGTTACACCACAACATCCAGCTGTATAAAACTAGTGTGAGCTTCAATTAATAATCTGGCTTGATGACTCTGCGGCTGTCAGTCCCTATAATGGGTGTGTAAGTGTAGTGGCTGTGTTAGAAGGATCCCTCAGCTATTGCAGGTTACCATTTTTGCAGTAGCTTTTCTGCTGAGTAAACTGTGGGCTAGATCTCTACTGTAAGAGAGCGCCCTGGGATATGCTTCTGTGGTGGTGTGCAGAGTGCGGGCTGGTCAGACTGGAAATTCTTAGAAATTAAGTTCAATTTCTGATACATAATCTATATTTGTCAATTGTTCTTATTTTCAAGGTCTGTCATATCTGCAGAGTTTAAATTTTGAGCGCATTGTCATGTGTCAGCTGAACCCCCTGAAGATTTGTATACCCTCTGTTGTGAATTTGTTTGCTGCCATTACCAGGTACCTACTCATTTATTTCAGTTTCAGCTTGATACAGGTCTGTGTGTGTATCTGAAAACAGCGCAGTACTTAAACCATGGGTTTTGTTAGGCACAGTATTGATATTGTCCAAGACTACTCATACAACACTGCCCATATTCTAGGTGGGATAAGTTTATTTCTGGTTGAGTTTAATGAAATCCTACAGTACTGTGAAACTGATTGCTTGGAGTGAAGTTTATAGGATTGTAGAGGAAGAGATAGGCTCCTTACGTTGTGACTATCTTAAAGACACCTACTACCAATTGAAAAATGGAAGATAGAAGTGATGTTTGTTAAAAAATAACCTTGTATTTTAATACCATCTGAAATTCTTGCTTTCGGTGTGCTGGAAATGCTTATATTTGCTTTATAACCTTTTTAAAGGAAATACCAGTTGGTGTTCTGCTACACAATTATTGAGAGGAACAATAGGCAGTTTATACCAGTTGTTCGGAGTGGCACTGGGGGTGACCTTGTGCAGACTTGCACCAATCCACTTGACAGTTTCTTCCCCTTTGATCCCTACGTGCTCAAAAGGTATAGTTTAAAAATGAACAACTTTTTTCTGCCTTGTAGAAAATAATGAACTGAAACTAAGAAACCGTCAGTGTTTCCACAGTTCATTTTCGTCCCTGATCTTTAGTACCTTTCATGTTGCATGTTTTAACCAGAAATTGTCAAAGGTTTGAGTTGAAATTTACCCCCACTGTGACAGATAGTGATGAAGAGGGAACAAGACCCAGTTTCCTGGCAGATCTAGTTGATATGTTTGGTGACTTTTCTTGTAGTTTTCCTTGTTTTAAGCAGTCTGAAAATACAGTGTTAGTATAATACATATTTTGTTGGAGCTGTGGTGGTGGTGTGTCTTTTTTTTTTTTTTTTTTTTTTTTTGGATTTTGGGTTTTTTGCACCTTGAGTGTATTCTTCATTGTAGACTTCAGTTTATTTAAAATACCTTGCTTTTTTAATGAATAGTGGATTATTTTCAACTTTTCAAAATTTCTAGCACTATGATGCTTTAATAAGTTTTTGATGTTAGAGGGTAACATTCTCTTTTTTTTTTTCCCTCTTTAAAAAAAAATGTCTCCACAGGAGGGAGACTTCTTAGAAGTAAAAATTATTACTATTAATAATTATATTGGCATGTAATAACTCAAATATACATATAGCATATATTTAATTACAAAAATATTTTAATAAATAATAAAATTATCCATCCAATATCCAGACATTTGGAAGAAAATTATGCTTGTTTGTGAGCGTAGCCTAGCTGTTAACAATACCCAGAAAGGAATTAGGAGACCTGACTCTATCAGAACTCCTCAAGCAAACAATTGTAATTTATACTTATCAACAAAATGTTGATAATATTCTTCATGTGATTAATTGGGGATTACATAGAGATTAACTGAATAGTTTGTAAAACCCTATAGAGGGTTTTACAATGCCAAGTATTTTATATTGTGTCATTAGAATTAAATACATATGACTTTTAGCAAATACCTTAACTCATGCTGTGTTTTAATTCCTCTCTCAGATCAAAGAAGACTATTGATCCTCTTTATCAGTTTTGGGAAGAGCTGAGTGCTGAAGATCTTGAGAATCTGAAGAAACCCATTAAAAAGGTAACCTTTTCTGATAAAAATGCAGTTCAGCTTTTGCCAAATCTTTACCAGCTACTTCTATTGCAGGATTGTTATTTTTTTTAGTAGACATGAATACACTAAACATTTGGGGGAAACTCTTATTGAAATTAGGAAGCTTTAGGGATTGGTCCATCCTTGCATTAAGAGCGCTTTTCCCCTCATCTGCAGAGGAGTTAGTTTGGCAGCACAGGACCACTGTGAATGTTTATGAACATTTAGAATGTGGACGTGCTGATGTCACTGGGAAATCCACTTTGTAGGTATGATTTAGTTCCCATAGTTCATAATGAGAGTAAATCCAATTCTCTTTACCATTCCAACTAGTCGTGACAATTCTAGCACAACCCAAATCCTAAATTATGCCATTCTGAAGCTCCTATGTAAACAAATTTAGCTTCTTGCAGCATGTCTATCTTATGTCAGGTTTTTGAGACCTTCAGATGGTGTGATTTTTATTTTTTTTTTCCTGCCTGTGACAGCATGTAAAAATAACTTTGCTTTGTAGCTTTAACTGGTAATTTGTAAACTTTCTTAGTGCATTTTGAAAAGCAAATTTGATTACTGCAACATTTCAGAATTTATTTTAGAAATACCCTTTTTAGTTTCAGCATTCGTTACTTCTATCAAATCTTAATAGAGACCTGGAGTATCTTTCTGCTCTCACTGATCCTTTTAAATTTATGCAGGGTACTTCTGAAGATGAAGATGATGACTTTTTGAAAGGAGAGACCCCTCAAAATGATGGCGTGGTTGGAGTTGCTGCAAATTCTTATGAGTCAAATACGCGGAGCCCAGTGAGCAGCATTGGCTCCCCTCCAGACTGTTATGTGCCATACCCTCAATGACATGGAGAATCAGAAGTGAAAAGGTTGAAAACTGTGTGCAATTTTTTGTTCTGTAAAGAGACTCTAGCTCAACTTTCCAAACTGGCAAATGTTTAAGTAACTAAATTTAAGAAAACAATTATTGTTTCTTAATCGTTGGATTTCTACAGATATGTTATGATAAAGTCATAAGTTGCTAGAAAAGCTTAGAGAATAAATAGGGTGATATTTTACAAATTTCACATTGAAATGGTTTTTATGACTTAGATGGATTTTTTTTATAGTTTTTCCTGGCTCTTAAAAACTTTGTGTACTAATTTTTCTGTACAAGGTTTTATATATTGGGGTGAAATTCTGGTCTTTCTTCCTATTGATATGTGTAGGGACCAGAATTCCATTGTCAGTATTTAAACTCTACTCTGGCTGGTTTTGAGTTGGTTTCAAAGTAGTGGTGTGACCCCACGATAGGGAAGCCATGAATCAGGTCTGACAGCGATTCTTTTGCACACATCTCTTAAGCTTTTCCTATCTGTAGAACAGTATTTGGTAAAGCCACTTGATAGCGGAAAGTGTTAACAGATGATAAGCGTTACTGCTCCTTGATTCTGTAGCTGACACGCAGCTGCCCCAGTGAAAGTGCAGACTTGTAAAAGTGGTGATTGTTGGAAGTGTTGAAAATGATGGAGTAGCTGAATGTATGATTTGTAGGTAAGTTTTCTTTGCGGTGTTTGTGAAGCACTCAAAGACAGGTATTTATTTTCAGGGTTTGAAGTTTATATGTGAATGGTGAAAATACAATCAATCAATCTTCCCTCAGAAAGGAAGTGATGGTGTCGCTGGTGTCCTTGTGTTGTCCGTGTGTCAGCATAGTTTCTCTGTGTAGGTTTCTTGTCATCTTTTCATGATTGCAAGCTTTTAGATTTGAGTAAGAATATAAACAGTAGAAAAAAATTAATGTTATCTGTGTAACATTTAGTTGAAAATTTTATGCATTTGGGACTAAACTCTAATTGCCCTTCTTTAGAATCTGAACTTGGAGGCTTTCAAGACAACATTTTTGTTCAGAGCCAATAAAGATTGTAAACAGTGCAATTCTTACAGCTTTGCAAAAAACCACATCCCTCTGGAGCTAAGGACTTCTCTGTGTAGTCTAGCGTCTTAGAGTTAAGGCGTTTGTTCTGAACAACTGCAAAAACCTGAGTTGTGGAGATGATACTGCAAAATGCATCAGTGGATCTGTTCATCACTGGATAAATTGAGACAGTTTTTGTTTTTAATTTTAGTCCTCTTTACTGTCAGTCCTGAGTAATAAACAATAGATTTCCATCCAAAATAATTGCATTCTTTTCTGGCATGGAAGAACCCTTCTCAGGTCAACAGCAAGGAACACGTTCTTTGGAAGCTGCTTTTCTCTGTTCTTTCATGTCTTTAGCAACGTAGTCAGCCACCCCTTAGAAAATGAGGCTGTGTGAAGCTTCCAAGTTGTGATGGCAGGTACGAGATTCAGCAGCTTCCACGACTTGTTAAATGCAAAAAAGGACACATGTAAGTGATGTGAAGTATAACATCAAAGAATATGCAGACATGTGACCTGCTCCAAACACGGGTTCTGTGGGAAGGCTGCGGTGTTTCTGTGACTCCGTGAGCTGCTCCTCTGCACCTTGGTGGTGCTTCTGTGCTTAGCGCAGGTGCAGGCGGGTGCGCTGGCAGGTGCTGGCATTTTGCGAGAGACTTTGTTGCGTAAATACTGACGGTGGGGAAAGGAACGGAACGCCTGAGGTGAGAAACACGATGAAGGAAGTGGCTGCCTGGGCTGTTTGGTGCAGGTGCAGCTGGGGGGCTGTGTGTGCGTGGGGGGAGCAGTTCCCCTCCGCTGCTTGCTCTTGGGCCTGTCCCCCAGGGCCAACGGCTGGGAAAACCTGCTCTTTAAGGGAAATCCGTCGTCCTTGGGCTTGTCTGGAAACTTGGTTCGGTGGGTGCTGGGGGAGGATGGATAGCGGCGCGGGTTTGCGTGCGCGTGCGGCCCGTTACCGTGCTTATTTCCAGAAGGATTTCTTACAACTGCGCGGGGGCAGCGCGGCAGGCGAGGGTGCCGCTGCCGCACGGCCGCGGGGCGGTGCCAGGCGCGCAGGCCGGGCCGGGCCGCAGGCGCCGCCCCCCGCAGAGCCCGCCCGGGCCGGGCCCCCGGCAGCGCCCGCTCCCCGCCGCCGCCTTTCCCAGCGCCCCGCGCGGCGGCGCCCGGCCCGGCCCGGCCCTGGGGGGGAAGCGCGGAGCCGCCGCCTCCCGCCGCGGGCCCGGGCGCTCCCCGAGATGCCGCTGCTGATCAACGGCGAGCGGATCGACCTGGCCCGGCCCACGGGCGACATGATCCGCGCCTACCCGTACCTCGAGGTGAGGAGGCGGCGCGAAGGGGCCCGCCGGTGGGGCCCGCCCTGCCCGGCGCGCTGTGCGGAGCGGCGGGGGTGCCCGGGGGGAGCCCGCTGCCTCGGCCGGCCAGGGCGGGTGGCGGAGCGGGGCGGCCCCGTGAGCGGGCTGAGGCGGGCCCGGGCCCGGGCTGAGGCGGGCAAGGCCCGTGGGGCGGCCCCGGGCACCGCCGCATTCCCCGCGTTGCGGTAACGGAGCCAGGGTTTGACTGAGGAGAAGGCGATGGATGTCCCCGGAGGGGAGCCGCGGGAAGCGCCCTGAGGCGACGGGTGGCTGGCTGGGGGGGAGCTGCGGGGCGGGCGGCTGGGTGCGTCGGCCGGGCTGGGCCGCCCCTTCCTGTGCGAAGTAACAAAAAGGAGCGATAAAATTCAAGAATGTAACTTCTAGGAAGGTATTGACCTCGCTTTCGGCATATAAATGTTGTAATCCTAAGGGCAGGCTGTGAGCCAGGATCGGCTGAGCAGAGCTGGTTGGGAAAATGTTTCTCATCAGAAGATGCTTCTTTATAGAAACTTGAGTTTTTGCAGAAAGCTGGTGCAAATGTGATCAAACTGTGCAGTGTTTTTGAGCCCCTGGATAGCAATCCACTGCCTGCCCAGCAGGGCTGTGACAGAGCACTGCGGTAGTCACAGCCCAGGAATCTAGGTTTTCCGTTTACTAAGCAAGCAAAAAAATAGCGATACTTTGATATGTGCTCAATAAACATGCTGGATTGTGGCACTAGAAAACTGAAACTTCAACGTTTTAAAAGTTCCCTGTCGTGATTAAACTTCCAAGATCAGCTCTGGTATTGTCTAATGTACTCTTTGCCAAGTCCTATTGCTTTTTTGCATACCTCCATTCTGTTGTCTATAAAGCAGGGAAAAGGAGTTTGTGTGTCTGTGGAACGGTGGGATTTAACGATTAACTAGATCGCTGGCAGGAAAGCAAAACATTCTCAAAATTCTAAATACTGCATAATATAAAATATGTATGTTTCTGCTTGACCTGGGTCCCTTTGCTCTTCAGAGGTGATGTTTCTGTCGAGTAATGGATGCACCTGAGAATTCAGCCACTGTAGTCTCTGTTATCATTTATCTTTAGGAAAAGGCAAAGCTTCTGCGAAGTCAGCCTGCTCGAATTGTGGAACCCAAAGGTCTTCTGTATGTCCAGCAGAGAGAGTTTGCAGTGACCACCCCTAAAGATGGTGTGTAGGAACATAAATATTTTTTTTCTTTGACTGAAGCAGTGATTGTGAACAAAGTTCTTACTGTGTTTCTCTCCTTTAAAATAGGTTCTGTTTCCATTCTTGGATCGGATGATGCAACTACCTGCCACATAGTTGTGCTCCGGCACACAGGTATCTTTAAAGGATGTTCGGAAAAAAATGTGTACCCCTGAAGTAATGAATTAGTACTGCATTATGCTGTATTAATAAAAACCCCTGCAATTATGTTTATATGAACTCGAATCTCAGACAGTCGCGTGATGTCTTTACTAAGTGACTTGTTCAAAGAGTTGGCTTGTTTAGTGTCAAGAGGTTCTACGTTTTGGTTGCTCAGTGAGTAGATCCTAAACTTGATCCACTCCGGTGGCCAGTGGGTAGTGGCAGCTGCAGGCCTTGGCTGTGTTCAGCAGCTTGGGCCTGCAGGGCTTGGTAATAGCAGAGGCAGAATTTGAATTTGTAGAAGTTGCCTGGATTTCTGACATTAGAGATGTTGCCTGGTCCTGGGTAAGAGGGCACCTGTGCCTTTCGCACAGGTTCTGGTGGTTGTGTAATGGGGCACACAAAGAGGTTATTGTCTCATTCAGTCAGCCCGTATGTTATGTCAGAGACTGCTGTCCTGAGAGGAAGCGAGGGGGTGGTGTACGTAGCTTTTATGCTACTATAGTAGTGTAAACTTACAAAATTCAATTACGGTAGCTAACAGCCTCCAACAATGTCATTCACTGTCTTCTCACGTTCTCCTCAGGCAGTGGAGCTACCTGCTTGACACACTGCGATGGATCAGACACGGAAGCTGAGGTGTCGCTCATCATGAGTTCAGTAAAATCTTTCTCTAACACTACAGGATATGGAAGGTCAGCTCTGCTCTCACTTCTTGTGTGCTGTTTTTCACAAAAGTCACTAGTTTGTAAGATGGGGAATTTTTATGTGATTTTATGGGGTTCAGAGAAGGTGATTGTGCAGGAAATATTTATTAATCGGGAACTACCTGTAAAGTGACAACAGTTTCCTTGATGAGTTTGAGGTAGTTCTTAGCACTGATTCGAAGCGTGGTTCTGTTCTGAATAGTGTGTCTGTAAAAGGCTGTTGTGAGGTTTTGTGTTTACTGTTTCCCAGTTAGCTTTTGTTTCAGATGTGTGAGATTTTCCAAAGAACTGGTTTTGGGTTTATGTTATATTTTTCCTTTTAGACCATTGGTCTTGTAAATTCCATTTGGGATCTGATAATCCATCTGGGATTTTTTGAAGTCCTGCATTTGAAAAAAAAAGCAAAATCCGGGGGTGGGGGTTGGGGTGGACAGTGGGAGGAAAAAAGCCTGAAACAGAATTTAGCAAACAAGGTTCTTTCTTGATGTGGAGATGTTTTCCCCTGTAGTTTGATAAGAACAAAAAGTCTATGAACTTAGAAAATACGGTCTCTGAAAATTCATGATTTGTCAGGATCTGTCTTTACATAGACACTTCTCAGAGAAGAACCCTGCTGTATGGTCCAGAATAGTTGTGATGGGGTCACAGGAGCAAAAATCCTCATGTTTAATTAACCTTTTCTTGGGAACTGAAAGGTGGTTACTTAGTTCAGTCCAAACCAGCAGTGCCGACCGTTGGAGATACCACTGGGTTGGGTAGAATTGCATGCATGTAATGTCTCTTAAAGTTTCTAATCTGTGCTATTTCCTGGGTGATCCCTGAAACGTTCAGAATGGAATGACTGTAACCTGCCATGTAATGCAAACCAACTTGGTGCATGCGACTGGAAAAGCGAGGCTTCTCTTAATGATTGCTTTGCAGTTTGGGCTGGGGATTATTTTGTAAAGCTATTCACTTTGGGATGTCTTTTTAATTGCTGTTTCCTGTTATTCCATCTCTGTTAGGCTGGAAGTGCACCTAGTTGGAGGTTTCAATGATGATAGGCAGTTATCACAAAAACTTACTAATCAGCTTCTTAGTAAGTTCACATTTTTTCCACTCTCATGTCCAAAAAAAAATAGTTCTGACTGGATTTGGGTAAAGCTTGTTTGTAATCTGAGCCCCCTGACATTTAATGGAAAGAAATCTGGCTTCATTTTGAAGGATGTTTTCTCTACCTGAGAACAGGGTGTGGAGAAGGGTTGGGCTTCTGAGGCTCACATATGGCCAGTACGTGGGATGGAGGGTCTACACTTGTAATTTCTTCCTGGCTTATATTCTAGCGTGTAGAACTGGGGTGCAGTTTAGCTGGGCTCAACTCCTGGCTCTGCTGCCGATAGCTATGTGATCTTGGTCAAGTGTTGTCACTGTCTAAACCTATACATGTGGGTGACTTCATTAGTTACTATTAATTTTGTGCCTTAATGTGATGAGGTAAAATCTAATTATTGTTTGGAATTGTCTGATGAAAGATGCTAAGCCTGTTCATAAAGTCTGTAGTCCAGAGGAGTGATTGCAGTGCTTTACAAACAAATTGGAAATGTAAAGTACCTGCTCACCTGTAAGCGTATGTCAGGATTGGAGGGAGGTGGCCAAGGGGATAAAGTAAAAAGAAAACAGACCCAGCAAAGGTCCTGGGGTGCACCCTCGTGGCCATTGCACCTAGTGATTCCTGTTATTTGTGTTGTATGTTGTGTGAGGGTTCTGTACAGAATAAAGTATTTTGGGTAATTTATTTTTTCAACCTTCTGATTTTCACGCATCAAGTTACAATTTGAAACAATAATGCTGTATTGCTGTTAGAACTTCGAAAAAAAGAGATTTTTTTTCTAGTGTGTGGGATGGTAAAAAACAGAATTAATTTATAGCTAATAAAAGTCTGGATTTGCTTACTTTATATGTAATGGTTTAGGTAAACACGAAATAGAAGCTGTTAAATGTATAGTGAACTAAAGCAGAACTGGTGTGCTGCTAGAGCTAAACCGGTGTCAATAAAAAGAGCTGTGGCACAATGCCTTTTTTTTTTTTTTTTTTAAAAGCACGTTTTTGCTATGACAGATGGCTACTCTGTAAATTTCTGTTTAGTAGCTGTGGCTTTAATTTTATAAGTCAGTTTGAAGCAAATCTGCAAAATGCTGTTTGCTCTGTTGCCTTATCTAGGAACAGTGCATTAGGTATCTCTGCCCATCTATGCTGCAGTGCGCAGCACTGGTAATGCCCCCTCGTCTATATACAGCACCTGCTTTGCCACCAGTCAGTCTTATACATTGCTGCTGTCGTTGTTGCTGTAGGAGCATTTGATGTCCAACCGGATGATGTTCATTTAGTGACTTTCTGCGTAACAGGTAAGAAAATGTTTCCTTAGTTTTTGAAGTATCTTTAGCCACTGAAATCAAAGTGCAGGGGTCTTTCACACGTGGCACTTTTAGCTGTCCTGCGAGAAAGAACAGTGCAAGTCTTCCATCGTGGTTTGTAATTCTTAGTTTTACTGCTGGTAGTGTCTGTGGTGATGGCAAATAGTGCGCTGAGGGTGCTGCTGAAATACAACTGACAGTAGAACCACCTGGGATCACTACCAGGTTATTTTGCCACATTTGTCCCATGAAAAGAGGGGTATGTATCCATGAAAGATATCCATGTGTACTTACGAATATCTTGAGGCAACTGAGAAAGGCACTCACAGGCCTTTGACCTGCCGGGTTGTCAGACCTGCCTCCCTGCAGGTCCAAATGAATTGATAAATCACTTGGTTCATAGTGCAGGATGTCACGTAAAGGAAGAATTGATTTCCTTTTCTTCATATTGTGTTCAGGTCGTATTTCCATCATCTTTGTGCTTCAGTGCTGTTGGTGACTTACAGCTCTGAAACTTGGCATCCCTGTGGCTTTGGATTGTGTTTTTCCCTGTGAATTGCCCGTGCAGGCAGCGGAGCGGCAGCTGGCTGGCGCTGCCTGTGCTGTTAGGAGATAAGAGCGCTGCTCCAGGCCCCCAGCATATTGTTAC
Source organism: Falco biarmicus (assembly GCF_023638135.1). Classification (NCBI taxonomy): domain Eukaryota; kingdom Metazoa; phylum Chordata; class Aves; order Falconiformes; family Falconidae; genus Falco; species Falco biarmicus. The sequence continues at coordinate 77,463,554 of NC_079291.1, forward strand.
TGACCTCTACCTTCTCTTCCTTATTTCTTTTAGGCTTCTTTGGGTGTTATTTCTGTCTTTAAGCAATATCAGATATGTTCTTCTAACACACAACTAGATAAAACACTGCTGAGAAAAACATTCAGAGCCTTACAAGTTTGACTTCTTTTTTCTTACAGAACTCAATGACAGAGAAGAAAAGGATATTCACTTTCCAATCATTTACGGAATAGGTGAGTTACAAAAGAATAACGGAGTTCTAATTTAACTGGATTGCTTTTCAGATTCCAATAGTAAGTGGGCTGCTTTTAATGAGAAGGTAAAGCCTGTCCTGTAAGTTAAGCGCTGCTGTTGGAGGCGTAGGTAGAAATACACGTTTTCTTCTGGTACCACACTTAGGGAGCTGCACACGTGGAATTGGCTGTGTATAAATGCGAGCAGATTTTAGCTGTACTTAGGATTTTGTCAGGATCGAGCTACTGTTAGTATTCAACCTTCTTTTCGTTGTTTATTATGTTTTTTCTAATAAAAGTATCTCTGAAAAATGTTCTTCTGAAACATTGAAATGCTGCCAAAGCAAAATAAGTAGAAAATACGGTATCACAGGCTCAGGGGTTCGTGGTACTGCGAAATACAAGAATAGTATTGACGGGCGCCAAGTCCCTGCAGCGTAGTAGTGTTGGGCACATGGTCATTTTAAACAAGCGTTTTCTAAGAATTAATTGCTGCTTTATTTAAATGATTTCCTGCCAGCTGTGAATGTTAAAACAGCAGAGATTTTCCCTGCAACCTTCCCAGAAAAAGGACCGGATGAGGATTTGCGTTCAGCCCATGTTTTAACAGGAGCATCAGTGAGTAAAAATAACAGGGGTGAAAAAGGGTGTTTTTGCTGGAAGGGGAGTCCATCTGGGGGCGATGAAATGTCAAAAGTTTGAGGGGGCGGGGGGGGGAAATACTTTGGTAGCATTCCATCTGTAAGGAACAAATGAGAAGGTGGAAGAGCAGAGGCAAAGGGCAACAGTGGAGATCAAACCGCTCCTGCCGCGGTCAGCCTCACCTGGAAGTACAGCTCTTCCACCTGCTGGTGCCAGCCCTGCGCTGTCGGCGGGGTACCTTACGTAAGGAGATTCAGGTCATGGGCATAATCCCGGCAGGATCTTTCAGTTCTGGGTTTGTTGTTACAGTTTCATTTGTCAGAATAATTGGTTAACCTTAACGCAACAGGCGCGAAGCAGAGCCGAGTTGGCAGGCGGCGTGTCTGAGAGAGAAGCTGCAGCTTAAGGCCTTCCAGATGAAGGGAATTTGCTGTCTGTCATCGGTGTAAGCATTCTCTAACTCTTAAGGCTCCCCGTGTCGTTACAGCTGACTAATATTTATGATACAAAGAAGGAACAACTCCATATTGGGCCTTATTTCTGGAGGCCTTTCCCACATGTGGATTTCTGGCTGGAACAAGATGATAAACAGATTTTACAGGTACCTGAAACTGACTTTTTTTTTTCCCTTCTAGCTGTGTAGAGAGTGTGGTATGGTCTGTCAAAACTTTTCCCAGTGTGCTGCTGGGGAGGGTGGGAAATAAGATTATTAAAAAGCAGAATAATTGAGAAGTTTGTTTTCTGAATATCAATATCTTGTTGAATATGAGTATCTTGTTTTTCAGAATCTTTCCACATCGCCCCTGGCTGAGCCACCCCACTTTGTTTCCCACATTAGGTCTACATTAACATTTTTAAAAGAACATCCTTTTCCATCTCGCTCCCTGTTTCCTGACAGGAAACCCCGCATCTACAAGAAAAATGAAGAAGGGTTGTGGGAACAGGTTTGTTCTGACAAGATCTAACCTGGCACCAAAGATCACAACTGCTTTAGGGAAGTAGTCTTGCAAGAAAAGCAATTTTTTCCAAAAAGCATATTGCTGGTCACAAATACCATCCTTCCCCTGCTTTTCAAAATAAAATATTTTGACAGAAGTAACTTGCTTTTTCTGTATTACTTTGATCTAGGAATCACTGCTACTTTGAAGTAAGAATTTGGCTTTGTTTATGTTCTGTTGCTCCAGTGCAGGGATTTGATCGGCACAGGTAAAGAGAAGGCGCAGTGCTGAGAGCTGGAGAAGGTAAGTCAGGACACTGGTGTGTACTTTAGAGAATGATTTTTCACACAAAGCTGCTGAACCACAGGGATGTATCCTTCAACAGTAACTCCATGCAAGAGTAGTAATTTGAAGAATCTTTATTGAAACATTCAGAGAGTATCTAAAGAATGAAGCTCATTCCAACAAAACTACTGGTTTAAACACTTCCAAATATAAAAACATTAAAAACTAATCCTTGTGGCGATACTTTTATCGCCAACAAATTACTCTTATTAACATACTTCATTGCACCAAGAAACCAAGGAGGAAGACTAGTCAACTTAATTGTTTTTGCACTTTAGAAAAATTGCACTCTGATTTACATAAGTTACCCCAACAGCAAAATTAACTTGATTCACGGCATCCCAGCCCCCAGCGTCTAGAAGCTCAGAGTCAAATCAGGTGACAGAACAATTCAAAAACCCCAAATTCTTCAGATCATCAAAGTCAGCCCTGCTACCACTACAGCCATGATGGTGTGTTTACCTTTTGTGGGGGGAAGGAAAAACACTCATCAGAACACAAAGCAAAGCAAACTACAGTTACTTGCATCCAGTTCTGTAGAGATGGGACCGTTTTCCTCAGCAGCTCCCTTGGGAAAGCAAGCTTTGGCAAAGATCTCCTTTCTCAAAGAGGCTCTGGAAGGTTGCAGCAACATTTGGGAGGGGGAAAGGGGGGGACAAAGGTTTTACACCTCAGCTTTTGATTTACCCAAAGCTTTGCTTGTGCATTAAGTAGTCCTAGACACTAAGAAGTTGTGCTGTAGTGTAAGTAACCTATATAACTTTGTTGAGTCTGTACAATTCCTACCATAGGTAAGTTACTGTTATTGAAAAAATAAGTGTTGAAACCATTACAAATGTATTGGTTTTTCAAGCTTTACTAAAACTATCTTTAAAAATACACAACAAAGAACTCCAGTTACACTACATAGATGTGTTCGATCGTATTTGGTTTATAAAGGCCGTGCAAAGGAAAATGATGGTGCATTGGTGATGCTTTCTGGCGGCAGAAGCAAGAAGCCGTTGCAGCATGCAGAGGCACTGTTCCTTTCTAAAAGCCTTAACGCTCATTAACTCGGTCACCAGTGTCCCTGGGGCCTTAGCTGGATGGGTCAAGTCATACAACAGCAGGAAAGGCGAGTTCATGGCAAAACACTACTCGGTGACTCCTATATACATACCCTAACGCTCGCCGCACCGCGACTGCTTGGCAATGTTATTTATAAGGTTAAAAAAAAGGAGCAAAATGGAGCTAGCGTGCATTCAGGAGATGTTTTGCTGGAGAGGCTAAACTGAATTTAAATGTTCAAAAGGTGAACAATTGGCAGATTACTTTGAAGTGTATTAACATAAAATAAGGTCATTTTACTATTACTGGGTGAAGCTGTATTAATTGTGTGTCCATGCTTAGCTTCCTAGAGGAAGGATAACTGCCAAATGTTTTTACAAATGTTTATGAGCACTTAATAAATTTCACTAGTACTTTGGTGACACCGACACGTAGAGGATTAACAAGTGTACAATAAGACAAATCTCTGTCC